>NC_055971.1:10506635-10811635 GCF_018492685.1 Alosa sapidissima | reverse complement strand
ATTCCTCATACTCAAATATTGTGGCAGCCCCAAGGTTTCGACAAGGTGATTCATTTCTGTGCAAACTCTGTGAACTGCGCACAACACAACGGGTTTACATCTTATGGCACTGGTTAGCTTATTGAATATTCTTATCTCTCTTGTGCAACAAATGCTGCACTAAAGCATCATGCATCGAGATGTGTGAATGTGCTTCATAGTTTAAATAAATGTATGGATATGTTGCACACGGCACTCCAGCAACTGTGTCCTCAACTCCCTGATGAGAGAGCAAACATGAAACACAGCAGAAACAAACACACAGTGTGTGTGTGTGTTTGTGTTTGTGTGTGTGTGTGTGTGTGTGTGTGTGTGTGTGTGTGTGTGTGTGTGTGTTTTGTGTGTGTGTACGTGTTTGTTAGTGTGCATGTGGCATCTGCCTGCCCCATGTATCCATTTCAGTCAGCTGGGAGATGTAGACCCAGCCCCTTGCTTCTGAACACAATGGGCTTTCCTGCCTCCCGTCGTTCGTTCCTGGATTGCTTTGCTGCCTTCATCTGTGCACGAGAAAAAAAAATTGGGATTGCACAGGAAGACTGTATACCCCCCCCCCCACACACACACACACACACACACACACACACACGCCAACCCCTCTCCCCCTGCCCCCCCCCCCTCTCTCTCTCCCACACAGTGGGAAGCAGCAGTCCTCGGAGGCTGAGTTCAAACTTTGCTCGTTCCATCTCAATCTCTGTGCCCTGGAGCCTTTCCCACTGCCTCTCACACATAACACTCCCACACAGACACACAAGACATACACATTAACATACAACTCCCAACAATAGTTATTCACATCACTACATCTCTCATACACACACACACTCCCTCCCTCTCTCTCTCTCTCTCTCTTTCTCTCTCACACACACAAACACATTTTTTTCTCTTTTACTGCCTTCCTCTATCTCTCTTCTTCTCTCTTTCCCCCCCCCTCTCTTCCACACATGTCTCCTCATTTCTCTCTTGCTTTCTCTCCCTCTCTTCCCTCCAAAACTGCATTGAGATGAGGGGTGATCCAACTGAAAAATTCAATCACTTTCATCCTCACAAACAGAGATACACAACCACAATTAAGCTTAAGCATACATATATGCCAAGTACACAAACAAATGCACTCATGCCAAGGTAGTGACAAAAAATTTACAAAATATATCTATCAATCACAAATGGACATTCACACTTGCCAAGTGCCTGAGTTAATGAGACAGGTTTGCTCTCCCTCCAAACACACACACACACACTCCACTCCACACACCACACTCCACACACCCCACCACCTCCACACAAAATTGCCTGAATCCACACTGACAGTGTTTACAGAAAACAAGCATGGCCATCCAACCCAAACAGAATCTGGTTGGCTGGCGCGGTTCCCAGCTGTTTAAACGCACAATCAGTAGAAAAAAAGATGACAGGCCTGAAGCGACTCAAAGACAACATCAATCAAGTATAATGCTCAGCCACATAATAATAGTCCTGTTCAAAGTGAACAGGCGCCTGGGCAGCTAATAAGCAAGAAGACCAAATGGCTGCAATTTTACAAGGAGACGTTAAAAAGTTTTTGCTTGGCCCTTATATATCAAAATAGAATTATTCTATAAATAAAGGAGCTACAGTACTGGTGTGGCAACAGCAGAACACAAACAAATTCCCTCAGGTTGTGCAAACAGCATTTGAAGGGTTTCCAACCGTACTAAGATAGGACGGATAAGAGAGAGGAGACTACACTTGGATCTATACGGAGTATCTGAAGAAAGAGAACAGTGGCAACCTGCAGTGGACTCAGTGGATTAGGTTAAAAAGAGGAATGCAGCTATATACACTACGATCCTTCATAAAGCACTTTAATGCTCTTTCCCTCTCTCTCTCAGCTTGGCAAACCGCCAGGAATCTCTCTTGTCGATGGATGTACTGCAGGCTGTTTTGCAGCCTCTCCTGCGAGTTGGGCCCAGGGGAGCCTTGGCAGTGACAGGGCATTCACAGCATGTGTACGTATCCACTCAGGATAATCAAATGCATTAACTCAACAAATATGTATGCGCACGGCTGGGCTTTTTCAGTTGACAAAGCTCTTGATTTTCTCCAATTAATTATTGTTATAGCGAGAGAGAGAGAGAGAGAGAGAGAGAGAGAGAGAGAGAGAGAGAGCCTGGTGAAGAGAGGAGGGAAAAGGACGTCTTGATTCATCAGTTCCTCCCTTTCAAGTACCCATGGCTTGCCTCTCAAGCATATCTGCTTACTGCAAGACCCGCATTGATTTTATGACAAGCGTGGAGGTCTCAGGACTAATTGGGTATGTATGTCTCAGTCCTCGGGCTGTCTTAGTTCTTCGCAGGCCCCTCGCCCAGGACGCAGCTCAGCTTGCTGTTGGCTCTCGTGTCACGGGGGACGCAACGGACTGCAGCTGTTTCTTAAAGAAAAAGAAACTGTGTGAAATCGAGAGCACGTCGTCTTCTTCAGCATCTACCTGAGGACAAAACAAAATAGCACCTGTCAGCAGGGAGCATTTCCCTCGTCGATTTTCAAATTTCATCTTGTCAACGTATTGATGCCAAAAAAACATTGTCGCGTGAGCAGGTCCGATCAATCCACGCGCAGAGCAGCGGCCTGTGCTGCCTAAACAGCACAGTTAATGCATGCTTAAGCCATGGCCATCTGTTGACAGAGCAATACTAACACTGTGCAGAGCAGAAAATGAATAAAAATCAATGTGCAAGGTCTGTGTGCTCGGCAAGTCCAATTATTTCAGTGATATCCTCTTTATCCCAGATATTTCATGCATCTTGACAGTGTCACTGCAGTCAGTGAGCAGAGAAGACTTGAAGACTCCCTTCTGTCCATTATCTGGCATGTTGGCGGGCAATAACGCGAGTCGTGGGCAGACACACACAAAGGAAGCCCAGGGAGATCCGAGGTTGACACAGGAACACTGACTGACCACAACTGTCACAAGGGCCGCAGAGCGCAGGCTTGGACTGCAGTAGCAACTGAGGACAGACACTCCACAGGCCTGTGTCACTCGACGAGAACACAAGGTGCCATACTGTCAGTGTCTTGAGAGCGCAGTGGACAGGTCTGGCGTCGAGGCACTTTTTCGTTATGAGTATGTCATTTAAAAAACACTACAGGACTTTAGTTATCATTGTATGTGGTGTGTGTTTTATCACATCCAGGCACACACACACACACACACACACACACACACGCACACACACACAGTCAAATACACATCCGTACAGACATTATTAGAGTGCAGTAATAAATAAAATAAAGCAGCACAGATAGTAATAAAAGGACATGGATTGCACCAGAAAATATTGCAGTGATATGTCAGTAATACGCTTTGGGTGAGGAGAGATTGCACAGATGTTATGTTCTTCAGAGAAGGGGAGATTAAAAACACAAGGAGGCCAAATCATAGTAGGAGTGAGAAGAGCACACATTTTTACACAGGATATCGAAATTCCTTGCAACAAAATCTGTCTGCAGCAACGATACTTAGTGGAGTTAAACGCTGTCTGAAGAAAAGCTGTGTTCAACAATGCCATCTCCCGAAGGCCAGAGATGGAGCCACCGCTGCTCCACCACAATGCAGCAGAGCAGTGACAGCACGTGGCTGCCGGTGCTGAAACCGGTGCCACTGCCTCACAGGGGACCAGCTGACGGGCACTGAGCTGATGGGCGCAAAGAAACGCACTGCCACTGGAAAAATATGGAAGGAGGTCCACTGCCGCCGGGTCCAAAGTCAGTAGGAGCACCACCATCGGATCCCAAGATCTCAGGCGGTCTCTTCCCTGGGACAGAAACCCACCATTGCCGATCCCAACTCCTACCACATGTGACACACAACGGTTCTGTCTCATTTTGTAAGTGACATGGAGGGAGGGTCATCGTGAGGTTCTCAGCCAGGGGAATTCATATCTCCATACAAATGAATTTTGCCATACTGCAGAAATGTCAATATCTATGTGCCCAGTGACTGAGGGTTAAAATGATGATCTCTTACTTGGACCACTGGAATGAACGCCCAATCACATCATATGCTGAAAGTGAAATGTGGATTAAAGGACTAGAGGAAATCATCTAAAGGCCTAGCTTGATGATTGAATGTGCAGTAGAAAAGGAGGGGTTTCCCCCAGTGTACTACTTGTGTTTGTGAAATCCCATTCATACATTTCCACAAATCCAAACGTCATATCATCTTCCACTCATTCAGTGGCTTGACTCAGATGGTGAATGATGAGGTTCTGATATCTGTATTCAACAACAGCTCTCACAGCAGTGACACACGGAAACCACACCCAACAAAGAACAACCAGTGCTGAGTTTCAAAGTCTAACCGCAGTGGAAGAGGACAGAGTGGTCTGGATGGAAAATGAAATCCACAAATCCTCCGTGCCTCAGTGTCCTGCTCGCTCTCTCCATCTGCCCTCACCGGCCCCAACATAGTCAATTAAATTCAAGCTTGTCAGATCAAACAGACTTACTCTTACTCTTCACACACATAACAACCCCCTCAAGAGCACAAGGGATGGGGAGGGTGTTGCTTTTAATTCACGGGGAGCAGCGGATCAGGGGGGAGAGAGCTGACATCTGAGGACAGGCAAGTGCTCTGCTGACTCACACAGATCCCCATGATATGAGCGCATCCATGAGAGAACACACTACAGCACACACACACACACACACACACACACACACACACACATCACACAAATACACACACTAGACGAACATACGCACACACATCACACAAATACACATACTGGACAAACATACACACACACACACAAACACAAACACTCAGCCCAGCAGTTTGCTTACAGCTGCTCCTATTCAATTAGAAGGATGGTCTACAAAAGTTGTTTGATCTGCTTTTAGAGGCGAAGGGCAGCATCGTCGTTCCCTCTCCTCTCACCTCTTTCTCCCTTTCTTTTGTTCACTCACATATACAAACACACACATACACAGATGGAGAGAGTATGTTCTTATGAAGAAGCACACTTACATAAACATATACATTTGTACAACTTTCAAAGGGTTTATTATTGCAGCAGTTGCAGATTGGTTCGGTGCACTTTTTCTAGCGTCTACATTTTATTGTGGAGGACAAATATGATGACCAAAAGGAATCCTTTTGGTCATCATATTTGTATATGTACTGCACCTGAATGCTCCAAACGGCAAACTCTAATAGGTCCAATATTGCCACAAAGCTTGACAATGACCAAAGACCTTTTTTCAAAGGCTTCATTAAGATATATATAACAGCAGCTGTAAACACACTTGATGAGTATTAGACGAAAATAAATAGTCAAGAACACCTATTGTAATACATTTATTCATAATGCATGTAAAAAGGCTATGCAGAGGCAATAAACTATGCCGCTCTGCTGGGACCCAATGATCTTTAAACTATTCTCTTAGGTAAGAAGCTTTAAATATGATAATAATGAGAATGCCGGAGGTGCTCATCTCCCATGTGTAAAGCACAAGAGATAATGAATGCAAATACTGACTGTAAGAGGTCTAAATATAAATACTAATAAATAATGTACTCAAATGATCCGTATATCTTCAATTCATTTGAATGAACTAAGTGGACATTATTGGCACTACAGCAGGCTAATTGTTGGAGAGATTAATATTAATTAAGGATTACACGAAGCAAATGCAGTGGAACACTTTGGTTACGAAAGAACGCAATCACATCCATAGGTGAAATGCATGAATGCATTTATGCTCCACCTGTCACTCTCAATTTATTAAAACTAGTCCACAGCACAGAGAAATCTAAGGTACCTCGGCAGCAAAGGTGGCATTGCCAGAAGATGTGGTTATCTCTGTTTGGGGAGAGATATGGTTACAAACCTTTGAGTGACAACGTCAGAAACACAATGGTGCAATACATTTTCTCTTCCTGGGTTAAGTAAGGCAACTCATAAATCAACACTAGTCTACACTTCAAAACTAGTGGCGCAAAGTCATCAAAAATGGAACTGAGGGAGTCCCTCGTGCTTAGGCAAAGCATTGCAAATTAGGCTCTGCTTGATAGAAAGGAGTCGAAGGAAAGCTTGTTGGCAAATTATTGAAGTTAGTCCCATAGGCCCTTCAGTGGGTCATAGACTTTTGCTCATTTCAAATCAGCCCTATGGACTGGCACTCTTGGCCCTCATGGACATCCTTCAAACTGTATGTATGATTACATTACCTTAACATGTTCAGGGCCAGATGTAGGTACATTTGCGAACGTAGCGTTATCAGCGTCATGGACACACCGCAGAACGCGAACGCTGTCAGACCCAAGTTTCAGTCGTAGGCCTACTTATCAATCGTTCAATCCTTAGTGTAAACTGCCCCTTTCTCTGCCTTTCTCCGCCCATAAACGCAATTTACGAATGTCCACAACTGAATGGCAGCGCCTACATACAAGCGCAGTTGAATGAAGTTAACTGATGACAACATTAAAAAGAATCAAACGTTTAGCGATCATGAAATAATAATATCGTACATGATAAGATGTAAACAAGCAGGGAGATAATGAAGAGCAGTAGTTCTACTCAAACTACTTGTGCACGTAGGCTATGGAAGATTGGTCAAATCTAGCAAGTAGGAAAGTTTAAGTGAATGACGTGAAAGTGAAAGTAAGACATTCGAAAGGCCAACGAAAGTGGAGGTTGCGTTTGGTAGTAGGCTACAAATACTTTCACCACAAAAACTGGTGCTCTAAATAGCGATTCTGTTGTCTTTGAAAGGTTCTCTTATTGACGCATTGACGAATTTGGATTAACACCTGCTTTTACAAGGCGGAAGTATTTAGGCGCAGAATAGACTTGCGCTTTCAGGAGCAGTATTTGTACATACCGCGGAATAAATAATTAGGCGCTCTTTACTCTTCATCTCCCATCTTTTTACGCTAAACTCCCACTTTCCCCTGGATCCTCCCATGAATGCATATGCATGACATGACAAACGCAATCTGCCACTTTCAGCTCCCGCGACAGGCAGTTTGCGCTTTTACATCATTGCGGCCTGTTTGTACACCTCGCAATGATTTTACACGCACATTGCGAAACAAATACGCCTGAAGTGGGCGCAAAAGTGTTAGTACATCTGGCCCTCAGTGTCCTTATATGCAAGTGCACTAGCCTGTAGACATATCGACTTCTGGTTAATATCCCATCTCCTGGATGATAACTACAATGAAAGGAGACCCTGTAAGGTGAATCCAGTGTTATGGGAGCTGCCATGCTGCATGCTGTCCAGTTCTGATGATCAGTAGCTGAGTCCTCTGTGCCGAGCTCAGGTTACCTAATGGCTTATTTCTCTCTACCTTTCCTCTAAAGGGTGCTGTCCATGGTGCTGACTATTGCTATGCTGTCCATGGTCCTGAAACTCTGCACCACTTGGAAAAACCAGAGATACTGTACCTTCACTCTCAAAAGTGACAGTATTAGTATGTCTATTAGTATGCTGTTGTGCAAAGAGCTGTATGACATGTCATTTTGAAGAAGCCAGTACAAGCTACTGTATAAATATTCATACTTAATGAAGCAAGAAATGCCACATAACAACAACTCATATAGAAACAATGAGAAATGTTATTACCTTTACCACAGTTTTTCCTCAAAAGATGATACCTGTGTATTGAAGGGTAAGGGAAGGACAAATCTGAGCTTCAAGGACATCTCTAATGACTGGAAATGCAATGCCTGGCAAGTTTATGTTGTTTGAGAGGGAGTCAATGGCAAACTAGCAGGGAAGTCGACATTAAGGAGAAGCTTGTTTGTTTGCTGATTTACAAATGGAACTTGCGTTTTTTTTCACCCAGAGATTATAATTTTCCATGCTATTCTAAAACTGAAGCTCATGCCTTTCGCTCAGAAAATCAAGCTAAGTCTGTGGAATCCAATAGTGACAAAGCCTCCACGTTTTCCAGTAGACTGAAAACAAACGGAAAAACTAGAGCTCTGTATGGGTTTTTTGCACTCCCGTTCCCAACATTACAAAAAGCAAGTGCTGACAAAAAACTTTCTCATGTGGGATCATGTGTTTTCTCAGTGAAGCTTTTTTTTTCTTTTATTCAAGTTTGTAAAATATTCATAGATATCGATAGATAGATAGATAGATAGATAGATAGATAGATACAGGCCCGGTTCTCCCTATACGCACACTACGCAAGTTGCGTAGGGCCCCTCAAGTTAACGAAGGCCCCCTCCCTGTCCCCCCTTGAGTCAAGCTAGTGACAGACAGACATGTATTGTATACAGTTATAGCGACAGTGCCTCATACAGTAGGAAGATGAACATGAAACTGAATTAACATTCAGGGCATGAAAAGCGGAAAAAACTTCATGAGAACGAACAGCGGTAACAGCAGTCGGGTAAAAATGTATTGCACACTAACCTAATTACATGGCATGACATAACGTTATCAGGCATAATGGTTTAAAATTATATTTTCGGGTCTAATGCTTAATCAAATTGCTATCTTATCCAGAACTGTTTGTGTTTAAAAGAATAATCCCTCCTCAGAAAGACTGGAGGTGGAGTGAGCCCCCTTCTTCTGGCTGTGGACAGTCTGGTGGATGCTATCTCACTCAGCATATAATGGGCTTTTCATAGGCCACCACTAAATGCAGAGCGTGTGGTAGAATACAGCTCGTCGAGCACATAAGACGTGTTTCTGAAGGAAAAACGTGTTTTGCCACCAGGAACCGCTATACCTCAACGCTCAGTTCGACCCAAATAGGCCCTGCCCCTGTCATCCAGGACATACGATGCTTGACACAATGACATACGAGCAAAACACCGGGAGACGTCTGAAATTTCAGATGAATTATCACCAAATCGCTGGCAGGGATCAGGTCAAACGTCTCTCTAACTCCAGACACCTGACGCAATGTAGCATTTTGTCAGCGTGTCAGCCGCACGCGCATTAAACACGACAGAGGGTCGACAATTACACAGCCCCCGTGCGACCCCATTTGCCATGCGCTTGCACCTGCGGGGTGAGAGGTCCCCGTCGTGCCACTCAGGCTCTTAAATTATTCCGAACTGTCCATTGAGTCGCGACACAGAGGTCAGAGGATACTCACGATTCAACACAGAAAAGGCCTAGTCGTGAGAGGGGATTTTACTCACATCTGTCCTCCATTTGAACTTAGCCAAAGCAAGTTCACAAGGTCGCTAATAAAAAAAAATCGCTGATAACAACAATTCAATTAGCCTTCCGTCACTATAACCATCCTCATTTTTGTCGAAGGCTGCTGCTGGCAGAGGCCGGGAGACGTGAGCTGGCTGCGCGAGGATACACATTCAACTTCAATCAAATTAAAAATCTGACTGTCAGCTGGGGTTGCACGTCCACCTCGAGGAGAGTCCTCCAAAGTTCTGTTCTCAGTATCAAGATGTCCCTCACTTGACCTGAAATGCTAATCAAAGAGGCATACATGAGGAAATATGAGTGGTGCTCTGTGTTCAGTCAACCTCTCCAAAGTATTTTATGGATTCCTGACTTCACGAGAGCCTAGATTATCATATTTTTCAGGAGTAGAAGGAGAGATGACTAAAACAAAATAAACAGATTCAGCATCTACTCACTTCTCTTCACCAAGATTTAACATGATAGGGCCTGTGTTTCCAAAGGAGCTGTGGTCAGATGTAGGCATTAAATTAGTTGCTTGGAGAGTGGACCAACCTGTCAAGCACTTATCTTTAGGATCTACATGTTTTGGTTCATATTGACACACTGTTACAAATAAACTAAAACAACTGTGGCCTTAGATTGTATAGCTTTGTGTTAATCAACAGAAAATAATTAATTTGGAGTATATTGTTTATATGGCCTATATTATATGTTTTCATGTACCAATCTGTACAAAGTTACTTAGACTGAGAAATTGGTTCCAGGGGATGTACCCGGTGGGAAGGAATTGAGTGGCCTCGAGTGGAAGGTGATGTGTGAGGGAAGTGTGCTGTCTTGCCCTGCCATGTTCGGTGAATAAAGTTTTTCTTCTACGACTTTAGTGAGACTGGAGTTACAATCACCCAATTTTTAGGGTGACACAACCATTAGAACTACTCCTGTACAGTATTTCACTTCAAAAGGTCATAACGTGTTTCATTTTGTCATACAACTATAGTTGATCAGTACCCTCCAGAATTATTGGCACCTCTGCTAAAGTTGACTAAAAACTAGTATAAAAAATAATCTGTTGGTGATTTATTGTAATCTCACAATGACAAAAAATAGGGAAAATCTGACCTTGGAGGGAAGCAAATTTATTTTGAGAAAAAGGAAAATCTCTCTACATATTTTTAATGAAAACTATTTGAAATTTCAACTATAATGAAATTATTTTTTTATACCGGTTTTTAGTCAACTTTAGCAGAGGTGCCAATAATTCTGGAGGGTACTGTACACATGAACATAGTTTTATCCACACCAGCATACTTCCAGACCATCTAAAAGCCAAAACAGCTAATCAATATTAGCAATAAACAGGCACATGGCTTCTGACAGGAGGCTGTTATTTCTGAGGTCATAAATGGTTAACGAGGGGGTACTTACTGTACAGTACAGACAGAACACACACACACATGCACACACAAACACATACATAGACCACACTGCATGCAATGAGCTCCTGCCAATAAGCAGAGCAAAGGCCAAATCCACAAATTGATCAGCTGGGTCCGCTATGCTGCCCATGCCAGCTGGGCACTGGCTCACATACTGACATGACCAAACTGTGGCTATGAGTACAGCTATGACTGCTAATTATTATGATGACAAAGACCCACACATCAAGGGTTTCAGTTTCAGACAATCAAAATATTCAAGTGCCTTCAGGCACATCATGCTTGATTTTAATCGAAGCTCAACAAAAGTCGAAGACAGTCCCGCTGCTTATTTTTGTTTTTCTTCTCAGTGAGGAAAAATGAGCACTCCGAGTTTGTTTCTCCGTTGCTATAGTGTTAATTTCGTCAGACTAGACGAGAGGAAATATGTTCGTCAACGACCTTTTTTTTCATGACTAAGACGAGACGATGACGAGACGGCAGTAATGTCCTGAAACACTGACTAAGACTATCTTAAGATGAATTATTGTTGACGAAAAAAGACGAGACTAAAATGTTTTGCATGAAATAAGAACTAAGATAAAATCTCTCTTCATTTTCGTATACAAAATGAGAAGACAAATATCTAGCTGTTACGTTTTCAAAATATTCCGAATGAGTTCATGCTTTCCTGTAGGCTAGTCTACGTGCTGTTGCTGCAAACCTGTGGCTGCAACACGAAACTACATGGAACAAGAACACTGGAGATTTCTGCCAGAGTTACCAACTAACTACCTAAGCTTTATGCCACAATGCTACATACCCAGAAGTTGAAGCTTCTCTCATACAAATTAACATCCACCAGAATGTCCATACGAAAATGTTCATCATGTAATGTCAACTATTTAACTAGTTAGACTGATGATGCAAAGTTTGCTAGCAAGTAAGCTAATATGGAACGTTCGCTAGCAAGTTAGCTATGGCTAAGATGGAGAGTCTGTTTGGGGAATGTGTTGTGTTTGGGTGCATATCGCCATCTAGCGAGGCGGAGTAAAACATTAATACTTTGGTCTACGACAGTGTTTCTCAAACTTTTTCAGTTTCAGGACCACTTAACTAACCCTAGCTAAAAAAAAAAAAAGATTAGACCTAGACCTACTTCAACAGTAGCCTATACTGTAATTAGTCTACACTATAGGCCTACTCACTGAACCACCTTGCTTATTGTCTTTGCACTTTGCTTATTGTGTGGATTCATACTGTATGATTTAAACTGGCATATCTTACATAGATAGTGTTGCAGAACTGTTTTTACATACAAGTTGGTTCAATATTGCAAACAACTCATCTATATTATATTTTACCACGTCTGCTCACGGACCACTTGAGATAGCTTGCGGACCACCAGTGATTCCCGGACCACACTTTGAGAAACACTGGTCTACGAATATGACAGTGGTCCAGTCAAATCTTTTACTGTCTATGGTCAAATCCCAGCCGAGCTATAACTGTAACTCGACTTACCTGTGCATGTAAACATACTGACTGACAAAAAATCAGAATGAGTAATTATAACAGACGAGTAGCCCTGTGGACACACAATATTGTTGGAAAATTGAGATGTGTGAAACAATTGACTGAAATGGTAATCAGAAATAATTTGTTATAAAAAAGACTAAAATGTGTTGACTAAAACTGACTAAGACTAAGATACCTTTAGTTTTCTTATGACTAAAACTAGACTAAAATGACGAGACTTTTAGTCGACTAAAACTTGACTAACAAAAATGATATTTGAATGACTAAATATGACAAAGACTAAAAAGGACATTTCGTCACAAGACTAAGACTAAGACTAAATTAAAAATAGGTGACAAAATTAACACTACGTTGCTAGTTACATTACAATCCATTCCTGCTGAAATAACCCCATCTCTGTCAGCATTTGTTTATGTTTTGTTGTCTTTTTTTCTCTCAGCCTCTTCTTATGAACTAAACACTCTATTCTAATTCTTTTCCAATCAAACTGTTGTCTCAGTGAGACTGCAGTCCATTGAAGAGCCATCTGAAGCCATAATCAATTATAGCGCAATCAATATCTCTTGGCTGGAGGGAGCAAAGGGTGACAGAGCACTCATTGAGTTGTCATTCGGACACTTTACTTCCCTTATCTTGCACTCCTAGCGTCCAGGCCAAGACTTTTTGGTTTCAGGGGATGGGCAGCACTCCTGTTGTAGCTCCTCATTACAGGAAACAGATGTTTTGTTATCAACTATGCTTAAACTTCACATCAAACATAAATAATGTAGCAGGGCAGGGCAATGGAAACCATATTAAACTTGCCTGAAAAGCTTGAGGTGATGTATGCCAATACAACTTCAATTTGCATTACTATAAATTTCTCATAAATGTCTCTGTTTTGAATAAATACACCCTCCCTCCACATCATCAAGTGCAGAAATGTATTACATTTGAATATATTTGGGGCGCTGTCAGTCTGATATGTACTGGTTATCGTTTATCGCATTTTACCACCACCGTGAAATGACAAATGATGTTTGGGCGGTTCGGTGATTTATGACTGAATTGAGTTTCAAAGCGAGATTTCCGCTCGCAGCTAGATAATTGCTTGATGTCTTTCAGGTGACCAGGGTGATGTTTTTTGTGCTCTGTGGTTGGTGGCTGCCTTGCCTCACACTATAGCAGAGAAATGCATTTCATCTAACATTTTTTAAAGAGGAAGAGCGTGTAGGTGTTAGCCAAGCTCGCTTGCTTTTTCTTTTCTTTTTTTAAACACAGCCCACCTTTTTATTCAGGGCCCTTGTACTGAGGCAGGGTGAAGTGAAGTGATTTGATGACTGCAGACCTTGCATTGTCCTGTTTGAAACAAAATAGGCAGTAAGCCTGATCCCATTTCTGAAAGCACTGTGAGTGAACACCAGACCGAATAATTTCAGTTTCTGTGCTGTTCTCTAAGGGTTATTCTCGGGGTAATCAGAAAAAAAAACAATGCATTTATTTACATGAGAATATGGAGAACATGTTTAGTCCCTCATGCTTCAACTTTCCTGCTAGGCTACATACAGGCTCTAATCCACCAGTATGAATCATATAAGATGGGGATGGAGTTTTTTTTTTGTTCTAATCCATTATACCATAACAAACAAGAGGATTGATCCATATTGGAGGTTTTTGCTTTTCAGAACTTATTTTCTGCTATATTACTTCCAGAGGTGGAAAAAGTACGAAAATATTGTATTCAAGTAAAACAACCAATACCTTGATGAAATATTACTCAAGTACAAGTTAAAATACCGATCTGAAAATGTACTTAAGTAAAAGTAAAAAGTAGTTCATTTAAAATGTACTTTAAGTAAAAGTTACTTACAGTAGTTACTTTTTTTTTTTTGGGGGGGGGGGGGGGGGGGGGGGGTACCAGAACAACCAGTTTTACCAGAGACTTTTTTAATGAGGAGATACAGCACTCAAAAATCCTCCATAGTAATGCATGGGGTTAGTCAGTTGTCTACAAATATCACAACCCTTCCGCGGCAAAACGTTGACATGTGAATACATTGAGCCAATCATGTGGTGTGTTGTAAAATACATTGAGCCAATCATGTGGTGTGCTGTGAAGACATCGTGCCAATCATCTGTTGTGATCTCGCTGCTGGAGCAAGATTGGTGTCGTGAAGCCTTACGCACACGCATTTCTGCCGAAATAGATGCACGATAAGTGCCCAAAAAGTGTTGCAATATGGCTGCCGAGTGGAGGTACTTGCCTGAAAAGGACTTTGGTCCTAGCTCGAGTTGCTGCAGCCAGCAGCTAAGGCAGCCATGTTCATGCTCCCTGTGTGTAGCGCTGTAGCTGCAGCAACTCGAGCTAGGTAAAACCGATTGTTTCAGTTTTGTTCATACCGACAGTACTCAGTGACGTTGAGAAATGGAGATCTATGTGAAAAATCACCGGAGTTCTCCTTTAAGTTTGAGCAGTAGTTGATTTTCAAAGTTAGTTGCACTCATCCTTGCGTCGCTTTGCAGTGAACATTAATCCAGCACAACTGAAAAGCCCCTCACAGACAGCTGAGGCAGGCAGGCCAATGTTGAGTTGCAGAGAGTTTTTTTTTATATTTGGAAACGAGCAGAAGGTTCAGCAGATTAAAGGGCGTCGAACTGGGGGGGGGAGTGGGTATAGGGAGTATAGGGCCCCAATGGAGGAGAGGGCCCTTGAAAAGTAGAATATGGGGGGTACAACATTTTCACCAGGCATTAGTAATAACTCAGGTAATCCACACATAAAAAATCCAAACAACTCCATAAGTAGAGTCATGTGTAATGAAGTGGAAAAACACAGGGAAAAAGTATTGAACAAGCTAAGAAAAAGCACTAAGGCAAGGAAAGGGAAGGAACGAGCTGGAATCTAAGTTAGAGTAGTTATCCTTTCTATCTGTGCAAATTAATATAAGCTTGGTTAGTATATTGATGGGCTATAAAAAGGTTTTTCATTACCAAGGTGTCACACAAGAAACATTTCATGATGGATAAAAGCAAAAAGCTCTCCCAAGACCTTTGCAACCTTATTGTTGCAAAACATATCAATGAAACTGATCAATACAAATCAAAACTTCAGAATCTTCAGTAAGCAGCATGGGAGCCATTATCTGCAAGTGGAAGAAACATCACTGCCATGCAGGATCTCCCCGCAATATTTCTGACCAGGGAGTCAGAAGGATAGTCAATTCCAAGAGCCAAGGACCACTCGGAGAAAGCTCCAGAAAGACTTGAAGGCAGCCAATTCAATTAAATTAAACAGTTCTGGAAGTAACTAAAGATCAGGATTCACAAGAGGGACCCCTGGAATCTGTTTAGAACAATGGGCCAAAATCACACCTGATACTGTGACTAATACGTTTTGTCATACAGGAAATGTCTTGAAGCTGTCTTTACAAAAAAAGGCTTTTCCACAAAGTAGCTATTGAAGAAATTTCAGTAGGCACGTTCAATACTTTTTTCCTGTGTCATTCCACTTTAATAATTTTACCTGAATATTTTAACTTCCAAATTAAATGTCAAAATGAATGTCAGACAAAATTTAAAGTTTGACTGATGGATTTTGTATACAAAACATAGTGAAAACTGTCTAAGGTCACTCTCACTCTCCCTTGCTAAAGAGCTAAATGGTTTAGTCCGCCTGCACGATTCATAAGGTAGTCTATCTTTTGTTTATTTAGTTAAGCATCGCTAGTAGTGGACCGCTAATTGTTGTGCTGCTGGTGCAATGTCTTTCTCCAAGAAAGCCAAGTCAGGTTACTAAAAAGAGAGACGTCAAAATGAGGGGAAACAACTGCTAATAAACTTATTTCCAAAGAAAGGTAAGCACAAACGTCAAAACACGAAATCCCATGGTGTTTGCTTGAATATCTCCGCTATCATTAGTGCTAAAACGAAATAAGACAACCCATTGAAATAGCGGAAAATACACTTTCATAGGTTAGGCTACACATGTAATCTGATGCATCTCGTGATCCAGCTCCATCTCCCATCACTTTCAGAAAGACTGCATGGCGCCAGCTTGATTCATGTCCTGTTGTAGGCTACATGCTGATCATTATCACTAGGCTAGTGGTTTAGGGCGCGATTTCTTTTCTCTCCCTTTCTGTTTTCTTTAGTCTTAACTTTTTTTTTTTACTCAAGTAACGGATGGGATTTTTTATGTAGCGAAGTACAATACTTCACTCAAAATGTAATCAAGTAAAATTTAAAATACCGATTTTATAAACTACTTAAAAAATACAAAATACACAGAAAAACTACTCAATACAGTAATGTGAGTAAATGTATTTCATTACTTTCCACCTCTGATTACTTCTTCCTGTCACACACACACACACACACACACACAGAGAGAGAGATACTGCAAACATAGTCTTTAACATCCTCTTCCAAAGCTTCAAAAACTGAGAAATAATCCCAAGAGCTTTAAGAACTGCCCTCAGACCCATAAATCCTTGGCTGCTTTGCTTGCTCTGTTTATCTGTACAGTTCAGGGTATAGCACAAGACTGTGGCCTCGTACTGTGGCCCCAGCAGACCTCCCACCACATCCACGGGAGAATCCTACAGGGGGTGGGGTGTGGGAGCTGCTGGAGAAGGACACAGTGCCGGGAGACTTGAAAGGGGGGGATTTAGAACGGGTGGACTCTCCCACTGTTCCACACAGCTTTGATGCCTCGAAGTCAGACATGGCATCACACGGATGTGAACGTGCTCCACCATGCCAAAACGCGCAGCACGCCTCCTCTTAAAGGGGCGTTTTGGTTGGATGAAAAGTGATACATTTCTCTCCCTCCTTCGAGGCCACTCCCTTTCACCCAACTCTCTCTCTCTCTCTCTGTCCTTAGTTGCAGCCACACAGCTGTCTCATTACTGAGCGGATGTCTCTGTGACTCCAACCTACCCATCGAACAGCTTCAAGCAAACTAACACGGCTCTCAAAAACATGAAAACAACCGGCACTGGGGCTGGGATTGACCAGGCTGGCAAGTCGCTGCTAAGGATAGACCTTGCCTACACCGTGTGTTATCTCTCCCTCAACAGACTTGCTTGTGTCGCCTAAAGTCCCCTCTCTGGGATATGTCTGGCATCGGTTGCTTCCCGTAATTATATCCTCACAGGCAGCATTTCTCAGTGTGTTTCACAGCCACCTTGATTTCCCTTCCCTTCCCTACATGCTTGCCACAAATAAAAGCAGGTTCCCACTCTGCTTACACTCCTGTTAGCAGTGCACCTCATTTGGTTAACATTACCACATGTGTTCGTCAGTAATGATGTCGGGGGAAAAACAAGAGCTAGCCAACCAAAGAGCCTGAGGGTTATGTATTCACTATGAACCATGTAGTATCAATTAACAATGCATCACACAACACATAAAGAACGTAAACCTGCTGCAAAAGGTTCTTTATCAGTGGGTGGGACTGTACTGAACATCCTGACTCAGGATGTGTGTGTACATGTATATATTTACATACACATATAAAGGACGTATACACATTCATTTTATATAGTTCCCATCTTCTTTGTATAAGGTTGGACTGACAGGCAGTAAGTAAACCAGTTACTTTCACAGTGCATGAGGGAATGTTATATGAGTTAGTGTGGGGGGCCGAGTGAGCAGCACCTTTGAGGGAGGATAAGGAGAAGAGGGGAAAAAAAGATCGTAGAAACATAAGATTAGTCTATTCTGCCAAGGCTAGGCCCCGAACTGTCTCTTGAGCCAGAGGAGAAAGCGGCAGCGAACCTCATCACCGACATTGGTGGCCCTGGCCACCAGACAAGAGGAGCTTGAATGTGGGCTCAGTCAGTGTAGTGATATTTCAGTGGGCACATGAATTTTTTATTTGAGTCCAATAAGCTGACGTTGGATGAGTAAATGTCAGATGAATTCTCACACGCGCGCTGTGATGGCGCTGTAGGCAGCTACTGGAACACAGACATCAAGATGTCAAACTCATGCAAATCTCAGAAGAAAGATGAATGCTCGGGAGAGGACGAGACCAAAAACGAAAAAAGAAAGATAAAGAAAAAGAGAAAAAAAAACACAAGTTCTCTTGTGAGTGTGCTCCAAACCAGGCTCTGGTCTCTCCCGGTCTTTTTTTCTCAGCATACATTAAGCTTCCTCCATCAGAACCTCTTGCCCTCTTGACAGAAATAACCCACAAAACCCCTTCAAACACACAGGCCGGTTTGGGATGAGGGTGACAGTGGAGCTGAAAGGCAAGTAAAGTAAAGAAAGAGAGAAAATGAGGTGAGTGGGGGGGGGTGGAGGCAATGGGTAGACATGCACAGTATGCTGCACTCAGACTCAAACAGAAGAAAGGTATATCTTTCCAAATGTACACACCTGGACAATAAACTGGACTGGTCAGCCAACACTGATGCACTCTACAAGAAAGGACAGAGCAGGCTGTACTTCCTGAGGAGGCTGCGGTCCTTCAATGTGTGCAGCAAGCTCCTCAGGATGTTCTATCAGTCTGTTGTGGCCAGCGCCCTCTTCTATGCAGTGGTATGCTGGGGAGGAAGCACAAAGAAGAAGGATGCTGGGCGACTTGACAGGCTGGTAAGGAAGGCTGGCTCTGTAGTGGAAGCTGAACTGGAGTGCATCATTTCAATATTTGACAAAAGGACCCTAAACAAACTGATCAACATCTTGGACAATGAATGTCATCCGCTCTAAAGCACTATCAAAAACTAAAAGAGCTTGATCAGCTGGAGACTTCGCTCACTGCCATGCACAACTGAAAGGCTGAGGAAGTCATTTGTTCCTAGGGCCATTGAACTGTTCAATGCCTCACTAAAGGGAAGAGGAGAGATAGACTTCTCTGCTTAGTCTGTCTGCCTCTCCACCCTCTCCATGTCCATGTTTTTGAGTACTGACTGCCCACTACTGCTTACTACTGTTTTACTACTGTTTTACTAATGTACACAGCCTAATGTTTTCACTACTGTTTTACTGCTACACTGTTTTTCATGCTATATTAGCACACATGATCAATGGCTGCGGTCAGGCTTCTGCTACAATACTGAATGAATGAATGGCTATAACCCTATTACCTCAGCCTGTTCTTGCACTGAAATAGTTTTTTTATTTTACCTTGTCTACATTATACTTTACTCTCCTATTTGTCCATATTATTTATTATTTATGCTGGTCTCTAGACCTTACTCTTGCACTGTTGCACTGTTGGACTAATGTTGGACTACTTTTTGCACCTTCACCATGACACTCACTCTCTTGAGCACCTTGCCAGGCACACATAACTAAGGACTATGGTTGGACTACTGTTTGAATCCCAAATCCTGCCCTAATTGTCCTGAAAATGATAGCTAGCCTACACTAAAAACTGTTCAACCACTGACGTGAAACCATCAGAAATGGCATCGCACAAACCAACGACCAGCAGATGAAAAAATGATTTAACGACGCTGGAGATGGTTAGGGCATACCCTTCGCAAACCGGCCTCAAATATCACGAGACTGTCCCTATCATGGAACCCACAAGGGAACAGAAAGAGAGGTCAACCAAGAAACAGCTGGCAACGAGACCTTAACGCAGACGCCAAACGAATAGGCCATAGTTAAGTTGGGGACAGTTGGAAAGAGTTGCAGAGGACTGGGATGCCTGGAGAACCCTTGTCGGCGACCTATGCCCCTAGGAGGGGTAATAGGTTAAGTAAGTGAGTAAAGCATTGTTTTTTTTAGGAACAAATATCTTTTCAATGTATTCTTGCAAATCTCCATGATTCCTTTTGTAAAAAAATGTCACGATTTTATAATTAAAGAAAAAAAAAATTAATTATGACATATTTGTTTATGAAATCTCCATGTATGCAGGATACCTTATTTACAGTGTAATAGGACGTTCCCAAAACATTTAAGTGTTCCTTTGCGTGATAACCTGGAGCCAACGATCTCTAAACGTAAACAGACGGTAAGATTAAAACTAACCCTAGGAGAACGTTAGTTGAATGTTCTGTGTTCGCCAACCCCACTGCCTTCATAGGCCTACTGACAACCATCGATTGCTTCAGCCTGGCGGAGGCAGGCAACATGTTTAATGTGTGAGGGTTTTTTTCTCTTTCAAAAATCAAGGTTCTAGCCCTAGGCTCAATATCAATTGTTAAGATACAATAGCTGTCATTAATGGCACCAGACTGTAAATGACTGAACCCATTGAATGTTGGGCACATAAGGCCATAACGTTGACCTGTTTGGGTATTTCTATGACATTAGCTCATGGACTTATTCCCGTATTTGGGAAGTTATATCCCATAGCCTGCATAGGGAGTCACAGCATAAGACAATGCTGTAGGAGGTGCCTCCACGATAGCAGTGTTCTGCAGAATGGTTCCACCACTCAGACAGAGAGCGAAATGATCTAGCCAATTAAAAAGCAGTATTGTGGGAGGAAGAGGGAAGAGGGGCGGGTTGGGGGTGGGTTGACAATCAGAATGAGAAGAGCCGCACATGCTTACATAACCCATGGGTCAGTCTGAGAGCCACACCACTGGGTGAGGTGTGGAGTAGTAAGAGGCAGGGAGAGGGTGTGTGTTTGTATTTGTCAAAGATGATGAAGGTAAAAAAAACAGCCCTGGTGGATGGGATGGTGCAATCTCTACGGCAGAGAGGCTAAGCAGAGAGTGTGTGTGTGTGTGTGTGTGTGTGTGTGTGTGTGTGTTAGTATGAATGAGGAGACCTGTGCAGGCCCTGGAGGGGCAAGGAAGACAGGAGTGTGGGAGGGGGACTTTCCCCCTCCACACACACACACACACACACACACAAAATAGACCCATCTGTGGAAATCCACCAGACATGCGGCTCATTTCCATTGCTTACATGTTGAGCTGGTGGTCTTGCATGCAAATGGAAGACGTGACTGCCTCGTGTGTGTGTGTGTGTGTACACTAATTTGAGCCTGGCAGAATGTTAGTGAGAGAGTCATCCAATTTTCTTTCTGCAAGATGCAGACAAGCTGTGGGTGTATGTCTCACAATTCGTATATGTGTCAATGGCTTATGACAGTTGCTGACTCCTTTATTCTGTTTAGTCAACTGCAATCTTGACACTTCTGTAAACTTGGGTACAACTTTTCCATTCATTTCAGCATGTCCGTCATACAAAACAACTAGTTGTCTAATTAAAATGGAATAAATAAATAAAACGTTGACAAGGTCAGCTGCACATAGACACACCAAAAACACTCTTTTTGGATGCTTTCTTGTTTTGTCAAATATATAAAAGCGAAGTATGCAACTTCAAAGTCTCATTTTAGAGGAAACTGATATCAGGCTCAGACTTATAGTGATGTGGCAGACCTTTGAAGTCCCCCCTTTGTTTTATTTTCTTCTATGATGTGCAGAGCACCTCTAAAGTTGTTGGGAACCATACTAAAAGCGCCATACTAAAATGGTCCCTTCATCTGCACCTGCTCAGAGCTGTTAGCATAACCTCCCAGATCAATGGCGCATCAAGGGCCAGAGACACAGCAGGGGCCAAATATCATTTATCTGAGTAGACAAAGCACAAGCATTTGCAACCTCAGTGAACATTTATACCTACTGTGCATCTCGTAGATTCACTATTATTTACTAGAAGTTGAAGTACTAGAAGTACTGGTCTGTCCTGGTCTGTCCAGGCAGAGTCTAAGCGCGAGAAGGTCAACGAAATAAACTGCATTTCTGGAGTGGAATGTACTCTGAAAATGCAAATTGGGTTTAGAGGAATACCATTTCAAACAGCAGTCCACTGAGCAATATCTGGAATCGATGGCAACACACTTTATTGCTTAGAAAACCTAACTGGAATTGAGAAGAGTCCAAAGTCACTAGACTGAGGGTGTAAGAAGAGGGGAGGGTGAAAACCAGTAAAACATACCAATTCCGTAGACAAATCGGAACATGCAAGGAAACTGGGCTTAGACTATAACATGATTTCAGTGGTGTGAAAATGTAACCCCTTTCAAAATCCAAAGCCAGCCTGTGTGCATGGCTGTAATTGAAACTGATAAAGATCTCTGCTCAAATATGTAAACTGTCCCCTAGTCCTAGAGGACCATTGCGTCTGGACAACATGGTGCCCAGTGCCTGGCTAAATCATATGAAGACTCCTCTAAGTGGAAGAGATGTGTACTGGGAAAAAGAACCCAGATAAAGGTGTTACTGTTTGTCCTAATTCAGCCTCCTGAAACAAGGTATTAATACCGGCTGTATATCACATTCAGTCAGCTCTAAGAACTATAGAAAATTCCACCAACAACTATTTAAACAACCAACAAACCAACTCAAGGGGCTGCAGTAAAATTCCTAGTGCCCCTATCATTTCTGGATAATACATGTTGTGAAATTATGGAATAGTCTGTCAGTGTTAATTAAATCTGAAGTTCATGGCTATATGGAGATCCATTAACAATGGGATAATATTGTGCTTTTGGAATAGATGTATAGTGTATGTCTATTATCAAACTCTCACCTCTATGTTGTTTGTTTAGGCTTAGTCTGGTGTCTTTTCTCTGTCTCTGCTGGTTGCTCACAAATGGTGAGATACAGAAACTCAGAGGCTGCTTGAAATATCAACGTTTTTTTGTCTGGTTGACGGGGGGAATGTGACAGTTATAGAAACTGCACAAAGAAATAACAACAGATTCTTGTCATTCCCAGGATGTATAATTCACCGATGTGGGGGGGGGAGACAGCTCTAATCCATTCCCAGACAATGGTAAACAAAAGCACTATCTATGAGCAAATCCAATTAAAGTGGAAACGCAGCTAGGAGTCACAAAGTCATTTGTATTTACAGATTCAATCTGACATACTTTTGCAAGGAGAGACAGAAAAAAAAGTTATCACAACAATTATTACCCCTTGCATCCACACACCTGCCAGGCATTTTCATTGTCAATGAAATTTCACAATTTTAATTAAGTAGGCGGACCGCTGCAAAGCTGGCACCAACAGGTTTTCACAGATTCAATTGGTGACACACGTGTAGTAGCATTGGGCAGAAGCCACCACCGCACTCATTGGCATCCCTAGCCAGGCAGCCAGTTTCCCTGATTACCCTTTATTGACACACCATACCGGGGGGGGGGGAGACGTTCCCTTAGTCCTATCGCATGTATGACGCCGATGCATCTTAAGAGAGACACACTGCTTCCTCTCCATCCATAACAATGACCACAACTCTCTCTAGAGGTCTGTCCTGTCCCATCTGTCTCCATAGCAGCAGGGCTGCCACCTCTCCTTCATGACTGGACTCGACACAGAGTCACTGCCAGGGGTCCACAAACCAACTCTCACATGAATCAATGGAAATCTGTTCATACCCCCCTCCCCCACCACAAGCCTAAGATGTAGGCTACATCTAATTCAGTTCAAGTTGAAGCTACATATGAATGAGCAATTGATTTTTTTTATTTTAGTAATAATGAATTCTAAGAGAGTGGATGTAGCTGTAAATTAACTAGATGGGATAATGTGATGAAAATGAAGAAAATGGCGTAGTACACAGCATGCTCTCTGTGTAACTTTTAGAAAACGGCTGTGTGAATGTGAAAACAGGCAATGCAAAAAAGCATCCTGTGGAGAATATAAGTGTCATATCGCTCACGTCTGCTTCTGTGCTGTAAACAAATCATCAATCACTGGGGCCAAGCACTGTTGCATAATGCACATTGATTGTACTGCTGCCATCTACTTTTGACATCCCAAATAGGCCCATCACCAGACTCCAGATGCTAACAGGCTGTAACAGCAAGAAAAGATCTTAGAGGCAGAAACGGCAAGACTTCTGGGTGTAGCATTGCAGAGATATAGATTTTTAAAGAGAGTTTATGATTGAACAATTACTGAGCAGTTGATGTATTAGTACGTTTATTAAGTCCTTACCATTGGCATGATCATTACCAATTCACAAATGTGTTTGATATAGCCATGGGCGGATTATGAACTTTCGGGCCCCTGGGCCCAGATGTATTAAGGGCCCCCCACTTATTGACGTATATGTGGGAGGGGGGGTTTGGGGGTCCCCCACCAGAAAAATGTTAATTGGTTTGATGTGATTTCCTGTATTCTGGTGCATTTTGGGGATGGCCAGTACTAAATTCAATCAGATTCATAGCCTACGTCCTGATTTGTTGATATTGAGGCAATGATTCCATGCAAAGGCTTGGGCTTCAGGGCCCCCTCACCCCTTGGGCCCCTGGACCTGGGACCGGTAGGCCCGTGCAGTAATCCATCTCTGGGTATAGCATGTACAGTACACAGCACTCACTTTGTCTTGCTTATTAAAAGCAAACAAATACAGGACCGGTGGCCGATCTCAACATGATTTTTAATGCCCAGTGGTCCCGCGGGGGAAATGGGCTGAAGAACTCAGCTCAGGCACTAAGCTCTGCGCTGGGACACAGATCCCCTGGGATATACAGGAACAAAATAGCAAAGGTGAGAATGCTGGTCACTGCCGTGCCGGTAAAAATGAGAAACCAGAAATAGGCAAGATGCCTGTGGGACAACAGGCTGTCATTGACAACGTTCAGGAAAACTCTGGATGTACCTGTAAAGACTAGCACCTATACATTATGCATGTATGGATATGTGGACAGTGCGTAATGCTGTACCATTGCTTTTCTTAGGTAGTACACTAATGTTTGAGGCCTGAAACCAACTGAGATGTCTTGAAGGCAATGCAGAGTTTTGACCGAAGCATAGGCAAGGCTTCAGGAAAGCCATTGCCACAGTACTCTCCTTTGGGCTTCCGCTAAGAGGTTCTGCCTTTTTTGCAACCATTGACAAACATACCAGTGAGATTTTTCTACCCTCAAGAAAAGTTCTGCTTAAATCTGTTTCTCACGAGACAAAGTCTAGGTAAGGTTCACATCAACCTTACATCAACCTTAAGCCCAGGGACCTACAACTTAGATTTTATCTACTATTGTTTCTTTAACTCAACAGAACTTGAGATAATTGTTCCATCCAGGAGTAATTGGAAATCATATTCAATTACATTTTCCAACAAAGTGCTGTATAATTCGCATGAGAGATCAACTGATTATCTAGCTAGCCAAATCTACGAGAATCAAAAAGGCAGAGAAAAAACACTTTTCACTGGGGCATTTTTTATAGCAGGCAAGTCAGATTTCCCAATTCCCCAAGTTCCCAGTGAAGAGAACGTAAGCTGAATGACACACAATGTGTCAGCACAGAACAAAGAGGCCGTTTCCATGGCAGCATGATTGACAGGAGCAGGAACAGGCCTTGGAATTCATAAACAGCCACTCAACCAGCACCGCAGTTTTTCCTCAAAACAAAAACTTTCACAAAATCCCATCAGTCTGGCTGAGATGGAGGTCTCCTCTGACAGTGTGGAAAAAGGATGAAAAACAAAGCACTTAGATACTGGCTATACTGGTGCCATTGCCATCACACACACACACACACACACACACACTTTCAGGAATGATTCAATTCAAAGTTGGAGGGAAATGGCCTTCAGTACATCCAAGAACATCCTGACAATGGGTGGTAGTTGGCAGTCAGTTATCACAGGAGTGGCTGGCAAGGAGCCACTGATGTTGGACACAGGAGCACAAGTTGGGGGGGGGGGCGGCTTGCGCTCGACCTCAGGAGATTGAAGGCTTTCCACACCGACTGTAAACACTAAAACACACACACACACACTCCAATCCTCTGAGTGGAACACAGATATCAGGGCAAAGAAATCCATCACCTTACATGCTGTGCACAGACAGCACCACATAGCATCTGTATGATGTGAAGCCACATTAATAGGTGCAGTTTTATTATACCAGCTCCATTTACAACGTGCTAGTCAGGAAATTTATAAAACGAGATAAAAATCAATGACAGTCAACTCCACACAATTAAATGTTACTATTTTATTTTTTTTCCTTTTTTTTTTTTTTTTAATCCAACATGTTCTGGACATATACAGGAAAAAAACAAAAACAAAACAAAAAGCTACCTACATAAATTATGCAATATTCTGGGTAGCTTCTTTTAGTACTAACATGTATATGTATGTCAATATCAATAATGTGTGTGCGTGTGTGTCTTTGTGTATGAGTGAGTAAGCCTGAATGAAGTGTGTGTGTGTGTGTGTGTGTGTGTGTGAGTGTGAGAGTGAAAGAGACGGAAAGAGACAGGCTGAATAAGTGGGCTTATCTGGTTGGTGCAGGTCCAGGGCATTCACATGGATACAGACTGACTGACTGCTGAACGACACTCCTGCACTAAGTCCCGCCCGCATGCACTTCCTCCCACCTGCACCACACACAAGCACACGTCCGCTGGCAAACCTCAGGTTCACACACACACACACACACACACACACAACCATCCATCCATCCATCCCCGGTTCTACAGTGTAGGCCCTTGCCTACATTGCTTTCTCACTCGCTCTCAAACCAGCCCTACCTTCTGCCTCCCTCGAATCTCACACATCCACCCATCTTCTCTCTCTCTCTCTCTCTCCATAAAATCCCCCCTTTCCCCCAGTTTTTCTATCTGCCACGATTAAAAAAAAAAGAAAAAAAAAAGAATAGTCAGCAGTTTCCCAAAAGAGAAAACCATTTGCTTTTCCTACGACCAGCAGAGCCAAGGGGGACGGCTGCACATTCTAAATGACTCCACCGACTGTTCTAAGAGCTGAACACAGGAGGCTGGCCACACAGAGCAAAAACAAAATTAGGCACGGTCAAATCTAGCCAATTAAGACCTGAAGGACTCCGCACTGCCAAAACAAATACAACTAAATAAAAGCTACAACTTATATCCATCTGTAGAGTAGAAAGGGTACATGGCACCAGAGAAGTGCTGCTGAGAGTGTGGCTGTAATGGTGGAAGTGGGGAGGGGCAGGCAGGGGAGATGCTGAGACACAGCCAGGATGGGGCTCTTTTCTACTGGACAGCCAGCTTCCTGATGTTCATGATCAGCCGCTTGCTGTACTCCTTGTGGTCCACAGGCTTGGCGTCCATCACAGTCACCTTGATGCGTGACTCATCCTGGAAGGAGGGAGAGAGAAAATAGAAGAGAGGTCACATTCCATCATCCATCTTAGTCTTTCCTTCACTTCCTGCCTGAAGAGGTTTTTCTAGGAGCACAAGAATGACCCATAGCGACAGCCTTAGCATTATGTATGTGCAGGTGAATGAGACTGAGGGATTTTTCTTCTTCTCCTGCTCCTTTCACCCGCTGCAAGAATTACAATACGACCGGGCACAACGGACCTCGGGAGAATAATAATAATAAAAAGAAATGCATTAGCCAACTCGAGTGCAGCCAACTCAGAGAAAAGAAGAAATGGAGAAGCCCGAGTCACTGTCTCTCAGCTCTCGGTCATTTGTTAGGAGGGGGGAGCTGAGCTAGGGTGACGAGAGGAGAGCAATCCAGCTGGCTTGCTGGTGGTGCGCAGTGTGTGTGTGTGTGTGTGTGTGTGTGTGTGTGTGTGTGTTGCCATGGGCGAGAGCGTTCTCGGCTGCACACAGCAACTCAGGCCCACGCAAGCAGCCTGGTGAGCATGAATAACAGAGCAGACTAAAGCAGAAGAGAGGAGGAAAGAGGGGAAAAGAGGATGAGACGACAGGAGGGGGGGGGGGGGGTGGTGTGGTGTGGTGTGGTGTCTCAGAGACTCCCCTACACCACTCAAGCCCCACAGCATTCACATTAGTATCAGTGTTCTTCAGCAGTTAAGCCTCACTCGGTGGCAGGCTGTGGCTTCTCTTAAGCAGGACGCAAGTGGGACTCATCTAACATGTTTGAGTGAGGGAGATGCATATAGTGGTAGGGGTGGAGAGAGGAGAGTAACAGCGAAGGAAGAGAAGATTAATCTCCCTGCACAAAACTGCTTTGTGGTAACTCCTCAATCTGGTAGCTTAACCCAAAAACCCATTTCTGGGACTGAGTCAGGTGTTGGGCCTGGTGCAGCAGGGCACGCCATTTCTTAGAAAAGGCACTATTGCCCCACTATAACCTGCCCCAAAGAATTCCATCAGACAGGTATGGGGTTGTAATTCACCAAATGGTCTAGAGCCTCAGAGCAAATTCTTTATTGGCCAAACAGTGACACACCATATTAGTTTAAACATACTTAGAGATTCAATGTATGATCTGCCCACAGACCTGGTTTTTGCAAGGCTGGGGAGTCAAGGAGGGCCCTCCCTAGGTAGCTCATTTAAAACCTTGCATTCCACCACAGATATGGTGATGTCAGCAGATCACAACCTATACCTTTCATTTTGTTGCTCGGGGAGTAACTGTCAAGTCAGCGTTTAAAGCGTGCTTCAGCTTTACCGATCTGTCGGCAGGGTGGAGGGTGTCACACAGAGCTCAATTTAGTCCAAGGCACAGCAGACGCCTCATGGATCTGTGGTAGGGTCATGTGTATGGCTCCAATAACAACAATCCAGTATATCGTCTTGGAATGACTAAACAGTGCTTAATCTAGTGTTTACTCAAATGGTCTAACAGTCTCTGCCGGTTGTACTGTATAATGACCTCAAGGGGCCACTGATGGCAGTAAGCTAGACACATTCTTCCTTGTAGATAATTTCAATAAAAAGAAAGCCTATCTGCTGAGCAGGGGTACAAATTGAGTCATTAACACAATCATGACATTTTAACAGTACAGCCGATATCAGCAGCAGTATAATGGACATAATCATTATGCAATAACAAAAAGAGACACCAATTAGAGCCAACACTGTAATGTAACAACTGAGACAGGTTTCTACTGCAGGACTCTACAGTGCGCTCATTTCAATCGCACATACGAGTTAGAATGATGGCGTGCGAGTGCCAAAAAATATTTAGGCGCACTGGTATGAATAACCATGTTAATGTTTAACCATGTTAATGTTTGTCTACAAAATACACAGCAACAACAACAAAACATAACTGGTGCGAAACATAGAATCACGTTGCGAATGCAGCATAAAAACTACACCTCCCATCAACGTTAGCAGTTTTGCGTTGTTTTACCTTAACTTTGTCACTCGCTAGTTGCTTCTATCAAAGGGCAGAAAAAGCGGAAAATTAGGACTAGTCAGCCAAGATGCAAAGTAGAACTCATTTCTTCAATACACCGAATTCATCGGAAAAATGTAAATGTACCAACCACGAAGAAATATATAGGAGGAACAGGATGCGCTTATTGCTTCTGATTTAATGATTCTGAGAATGATATGAGAAGTATGCGCTTATTGCTTCTGACTTAATGATTCTGAGAATTATATGAGAAGTAAAGGTAACACGCCTATTAGCCCAGTAGACGGATTTGCTGCAATATGCAAAATATAGCTG
Organism: Alosa sapidissima; assembly: GCF_018492685.1. NCBI lineage: Eukaryota > Metazoa > Chordata > Actinopteri > Clupeiformes > Clupeidae > Alosa > Alosa sapidissima. The sequence continues at coordinate 10,782,167 of NC_055971.1, read as the reverse complement.
TAGCGACAAAAGCAGCCTCCCACAATACTCCCGCTTTCTTACGCTACTGACAACTTCAGGCTTCCATGCATGCTTGTTTTACACCGAATACAAACTGAAGCGCAAAACGAAAGTAACATTTGCCTACTGCCCCAACCAATGCAGATATTTCAAATAAATAAATATCCTTGATTAGACTAGTTGGGTTTTGTGGAAGAGAAAATGGACTTTTTCAGTAGTAGTATTAGGCAGTATGCAGTCAGACAGATCACTATGGTCATATTTGGATTTGCTACAGATGGTTTCACAAATAAATAAATTTAAATTTTGCAGGATACTTGATATACAGGCTAAATGCAAATATGACAATGCATTATATTATTTCACATTAACAAATTGTAGAAAAATAGAACAGACTGAAAGTAAAGTAAGCACTGACACTCTTTAAAATCTTGTTTTTTCCAATTTTTCATTTTCAATACATATCTGATGTGTGTGCAGGTGTGGAGCTATAGGCGGGCCGGGCGGGGCCTCTGCCCCGGAGTCCATGATGGGAAATTTAAAATTATAGTTCCCTTGTTACTCCTATCCCTGCCAAGAGGGGCAGGCGAATTCCCGGAAGTAGAAGAATCAATGGAGGCTGGAGGGACCACTTCTCCGCTAACCCCCATAGAAGCCCATTAATTTTAGGATTTTTTTTAAATACCATAACTTCATATAGCATATATCCTGTGCCGATATTGTAGCTTCTGTGTTATCTACATAAACAATAAAAGGCAAAACAAGACTCGACTACCTCGTACGTAACGTTAGGTTCCCGTAAGAAGAATGTTTAGCATGTCCGGTTGTAGGGAAGCTAACGCACCGTAGGGAGATAACCGTATTGTTTGGATAAGAAGCGCAGTCCAGCCAGCACGGAAACTCATGAACAAAGCTATGTAGCCTGCAATAGCATTGTATGTTAAGGTAAAGCATTGCATAGAGGCAAGTAAACCTAATGAAAAACGGCACTAACGATAATCATTTCAGAGGTTTTCGATGGATTGACCGTAGGTCGGAAAAGTGGAAAGAAGATTAGCTTCAAGGCTATAACATTTTTGTTTTGTTTTACCATGACCGTTTTTGAAGATGATCATGTGTGGTAGTTTCAACATTAACACGACTTGATATCACTTGTGAGGATGATATTAATAATGATAATAATAATAATAATAATAATAATAATAATAAATAAATAAAAGTTTAACTTTGATGACTTTGAAGGTGAAGGAAGTGTGAGAAGAATTTCTCTGTATCCATCATATGAGTTACAAGATTCAGTTCGATGCTAACGTCACAAAGTTAAGTGCGAAGTACTGGGGGACCAACTGAAAAATCGTTCAATTTGACTCAGTGCCCTCCCATTGAAAACGAGGGAGTCTGTTCTTCCATTTCTTTTACGGTCTATGATCCCTGCTCATTTTTGTTGTGTGTACTTTATGCCAACTGTTTGAAGTTGAAAAGAAAATGTCAACACTGCTATTTTTTGAACAGACTGATATTCCTTTTTTTTGCTTCCTGTAAAAAACAATGCAAACTTGATAATTTGATTTGGAATTGAATGAGGAATGTTTCCATTACATTTGAAATATGGAAATAGCCTAAAAAACACAGCTATTTATTTGTTTTTTATTTATTTTTTAAAACACTGCTATTTATTTGAACACAACTGTAAAAGATCCTCAAATGTAAGGATGCAATATCTCACAATGCTACAAACAGAAGGATGTGTGTTTGTATGACTAAGTGCAGGTGGCCACCAGGGATGTGCAGGTGCTCCGTGGCCTTAATGCATTTAAGTCTCTTATAGACATGGAAACGGAGGTGGAACACTTATAGATCCACTCAGCTGTAGCTCTAGATTCCCCCAGTGCTGCCTGCCTCACTCGGAGAGCTACGGTGCACTGCGGCTCAGGAACAGGAATAGGTATGACACAAAAGGTATCTGACTGGATTAGATAATGGTAGGGGTGCCTGCAGCAGGGAAACCAATCATCTACCATCTCTCCCTCTCCATTGCTCTGCACGTCTGCTGCGTATCCTGCAGCATTCTCAGTGTTGACATGGGTGTCCTACAGATGGGGAAAAAAAATATATACATAGAATATACTAGATGTCTGGTGCAAGCACCTTTGATGCGAGAAAGTTGTGGTCAGTGGTGGGCATGTCCAACCAGGCCTAAGCCCTGAGATCGAACACTAAGCATCCAGCTTGTCAGCTTAGTGGAGCTTTGGCACTCGCCATGCTGATGATGCGGACTGTGTGTGTGGTTTTGGGCTAGTAAGGGTTTTGGCAGTGTATATGTGTGTGTGTGTGTGTGTGTGTGTGTGTGTGTGTGTGTGTGTGTGTGTGTGTGTGTGTGTATAAATGAGTGTGTGTTACAGGGTGTTTAAGCTAGATGTGCCCACGCTGAGTGTTCAGGCCCCCAAGCAAATCTGCCTGTGTTTGTTAAGGACTTGGACGTGGCACAGACCACAGGACAGTTCTTAGTGGAGTGAGCAGAGCACAGCAGCACACAGCAAACTCCCATGACCCCTCACTTCTACCCTTGAGCTCCTCAGTCACCACTCTGGCCCACCATCAGAGGCTTGAGAACACACATTAACCCCCACCCAACCTCTCTCGCACTTGCACCGTCTACCTCATGCACACTCTACCTCATACACCCTGTACCTCATACGCAGACATAAATATAAACAGGCATGCGCACACACACACAGAGGTGTGAGGAGAGGTTTGTATCCGCCATGGTGGTGTTCTCTCCGAGTTGATGTCTGAGGGAGGGTAGCTCTCTTCACTGCCTAATGACTGACTCAGAGTGTCACCCCCCCCCCCCACCACCCCCACACACTCTTCTTTGGTCCCTGGTGCTTTTAACATTCACACTCTCTCTCTCCAACACCACCAAAACAGAGGTATGGAGATAGGGAGGAGAGGGGGTGAGAACAGCTCCCCCCAACCAACTGTGACAGTCTGTCAAGCGATTAGTGTTGGTCATATCTTGCCAGAATGCCAGGATTTATGTGGGCAAAGCAGAGAGAATCAGAGGGCAGTTTGCTATGCAAATCCACAGCACTTCTGTCTGCTTCTGTTTTTTTTTCCTTCCCCATTTTCTTTTTTCATTTGTTGGTACTGGACGGGGAGCGGGGGAAGGCTTGCACTTGGGAGTCAAAAAATGGTTTTATGTCTGTTGTGGCCTCTTTTTCCTTCTGCGCCGCATTGTCACTGTACAATTCTGCCACACACACACAGCCCTTGTCTCCACATCCTCTTAAGAATAAATGAATCTAGCCACAGACCTTGTGGACAGGGTCATATAGGAAAATGTACCTTGTTCTTTTTCTTCCTTTTTTCTCTCACCTCATTTCTTAGTCCTGTCTTGCATTGTCTCAACCTGCTGAGATGCACACCTGCATGGTGTGTGTGTGTGTGTGTGTGTATATATATATATATATATATATATATATTTTTTTTTTTTTTTCCTTCTCATCCCTGAGTTTGGCTGGAGAACAAGAGCGTAAGGAGGAGGCGGCGAAAAGGTCTCCTGTGATGTGAGCGGCTTGCGGGGCCGTCCACACTCGCTGGGTCTCCTGAGCAGAAGGTTCAAAGTCACCCCTGGATGTGCTGACAGGGCCTTTCTTCGACGAGGTGATTGCATTAGATCACACACGGTGGATCAAAACCACTCAGCGTCTACACGGGGCCGTTGCCGGATGGCTGTCTCGGCTCCAAAATTGAGTTGTAGACCCGCAATTATTTCCCAGAAGCTAATTTTAACCTCATCATCAGACTGGGATCGCAATAACACAAACATGCCATTAAGATCAATTGCATCTTGCAGAGACATGGCCAGTCCTGTTTGCGATGGCAGGGAGGTAAATAAGACAACAGCCAGCATGGCAGTCAAAGGTACAGAAGGACGACACTAGGGCTGGGACGGTAACCGCATTACCGCAGTCCTGAGGTCATCACAGTTATCATTCATCACCAAAAAATGAGGCATAGCTTCAGGTAACAGTTACGTCTTTCAGGGCCTTTCTTAAACTTGACAAAGTGAACATGCTGTGTTTTTTTTTTTTTTAAAATCAACAAATACGAAGGATGGAAAATTTACCATAAGCAGCCTAGCCTAGATTTCAAGCGGTATACCGCAAAATCGTGGGACTTTGTTGCTTTTCAACCGCGGTAAGAAAAAATCCATACCGTCCCTGCCCTATATGACGCAGCAGCTTAAAGAGGATATTTATAGTAACTCAGAGACTGCATATATAAATGCCTGACACTGACCCTTCTAACTGGGTAGCTGAGAATTAAAACTCATCCATCTCTAACTGTGAGACTTTATGATATTCAGGAGAAAAATCTTAAAGAGTCAAAAAACATGGTGTGAACAGATGTTCTTTCTTTTTCTGGGCATCTAGTTCCTCATAAATGTCTAATAGGTTCTGATGAGTCGTTCATGCACGTCATATGACCCCATTTTCAATGCTATTTTTTCCCCCAGTCTACTTCCATTGATATGATTTCCAACAGCTTTCTCAAGCCCACTGGATAATGAACAACCCCCTTGATCCCTTCATGCCAAAAAAGTGAGCCATCAAACACACAAAAAAAAAAAAAACTCAATTGCATAATACCTAACACCTTATTACAATCTGCATTCACAAAAAGTTCCATCCTAGGGTTACACCTTTGAGTGATTATCTTTCTGGTTTCATTACTAGCTTTATGTAGGAGTTCATTTCTCAAGTGACCCCTTTCACTGACTATGTTGATGTGACACCCTAAGCTCCACAGCAGCTCAGACCATCCCTCTCTCTCTCTAAACCAGTCCTGGCCGACAGGTGGCTGCTCACAGCACACACTTTAAAAGCTCCAGTACCAGGGGGGAGGAAAAAAGCAGCCCCCGCCAGCTAACTGTGAATGTGCAAACCCTTTTTCAGTGGTAGCCCAGCATGTTACAAATCAGGCTTCTTTTTCATGGATGAGTCCTCCGAGTTAGTCTGAGGCAATCCATTGAAAGAAGATTGAAAAGAGGAAAATGAGGCAATTTTGATGCCGCTGTTCCGTCCAAATCAAACATACACAACGCTTGGCAGAGGGAAATACAGTACCTTTGTTCACTCTGAAGACAGTCTGGCAGGTCTCTTCTTTTTTTTTTTTTTTGAATTATGGTACGAATGAATAGACGTAAATGAGGTTTTTCCCACAACAGGCAAAAACATTGAGGGAGAACAAGCCAACCAAGCACAGAGAAAACACAGGGTCTTTTTCTTTAAAAAAAAAAAAAAAAAAAACAATTTATGTACAAAAAAATTGTACAAAAGTGAACGGCTCAGTGCTTCTTCCTGCTTACAGTGTTGCTGTCAAATAATTATCTCCAATTATCTCCTTCTACTTACATTGTACGTCTCCAGCTTTACTCGGTTGCGGAGGACAAAAGTGTTGAAGTTGGCTTGCTGAAAGATCTCATCAAAAGCCGCTTCATTCTGTGCCAGGAGAGAAATAAGAGAACAATGGAGAAGATGTGAGCACAACTGAAAAAACAGTGTGTGTGTGTGTGTGTGTGTGTGTGTTGGGAGAGGTAAAAAAAAAAAAAAAAAAAAAAAAAAAAAAAAAAAAAAAAAAAAACTTAAACCTCCAAATTTTGAATTTGCCAGAGTCTGGCATGTGTCAATCTAAATTGAGGAACATGTAAGGACACAAATGGCTCTTCCCTCGGATTCTGCAGAGGAGGAGAAAAAGGGAGAAATCCTTGGATGTGAGCAGCTGCCCTAATCACGTGGCAGAGACGAGAAAAATCTAATTTAGCCCAGTGCCCATCTCCACTGTGTGTGGCCTGTGAGTGTCCCTGACCACAGCCTCTGGACATACTTTCATCTGAGAAAAAGAAGGAGATGGAGAGAGAGAGAGAGAGACAGAGACACGATAGACACACACTCACCGAGTCCTTGAGCTGCCCAACGTATGCAGCGTTCTGGCCCAGGATGGCTTCAGCTGTGTCTTGAAAGCACGTCACCCACTGGTTATCCCCAAAGTCGGCTATGTTGGCCTGGCAGGGGTGGAGCACGGGGGGGGGGGGGGCGGATGAGAGGAGGACGCAGGGAGAGATAAAAGGGAACAGAGATACAAAGATACAGGAGGAGGGGAGAAAAGAAATATTACTCATCATACACAGAAAACACAAAGCAGCACAAAGATAAACTACAGGGCAGAAAATACCCAGTTGTCTGGTCTATAGATGATGTTGGAATTGTGGTCGTCTAATAGTAAGGGGTTTGGCTTTTCAAGTTGTACACCAATTGTTACTCCGGGGGACTGTCCCTGTATTAAGTTCAGGATGAGTTGCTATAGATACGAACCTCAGCTAAATGACAAATATTAAAATAAAAACGATGCAGGGGCACAGCGGATCTCTCATGGGCGAGCCACTGTTCTTCCTGTGCTTGTTTGGCTCTATAGCTTCATCCGAGCCCAGCCAATTCCTGTTGTGCACACACACACACTCCCAATGGCGTTGCATTTCGCAGCTTATGCTATAGAGCTGCAAAGAATAGCAGTGGGCTGGCGCGCAATAGGTTGTGAAACAAAAGGCAATCCGCTTATTTTTCACAGGTCTGGCAGGCTAAGGCTTTCCACGCTGACTAATTGAGTTATATTCTATTGCCATTTTTATAAATATAATTTTTGGCCTCAGAGAAAAGCATCCATAATTTTTGAAAGCCTTCTGGCATATTTTCAGGGTGAGAACACACCCCAGGCAAAAAAAAACATCCATTTACAGAGAATCATCAGTATAGAAAACACAGCTGAATACAACTATTCTAAATCAGCAATTTATGCAGATCATGCAGTCAAAGACAAGTTAAAAAAGAGAGAGAATCGGACTCTTCTGAGAGACATAAAGGAAGAGAATCGGACTCTTCTGAGAGACATAAAGGAAGAGAATCGGACTCTTCTGAGAGACATAAAGAGAGAGAATCGGACTCTTCTGAGAGACATAAAGGAAGAGAATCGGACTCTTCTGAGAGACATAAAGGAAGAGAATCGGACTCTTCTGAGAGACATAAAGGAAGAGAATCGGACTCTTCTGAGAGACATAAAGGAAGAGAATCGGACTCTTCTGAGAGACATAAAGGAAGAGAATCGGACTCTTCTGAGAGACATAAAGGAAGAGAATCGGACTCTTCTGAGAGACATAAAGGAAGGGAAAGAAGGGAAAGGGTTAAAGGAATAAATGGGAACGGGTCGAGAAAGGGCAGATACAGAAATGGTGGCTGTGACTGACTGGCCACAGGAGTGTGTGCGCGCGTGCGTGCGTGTGTGTGTGTGTGTGCGTGCGTGTGTGTGTGTGTGTGTACACCGACTCCCAATTCCAAGCTTAACCCTACAGGGGTACAGGGTCAAATCTCATTTTTACTCTACCACTAGATAGCAGACATCCATCGCGGAAGCGATTCTGTCAATAGCTGTTGTGCAAATTGAAGCAGAAATACACCAAATGGTGAATAAAACGTTCATGTGTGATGAAGTCTTGGATCTGTTATTCACCTATTCTGACTTTCTATCTGACTATCTGAGATGACGATCGATCATCTATTGACAGTGAGTCACGGTGCGTCTGTGTATGCATCTTTGTGGTTGCACGACAGTGTCCTCTAAGCATACAATGTTTATTTCAACCCTTTGTCCAACATAGCTGGAGATGGCAGTGGTAAACATGATGGTAGTGTCCATAATGGACGTGGTATAGAGAGTAGGGGTAGTAAAAATAGGGCTGTGAAGAACTACAAAATCACCTGAAATAGGAAAAGATTGATGAGCCTACTTTATGGTAGGCTATAGTAGGCTTTGTGGTTATAGTAAATAGTTTACTAATGTTGGTTTCCGTTTTACTGTTTTCCCCTGTATTTACCCCCTTTTGACCATACTCAATGATTTTCACATTTACAGCAGGACTTTATCTCTGACCACTTTCAACCCATGGCCTTTTGAAATGTTGATGTCAAAATCCAGTGTTGTTTGTTTTAAACCCTGGCGCTTAAAGGGTTAAAGAGCGAGTATGCTTTCTGAGTGCATACAGGACTGTAGGTGTAGGTGTGTAGCAGAAAGAGAGCCTGTGTGTGTGTCTGTGTGTCTGTATTCGAATGTGATCTGTAAAATACTGCCAAAAGCTGGGTATATCTGTGCCCTAGCCAGGCAGCAGTGGAGGTGTGTGAGTGAGTGAGAGAGAGGAGAGAGAGTGAGAGAGTGAGTGTGCGAGGGAGTGAGTGTGCAAGCGTGCGCGAGAGTGAGTGTGCGAGAAAGTGAGTGTGCGTGACAGTAAGTGAGATCTAATATGCAGTGGGACTCTGGGGCATAAGACGATCGGCCCCATCAGCAGGGTTCAGGCCAACTCACCGACAGCATGAGGCGGTACTTAAACTCAGGGAACTCCTTGTCGCACTTCTCACAGCGGTACATGCCATTCTGCTGGTCCACCACCTTCTTGTTGCAGTCTTTGCTGGCGCAGGCCTGGTACAGGCAGTTCTCCTTGCGCAGGTGCACCACCGTCCCAATGCAGCTAAAGTAGTCAGCCTGGAAGGGCACCAGGAGACATGGGGAGCCCTGTTAGTAAGCCAAAGCCCAAAGCATAATCTCCTACCCACACTCCCACTCTATAACCCAGGGGTTCCCAACCTTTTTTGGCAGGTGACCCTATTTTGAGGTCACAAAACGTTGGCGACCCCAATCATTCAACACCCAGTCGAGAGCGGTACTTCGATTTTCCCCAAATGTCCTAGCAAGCTAATTTGTTTGGCTGCCTGTGCGTGTATGGTTGTTTTACTACTTTGTTTGGAACATTGATCAAGCATGATTACGTCAATCAAGCATCTCATGCGGGCTGTCTACGTTTATTTTTATGTAGCCAGATTGTAATGAAGGATCTGATTACATGGGTTTTTAAAAATAGTTTTTATTTAATGTATATTTAATGTAATGTACTGGTCAATTGTAAGATACCCAGTATCTCAGGCGACCCCAAGGTTGGGAAAGGATGCTATAACCTCACATGAACACCGAGAACGAGAAGCCGAGTGTTTAAGTGAGTATGCGTGTGTGTTTGTTTGAGTGAATGAGTGAGCGCGCGCACACGCACACACACACACACACACACACACACACACACACACACTCATCAACTCTTTGGGAGACTTTCAGAGCATCATTACCAGACTTGCATGCGTAAATTTTTCAATCCTGCACCGCTGATCACTAATGGGAATGCTGCGAGTGCCTTACTTATGTTTGCTAGAGCTCTTATTCTCCGAGTCTGAGTTTGAGCAGAGTCTGGTAATGCACCACGGCAAGGACAAATACATCTTAAGCCATGAAAGCAGCCAATGCCTCAGAAAATAAAATGAATACAAAAAAATAAATAAAATAAACTTTGCAGGACTGGGCAAGGTGCCATCATTAATTGGAGATAGGAAATACCCCCTCTCCCTCCCCCCAAAAAAATTACTGCCTTGCCCGGCCATCTAAATAGGACCTGTGACAAATGCAAAACAGGGACTCATGCACAGTCACCAGGCCCCACAATATGCAAAGAGCGTAACCCCCATAAATATAAATAGGCCTTTAGCATATCATTCGTTGCAGGGCAGAAAATAGCGAGCACCTGAAGGGGATTACGGAGCAGTGCAGGAATAAATGAATGTATGAGAGGCGGGCGATGCAGCGGCGCAGTACGGTACAGCGAGCACCGATGATTCAACGCTACCGACGAGGGGGGTCTGCCGCAGGGAAACGGCTTAATTTGAGAGTGAAAGGACTGCTGTGTTCCAAATCTGGGGCCCAAGCACCAAAGGAGACGCCTGCGGTCCCTGAGAGCAGACGGATGGATAACAGGCAGATGGCTACAGGGACCTGGCCAGACCAACAGATGGGCAGGGTTGGGGGGTGTTTATGGTCAGGACAGCAGACTACTACAAGGAGCTCCGTAAAGTAAGTGTAGGCATAGCTTCTTTTGTTGGTACCCCAAAAGGGGATGCCATTAAATGAAGAGGGTGCTTAGACGGTCAGAGGTAAATGTCTATAGGGTCTCACTGAAAGCTAGTGCCCTAAATCTTTACCTGTACACACCACTCTACAGGTGTGTACAATGGACAATGGACCAATAAATACCTTGGCCTGCACTGACCAATCCTGAAGGGGGCACAGGGGGTCAGAACAGCTGGGGTTGAAGGTCTGCATAAGGAAATGCTCAGTTCTGCTCTAGTTCCTGGTTTCTTAGGATGCAGTCCATGGTCTGCATCATGAAAAATTGAATGGCAAGTCAGGCGCTTCCATTATTGAAAATAAGGTACTACTACAGAATACTGTGCTAAGGGTTTGTTTTTATTGGGGGGGGTGCTGATGGTGGCCTTAGAAATATCCATCAAAAAGAGAGGCTCAATGGTGAGTGACTGTCTCGTGGAAGAGCACTGAGCAAAATCTATGGGGTGATGAAACTGTTAGTCAACAGCACACAGGCCATTAAATTTGGTTAACGTCTGGGAAAAACTCAAAGGCAAAGAGGAGGCAGTCATTTGAATTTCACTGTGGGACAGAACTACTAATTAGACCACTATTCATGATGACCCCAAGAAAAAGGCGAAAAGATTTTCATAATTTGGACGTCTTGATTCATAATTGTGTTTTTCAGCATCATTTATAGGTGAGCATGGACAGAACTGGGACAGCTAGCCTCAGAGTTTGTTCTGCATGTGAGAGAACTCTGTTCCTCTTCAAGCTGAACAATTACGCTGAAGACTTCAGGATTTTGCCGCAACCTCTTCTTTTGTCAGGACATGAGCTAAAAAAAAAACAAGACTTTTTTTTTCCACTCCCTGACAATAATTGATTTTTTCCCTGTCCCTTTTTGGGGTTTACTGCTGACCGTTCTTTCGGTGTGCTGCAAAAATTCAACCCCAATTAACTTCTACGAGGGGGGCAATTGATAGCGTGTCACTAGAAATAAACAACAAAAGCCCTTCGGGAGCACTAAATGACAAAGGCAAAATGCAGAACTAAAGGCTCGCTTTTTAATGGCAGGAAAATACCCCTTTAAATCTTGCTTATTTGATCCGACAACATACAGCACTTCCAATGTTGCCTCGACGGTGATTAATCATGCAAACTCCACCACAATTAAAAATACCAGGCGTCTTGTTTGCATAGAAACGAGAAAAGCAAAATTGTGACTTTTCCCCGCCTCCCCCTTTGGTGTAGTAGTGTCTTGTCATTTTAACCCACGACTGAGACGAGGCGATGAGTGGGGTTTGGCAGGTCCTTGGCAGGGTTGAGTTTGGGGCGGTGGGGAGAGTGGGGTGGGGCGAAGGCCAGGCTGGTGGAGTGGAAATCGGCGCTTGTGACACAAAGATGTTATGACAGAGGACAATTAATTGCAGCAGACTTGCACAGTGCCTTCAGAGGACTGACCTCGTGTCCCCGTGGAGCCAGCAGGAACATGAGGACAGGCCAGGCTTGAGATGTACGTATGTGTGTGTGTGTGTGTGTGTGTGTGTGTGTGTGTGTGTGTGTGTACACGCACGCACAAGTCTTGCGTTCAGTGAATGCTGTCATTTCAGAGCACCGGCCTGCGACCACTGCAAAGCACTGACTCCGCCATTTCCCTATTTCGCTATGACTTCTCCGGAGTCAGTTTAGGGTTACGCACACAAATCTGCTGAAGCACCAGGAGAGGCCCAGCAGGGGGTGGGAGCAGCTCAGTGGAGTGAAGTGCCGTGCAGTCGGGCTGGGCCACACAGCTATTAAAACAGCCGAGCAGAGCCCGGAGCCGACATGAACGGCTCCCCGTGATGCCAGGGCTGGCGTTTTGAGGACGTTTCTGGGAAGTGATTATGAAACCAGAAGCAGCACGTCCAGACGATACAGGACTGATTATCAGGCATGAAAACGGGTCAGGGGTGAAAAAGGTGAGAAGGGCGCGCAGAGGGAAATGCCCGTTTCATAGCAAAACAAGCGCGAGTGACATTGTTGCCAACAGTGCATAGCTTCCATGGAGTATGAAGTTGCCTAAAACCAGAGATTTATAAAGAAAACAAACTACAAAATGACTAATTTTTTACAAAAAATACCTTTATTTCTACTTTTTGGCTTGAGCCTAAGTGTGAAGGGGCCCACTTGCGCTGTTTGGCAACATGCTTCAGCCTGGCCCTCCTCTCCTCCTCAGTAATCTACATGAGCTTTCTTTCTTTATTTATTTCTTTGTGCCTGAAGTTATCAGACATTTCTGAAGATTTCATAGGCCTAATGGACACTTCATAGTAGACTATTAGAATAAGTCTGAATAAGATAAGTCTGAATATTTGTTGGACCAAACCAGGTAATAAATAAACTTGGGTAGGGTAGACTAGGCTTTAATTTGTAAAATTGGTTTGAAATGTTGTAACCTGCAGCCTAGGTAACTTACAGATTGTGGCATTGTGCTACTGTGTTTAACCAACCAAAAAAGTTGTGTGAACAGTGTTCACATTACATGTTAAACCCTGTAGACACAGACTAGGCCTACTGATCAGGCCACTGAACGTTTCTTAAAAGACAGCATTACCATGTCAAACACTGCTTTTGTCTCTGAACTCGACAAAACGCACCAGCCCAGTTTAGGAGCATTTAATTCAACTATTAGTTATTCACATTAGCCTTTGCTATACTGATAAAGTATGCCTATTTGCTTCACCTTTTGTCGATCTAGATGGCTCAAACTGCACATATTCTTCATCAAATGAACTCGTTATGTCTATATTTCTGTCCAATATCGCTAACTTTAACAACAGCCTATGTTACGTTGCTAAACCAATCTCAACGTCTTTTTCTGACAGAAGTTGAAAGTTTCAACTAGCCCACCTGTGACATCAATAAGCATCTCTCCTCGCTGGGGTCACATTCCGACTGACATTTCAGACGCATACCTGTAGTCACACAGACAGGGAGGCTATTCCAGCGCAAGCGATATGGTCGTGTTGCATCCACGGCAAAAATTTGCTTCCACTGTTTAATAGGCTAAATGCATAGGGGCTGCATTCACATAATCGTTGCTGGATTAGACAAGTTTTTAATTGGGCTCTTGTGATCAAGATGCGTTCGTGTCTGCGCGTGATTTGTAAACTCAGTTAACCCTAGGGCTGCAGCTATCGATTCTTTTTGTAATCGATTAATCTAGCACTTTATCGATCGATTAATCAGATAATTTTTTTCTTTTTCATTATTAAACAACCAAAACAAATAATGCATAACAAAAATGACATGGCTGTAAAATGATCAAGCAATTGGCACAGAGGTATTTATTCTAACTCCAACGTCAGGCTACAAAACTAAGCCCATTTATTGCAATTTACCCATTTAGTGTTTATAAGTGCCAGTGCCAACAATTAAATAATGTTCAAAATGCTCTCTGTAAAATTGCAGCCTCTTGTGCATGACTTAGTATGGACAGCTTTGTTCGCCCAGCTATGTTGTGAAGTGCTCGGAGGGAGAAGAGGGAAAGCAATTTAATGTATTAATATGCACAACAAGTTTCATGCTGTAATCTAGACCTGACATCAAAGTAAATATCTGTTTTATGTAGATTTCTACACCTGCAGCATTTACCATTAGGCTAGTAACAAATAATTTTACATTTAGGCTACTAAAAAATAATTTCTGGGGTGAGCCTATTTGCTATGGTAACCTAGCAACCTGTGTGTGTGTATGTGTGCACGCGTGCGGTGCGTGAGGGAAGATGAGGGTGCATGCATGTGTGTATAAGGGGTTCTTTTTTAGGCATACTGTCTTGCAATTGAACGTGAATAAATTTACTACTTAAAAACCTCAAAGCTAAACATTATATCACGACATCGCTACAAATACAGTATGTGATTAAAATCAGCCAACATCAATGTAGGCTATAGGCTACGTAGATGATAGATAGGCTAGATCGATTGATAGATGGCCTACTTTATTGACGCTTGGTGAAACAGCATGGAGTGGATGTTTTCGGTTCAGATGCTTGTTCTTTTCCTTTTTGAGTATGTAATGATCCCAAAACTTTACTTGAAAACTTTAGACATTCTCTGCCATTTATGGACATCTTGACTCCGCCATCGCGCCAGCTAAATTCAGAATGCATCACCAAAGATTGTTAAAGCGGAGCAAGATATTTCATCAGGAGCCACTTCCGGGAACCCGGATCGCACAAGGGGGGGGTCATAATCCCCCTTTATGCAGAGCAGAGGCAGCGACTGCTCCATTGAAGTCTATGGGCATAGCTCAGAATTTTACCACATATGCTAAGGTCTTGGTTCTATAGAGTTAGGAATGTGAATTTCGGGCACGTTTTCATGATCCTCAAACCCTTCTGAACATTTCAGGTACATTTTTAGCATTTTTGAGCATTCCAGTCTGGAGAAAATCGACTTTCTATCAGGTGTGCGCCGGTTATTTATGCCGCTGCTGTTGGCCGGTTGCAATGTACGCTCATCAATACGTCATCGACACGCCTCTTTATGCAGACAGGATTCGATCCCCATTTCGCGCCCATAGACATGAACTACGACGAAGTATCTTGCTCCGCCTTAACGATCTTTGGTATCACGATTGACGAGCTAGTGGTGTGCTTCCTGAACAACGGTCCGTGTGGAACAATCAGATCCCTGCGCGTATAGTGCGCGTCATAGGAATTTAACGAGGCTTCGAGGCAGGGTTTTTGTCTCGAGTCATTTTTGTAATCGAGTTATTCGAGTAAATCGATGAATCGTTTAAGCCCTAGTTAACCCCATACCCCCCCCCCAGGGCTCTACACTAACATTTATTTTCAGGAGCACTTGTGCGCCCAAGTTAAAAAATTTAGGAGCACAGACAAAAATTTGGGCGCACAGTCAGTTCTGTACTTAACTTACACATAATGTAACATTATACTGCAGCTAACAGTTAAACATGCCAGTGCATCAATTGCGAATATTAAGAAGGATTGACAACATTTAGGCTACAGGAAACAGGATTTTAAAGATCAATGCCTACTTTATTTTCAGTCTGTTCTATTTTCCTACATTTTGTTAATGTAAAATAATATAATACATTGTCATATTTGCATTTAGCCTGTTTATTAAGTATCCTGCCAAATGTAGGCTAATTTATTTATTTGTGAATCCATCTATAGCTAATCCAAATATGCCCATGGTGACTTATCTGACAGCATACTGCCTAATACTACTATTAAAACAGTCCATTTTCTCTTCCACAAAACCCAACATAGGCTAATCAAGGATATATGTTTGATACTTTTAGTTTTTATTTGAAATATCTGCATTGATGGGGGCAGTAGGCAAATGTTAGGCCTACTTTCGTTTTGCACTGCAGCTTGTATTCGGTGTAAACAAACAAGCATGCGTGGAAGCCTGGAGTTGTCAGTAGCGTTCTACCTTTGAATAAAATGGGAGTATTACGGGAGGCTACTTTTGTGCCAGTTCACTACAGCTATATTTTGCATATTGCAGCCAATACATCAACTGGGCTAAAAGGCATGTTAGGTTACCTTTCCTTCTCTCACTGCATTCTCAGAATCTCATCCTGTTCCTCCTATATCCAATGAATTCGGTGGATAGAATAACTAATTTCTTCAATCTTTGCATCTTGGCTGGCTAGTCTAACTTTCCGCTTTTTCTGCGCGCTCTTGGATTTGATAGAAGCGACTACTAGCGAGTCACAACGCGAAACTGCTAACGTTGATGGGAGGTGTAGTTCTTATGCTGCATTCGCGACGTGATTCTATGGTTTGCACCAGTAATGTTTCTCGATGTTGCGGTGTATTTTATAGACATTGACATGGTTAGAAGTCATTCGCACCAGTGCGGCTAAATATTTTTTTGCACTCGCACGCCATCACCCCCCCCCCCCCACACACAATACTTTCTCATCGGATCTGCGCGAACCATGTAAGTCCCCTATTTTGGATTCAAAACGGCGAATTTCGCCGAAAGGTGAGGAGTTTTCATGCATGGATTATGGACGAACAGACTGGAGCCAGGCAGGAGACTCAGACAAGCGTCATGGGAAGCACACTACAGCCAGAGAGCACACACACACACACCTGCTATTGCCACACAAACAGGCCTGGACATTGAGCCCTTTTGTTTGAAAATGCAGCCTCTCCAGTTTGATATGGACACTTCACCCTGGTGTTCCTCTATCCGCTGATCAAAAGCCTGCTCTCGCTTTGGTTCTCCATGCTGTCGCTCTGTGCTGCATTAATATCACACACCTCAGCTGTTCCTCAAATGGCTTTGTAGGTCTTTTTGAAATGGCTCCTTATCGTCGACTAAATTCCTGATTGCTCTTTTATTAAACATTATGTAACATTTACTCAAAGAGATGGGCTTAATAAAATGACACTGCAGAGCAAATAATGACACTGCAGTTCAGAACAGCTCAGATTGGATCTGTGTGTTTGTGTGTGTAAGCTACGATATGTGTGCTTACGTGTGGAAGTGTGTGTGTTTGCATTACAGGTGTGCTTTCATATGACTACATGGGACATTTTGATGAGCTAGCAGAGATTTATTACACCGCTTATCCGACCATAATCATTTAATTATAAAGCTCAATAAATGGACTCCTCATAATCTCCAGCCTCGATCTGGCTGCGGTGAAAGTGACTTCCACTCCTCCTTAGACACACACACACACACACGGAAATCCAGGCTGTAAGGGCACCCGTGTTAATTACTAATGAGTGCCAAGACGAAGCGCTGAATTTGGGGTCTTCCACAATGAATGGCGGAGTCACTTCAATGGTCCAGTCGGTCGCCCCCCTCACCGCCCCCACCATTCAAGCAGAGACGCGAGAGAACACACAGTCGCACAGATGGAGCGACAAGGTGACACCGCCTAATAAAGTTTTTGTCTGCCATAATATAGCCGGCAGTAATATACGGTCGGCCGCTGTAGTATGGGGGCTTTGGCTCCGAGGCATGCTTTCACTGACAGCCGTGCGTCCTTGGGTGTCGTGCTTTGAATAAGTGCTTATCTCCCAAGTAGTAGTGTTACAGAAAAGCACTGAGCAGTGTGGGGGCACTAAATACTTTTTATCCTTTGGTGTGAAACTGGGGTTTTGATATCATCTTGAGCTTCGCATGAGGGGAATGGTACTTTTAGATCTAGTTTTTATTTGATGTGTTAAATGAACATGTTTAGATATATGATTGAATTTGAGACAATCAGTGCTCCATGAGTGTCCATTACATTAGCTCTGTTAAATCTGGCCATATTATTCTAGAAAAGGGCCTGTGAAGAATTTCTGGACTCCGCCTGGATCACCCACTCAGTTTCAAAACAGAGGCAGCAATTCTCATTCTTAACTTCATATATATACAACAGCACATTAAAAAGCAATCTTGTCTAGTGTGTAAGTGTGTGTGTGCGTCTTCATGTCTCCAAGCATACCTTCTCTCCGTGACCCAGGTGCTCATTCTTGACGTCTGCCAGGGTCTTCCAGTTGGTGTTGCCTCCACCGCCACCACCTCCCCTCAGTTCAGTCATGGACTGCCCATCCATCGTATGGCCCTCCTTATCATACCTGCAACCATAAGGAGAGAAAAGCTTGGTGTCACTCCAGTCCAGCAGCTCATCTGTTTGGAAGCCACTACTGACGTACATGGGGTGCTTATCTCACTAATCGAACCCACTCAACTCAGCACATTGATCAGGCGCTTTGCCATAGAATAGCCCTTGACAGCTGTGCATTCATACAAGACTTTGCCGATTTCGATTCCCGACAGATACTGTCTCTGCCATTGACTCTTGTAAACATTTATACCTCTTGCTATTGCTACTGCTGCTGCCGCCGCCATCACACCAAGCAACTTTAGCATAACATAAAAAAAAAAAAACATACTTCATCTTCAATATTTTTCCTTGCTTACAAAATTACTTAGACATATGGGAACACCATTGGAATTTTTGGCAGAAGAATCACATCAAAGCACACTAGTAGGTCACAGAATAGGCTACAAACATAAACATCAATATTTTCTCATTTTTCTTTACTTTGATCTGACATTCAGGAGCAATAGACACACTCATGAGATACATCACAAGATCAGATCTGGCATGTGTTGCCAGTCCCTGCTCCAAAACATTTCTCTGTGGAGGGCCAACACAAAATAATTTCACGTATATCTCTTGTTTCATGTGCCGGTCATCTTCTATTCCATCATTTAAGTTCTTTGTCTTTTCAAATATCCCTGCAAATGCAGATCATCATAAAACTGCACATATGTTTTTGTAAAAATAAATTGCACTCCTTATTCCTGGTCTGGTTCATGCATATTTTATTGCTCCCACTGAGCCAAAGGCATACAAAGCGTTCTCTCATCTAAACAAACATAATTTCAATCGCATCGTCTACCCTGATGCTATGATTATTCACTAATACCAATATCACTGGTTGGGTCTCGCGATGCATTGACAAGTGTAAAAAGCCATATCTATGGGTCGTTTTTGCATCTATAAAAGGAGGCGAAAGATACAAAAGGTAGCTGCATCTTTTGCTTGGTGGCAGTTGAAACTGGGGACACGGGGGCTAAAAACAGCAGGCCCTGAGCACTTGTGAAATGAATCAGCGGCGCGAGCACCAGTGACGGGAGATGGGGGTCAGGGTTGTGCTGGTGAAATCAGAAACCCATTTTCACCGAGCACACAGGGGCCAGCTCGAGAGTGCAAGAGTGAAAGAGGGGAGTGGGAGAGTGAGAGAGCGAGTGGCACGGAATGGAAACAGAAAGGAGGGGAGAGGAAGTGAGGGGGGGGGGGAGGAGGAGAAAAGAAAACACACTCGGGAGATGGGAGGAGAGTAGGAGGGATCGATGGCCAGTCAGAGCCTCGGACCGGCGCGTCTGATGGGCTTCTGTGAGGCGTGCTCTAGTGGCCGGGGCTTGTTCTCGGAAGCTGTAACTAATTGAAAATAAGCCTGTTAATGAAGAGCATTGGACCTATTGGTCGCCGGGCGCTGCCAATTTTACCTCCCCCTGAAAAATGTGTTTAATTCCCTCCCATGACACCTATTCCCTCATCTATGCATCGTCCCCTGATTTGCTGTGCATGTGGGCTGTTTGTGTATATTTCTTATGCCTGTGTGTGTGTGTGTGTGCCACGAGTGAGGTACTATAAATAGGACAAACAGTGAATCGCAAATGAATCAACCTACTTTTGTGATTAAAAGAAAGGGAACTCATGTTCCTGTGAGTGGAGGGCAAAAAACCTGAAAGTTTCCCAGAAATTGACAGAGTCAAGTTCAAGAGTTTATACAAGCCTTGCAGACTACTACTGCACATTAACTCCATAATGAAATGAAAAGAAAAGCATGCTGCTGCTGCCGCCACCCCACCACCACCACCACCCGCCAGACCCTTTTCCTTGTGTCTCCAGAAGGAGGGTTTGCCAGAAATATGTTTTTCCCTTTATCCAGCATAGAGGCATGAATCGAACCATTGGCCTGTTGAATAGGATGAATAACCTCTAATGCAGAGCAGGGTTCCAGATGGAGAGGATTTCACGGGGAGAGGAGAGCACCCAGGGCACTGACGCTCAGGGAGCACAGAGATTGGAAACGGCAGAAAATCCGCCAATAGAGGCAGCCAGAGACTGAGGCTCACTGCGGCATGTCAACAATAAGACTTCCAGACAGGGAGGGAGAGACGGGGAGAACAGAATATGAGAGAGAGAGAGAGAGAGAGAGAGAGAGAGAGAGAGAGAGAGAGAGAGAGAGAGAGAGAGAGAGAGAGAGAGAGAGAGAGAGAGAGAGAGACAAAGAGAGAGAATGATGGGAGAGGGGAAGAGGGTGAAAGAAAGGAAGGAGCCATCATATTGTCAAATTAACAATGTAGCACTATGACAGAACAGTTGAGGACCAAGGGGAAACACAGACAATAGGCATTAGGTGAGAGAAGGGAAATGTCTGTATATATATATATATATATATATATATATATATATATATATATATATATATATATATATATATATATATATATATATGGCTCGAAAAATCCAACCATGACAAGAATCGGTCATGAGCTGCATTAATGTCTATGAGTCTATGAGTATGAGTCTAGGACTATGAGTCTAGACACAGAACAGCAAAAACTGCTATAACCCTAAAAATTGATGAGCTACCCTCAAAGCATAAATGTATTTAGTTGTGCCAGACTTCATGGTGTTCAGCACAAGGCTCAGTAGTTATTACCACTTTTATAAGGGTTCCACGTAAACACGCTTCCTGGAACATTAATCATGTGCTCGAAGGTGCTTCTTAATGTAAGCACCAGCGCAACACGGATAGGCACAGCACCAGAGGCGCCACAATACTGCAGATAAGCAGAAACTAATAAGTAACAGCAATAGTGTGTGTATGGTAACCCAATTGTGTAAGCTGGCAGCATGGGAAGGCAGGGATGCTTATGGTAGATGATATCCACCCCCACCTGCATGTGATTCAATGTGATCTCCCAAGGCTGAAGAGTGAGGGGGCAAAGTTACAAGCCAATGGTGGCAGGTGTGTGTGTGTGTGTGTGTGTGGAGAGGGAGGGAGGAGCAGCTAGCACTGCTGTCAGGTGACAAGGAAAGAATAGGAGGAAGCAGATGTGACCAGGGTGAGACTGCTCATAGTGATCGCAGAACTGTGACTAAGTGACCAGCAGGAAGACAGAATAAAAGAGAGAGAGAGAGAGAGAGAGAGAGAGAGAGAGAGAGAGAGAGAGAGAGAGAGAGAGAGAGAGAGAGAGAGAGAGAGAGAGAGAGAGAGAGAGAGAGAGAAATGGAAGATAGTGTTAGGGAGAAAAAGAATGATGGTGAGATAGTGAGTGAGAGTGAGAGAGAGAGAGAGAGAAGGAGAGAGAGACAGAGAGAGAGAGATGGCAGTGAAATGCGGTGACTCCGAGGCATGACATGGACCTCGACTGACAGCTGGAGTTGGTGGGTAGAAAAAAAAAACAAAGCAGGCCGGCTATGCCACCTAATGGCCATCAGAGGGGACACACACTGCCCCCCAGTGGTGAACCTTTGGGTGCTGCACTTCACTGTGCTGGGGGGAAAACAAGAAAGACATCCAAGCAGGAACACAAACATGAGGGAGAGAGTGAGGCAGAGCAAGGGAGAAATGGAGAGAGGATGTGGGAGGGGGAGAGAGGACGTGGGAGGGGGAGAGAAATCCCCCCCCCCCCAAAAAAAAAGAAAAATCTGCACAAACACAATTACAGAGCAAAAACAGTCATAAAACAGGGGCAATAATCAAATGCATACGGTTTAAGTCAGAGGTTTATGACAAATTACCTTCCTGGGATGATTTCAAATGGAACAGCGGAGGTACAAAATTAACGAGACAATCCGCATTGCCATATCCATAAAATGAACTGTGAACATTTTAATTCATCTTGAAAATGTAATTATTATTCATTTCCATTATGCACCAGAGCTGGGCTGAGACAGACAGACAGATATTAGCACAGCTTCATAGGCCGTGTACTTTATGCTCCCCTCAGAGGGAAATCTCAGGCTTTCAGCCCTGCCTCCATTTCAAAAACACATCCCTGGCTTTGTAGCAGGCAGAGTTCGCATTCACAAAGTCTTCTTGTGAGAACAAGGACATTTGGATACAACCCACCAATGGGATGGGCTCGCATTTCCCATGATATACTGGATAAGATGAGAGGGGGAGGAAATCAGACTGACACCACTGATCCACACATATTTAGCGCACCGACCCGCAGGGAAAAGACGCATTTCAGCGGGCTCTGTGACAGGAAATGGATCCACATCACACATCTCCAGTCAAATATCCGAATCTTGAAACCCCCCTCGCCTACATCCAACATTAAAAGCATCAACAGATAACATGTAACACTTAATCGCATAAGGCGCACCATGAATAACAGCATCAATCAGTGCTGAATTAGGTTCAGCTACATCGGTAACAGTAGGCCACAGCAATCACAAAGCCAGACAGGGATGAGCTGCATTAGCACACAGGAGGCTCAAGTTCTCCACAGAGCAGCCTGACGGAGGGAAGGAAGTGAGGAGTCGGTTTGGGGCATGTTTCTCCTGCTAAGCACCTCTAAAGCAGGGAAGGCAAGTTGCTGGGAAAGGTCAGGCCACGCAGAATCCGCTGTTTTTTTTAAACGGCTAATTGACGGGACACTGCAGCCTCCACAACGAGCGCTCCACTCCTGGAAGACGCAGGTCAGTTAGCCGTGCAGCACCAGAGAGAGACTGAGGGAGGTAACAACGAAATAAGAAGGGGAGGAGGAGGAGGGGTCCACTACATTTAATAGCTCGTTATCTCTGGCTCTCCATGTGAGGAGAAAGACCCCTGGAAGGCAAAGAGCTCCTGCAGCAACATGCTCCTCACCCTCACTGGTGGCAAGGAAAGTGCCTCCGGAGAGATCTGGAAAAGCCTCATTAAACGGAGGCCCAAGAGAGAGAGCAACCCATCACCCTAGCCCACCTGGGATGATTATTTAGATTTAAAGGCCTTCCTGAGCTCCAAGCCATGTCAGAGTAGCTAACAGAAACAAATAAAAAGAGGCAGTTTAGGGGATGGAGGGGAGGCACAAGAGGGCTTGCAGCCCGGAGGGAGAAGGATTGGGTAAGCACAGAGATTGGGAGCATATTAGGGCGACTTTCTACCCCGCTGCAACCACCTGGTGTGCACAGGCACATTCTAGTGCCCTCATTATAGAGATCAAATCCTCAGATCTCCATAAAATAATTACCAAAAGCTGACGTGGGGGACGTGGAACGATAAAGGAATAGAGTACGATGAAGAGGGAGAACATTTTTAGTTTAATCTCGCCACCATGTTCGATACGTGGGAGAAAATGAATTGTAATTGGTATGTGCAGGGGCCCAATTACTCGTGGCTTTCATGGGATTTTCCTGAGGGACAGGGTCCAGTGTCACAGCGAGGTGAGCGAACAAAGCAAAAGACCTATCGATCGCATCTTGCACGGAGGGTGAAATAAAATCAAGCAGACAGCCCTAACCAGCTGTTGGCTTAAGCAACGTAAACTCCGAAGATGAAAGGGCAACTCCAATGACACTCAAAGGACAGGGAACAGGTTAAGGAGGGTGGGGGATGGGACATAAGAGTAAACGGACGAGGAAGGTGGTCCTTTGCTAAGGCACCTAAATGCTGCCTTGT
Organism: Alosa sapidissima; assembly: GCF_018492685.1. Taxonomy (NCBI): domain Eukaryota; kingdom Metazoa; phylum Chordata; class Actinopteri; order Clupeiformes; family Clupeidae; genus Alosa; species Alosa sapidissima. The sequence continues at coordinate 10,758,937 of NC_055971.1, read as the reverse complement.
TTCATACAGTCTGCTTCATTCCTCTTCCCCAATCCATCACCGAGTCCTTACAAGCCGAGGCACAATGCCCACACGCGATCCAAAACACGGCTTGAGTTCTGTTCAAGCTGCAGCAGTAACCGCCGTTCCGACAACCAGCGCTCGGCGCTGAGGAAAACACGAGGCAGCCGTGTACTTATTTTTGGATGTGGTAAACAGCGTGTGCCATGATCTGGGAAATGAACAGCAGAATTGGCATGAGAAAGAGCAAGGAGGGAGAAGATGAAAGAATGAGTCATAACTGCTTTACAATTCCTTCGCAGGCGCAGCCAATATAACTAACTGTGTCTTCAAGGAATAAGAGAAGTTCTGTTCTCCCGTGATAGTGGCTGACATTTTAAAATCACTGCCACGTGTTCGGCAAACCAGTTCCTTCCCCCGGTATGTCGTCTACCATTACATACCCTGGGCCAACCACATAAGCAGACATATATTTTAAAATGTCCAGAGACAGAAAGAAAAGAAAAAAAAAAATCAGAAAGAGAAAATGCTAAACACATCACAACAGACTCAATTTATCTTCTCGTTGAGTGCACACTCATCCCGTGGGGGCTCCCACCGAAAAATCTTAACAGAGGATTAAAATCCATTTGCATTTATATGCAAGCCTGAGTTGAAGAGCATCCTTCTCGGTACCCTCACATATACTAATTTGCTAATGAAGGAAATCTTCGTCATTAAAGCGCCAGCACGTGGTCTCTCCTGGGGGCCTCAGGAAGTCATTTTTAGCCCTACAGCTGCAGAGCCACACACACTCTCTCAGCGGGGCCTGGTGCAGGGTGTGCGCACAGCGTGCAGGCAAAACAAACTGCCCCATAACGCGACACTGCTCATGGCCGTCATCAGCAGGAATGAGCACAACATTTCAGAGACTAAAAGCCAATTGTTTAAGTGCTTCTCATAAGGTAAGAAGGTCATAAAATATTGGGAGAGGCAGATGAAAATGTGGAAGTAAACAAGGAATTTTTTTAATAGTGTGTCAAGTGAATGGGTTATTGTAGCGAGTAGCAACCAGAGTTAGTTTCCACCCAGCTAAAGGCAGTCGACTATATGCATCTGGTTGAATGGTAACTTTCAAGGGCCAACAACAACAATCAAAACTGTGTGTAATCTTGATCAGTCTTTTCAAAACTAAAGATAATCCATACTAAAATAATTCATAGCTGTAGCCCCATTAACTCCACATGTATATTTTATGTGAGATGAGCCAATATAGGATGCAGATATGGAATTTTAGGGCCGATAATGATAACCAATATTTATCGGTTTGTTGTGGCCGACACGATAATATTACTCTTAAAAAACAAATGTGAAAAATTAATTGGGGACAACATTTTATAAGCATCATTTAATTGCAGTAATTTTACCTACCACCAATGACGGACAGCAATCATAATAGTCAAGTCAATGATACAGCAGAAATAGCAGTAGCTTGGGCCTATGTGTTGCTCCTTTAAGTGAACGTGACGTTCAACACAGATAAACGGCTAGAAGCTGGGTATAGTACTTATATACATATATACAGTACTTATGTATAATTTCAACTGTGGGTAATTGAATAAAGATCTTGTTACAATGGTGAAATACATCCACACACAGATGACATTATTTTGAGGAAGAAGTAGCCAACCAAGCTCATGTAGCGTGTAGCCAGACGGGCCTTATGTAGTTGAGAAATTAGGGCAAATATCAGCGCAAATTATCGCCCCAAAATTCCATTGTCGGAACAATAATAATATTTACATTTTTTCACTTATCGGCCGCCGATATATTGTGCAAAAACAATAATAATAAAAAAAGGAAAATGTCCAGGTTATTGATGCATGTAATGGGAATGTTGTATGAGGCCTGGTAGTATTCATCATCATAAATGTTTTTCTGTTAGGCAATGGTATAATGCCTTGAGCTCAGCAAACCAACTCAAAGGGTAACATGCAGGACCAGAAGCCAATAAACAAAGGGCAACGCTAGGTCAATTCCATTAACATCACACCCCAGTTTATGCCTAAAGCTGGCAACATGCACCAACTACTCACCAGCCACGCAGCTTGTAGGCCTCTGGCAAGTCTGGGTTCACCATGACCACGCTGCTAAAAAGGGTACTGAGAGAGCGGCCACCAAAATCTGAGAGACGTGCCCCTTTGATGGCCAGGATAGGCTGCCCACTGCCATCAAACGTCTCTGCCTGTGAAGGAGAGAGAGAGAGAGAGAGAGAGAGAGAGAAACATAAACAGCCTCTTTGACAGCTCAGTGACATCAGGTATGTAACCTACTGTACATATTTATGTTTTTGCCAGCTAACTTTTAACATGTTCTTCATATTCATTGTGATGCTATGGGCCTCATGCACATGAAAGATTAATATCATGCCATTATGTTGTTTAACACACCGTGAAATAAAGTTTTCACCTTACAACTTTGCTGATAACATTTCAAATAAATATCAGTTAGCGCATTAGCAAGGATATTGTGTAACGTATAGGCTAGCCTACTGTTGATGTTGTTTCATAGCCTTTTGCTTGTGTGTAGTTAGGCCCACTGCTAGATTTTGACAGGAGCTCGTGATATCGATTTAAAGTAAGCTACTTGGGCTTACGCAAGCTGTTAAACACTGTCCACTCGCCTGTGTGGTGCACCCCTCTGGTTTATACATCCAGTGTTTATCATATGTTAGCTAACTGTATCTGGATGTGTTCCTATCAGAGCAAGACGTTAGATATGGCGCATGACATGCAGTGATGCCTCGTATAAAAAAAATAAATTAAAAATGCTAATAATAAATTAATAATAAATAAATGAATAACGCTATTTAAGCACCGAAATGAGGCACTGAAATCCACGTTGTTATTTGATGCAGTTACTACCGTTTGTGTCGGCACCGGTGCCATATTAGAACCGTGTTTCGGTGCCCAACCCTCGGTACAAGATATTAGCCTGGCTAGCGCCACCACTTCTCAATGAGACGTGGTCTGGGAACCAAACGTTAATTTTCTCGTATTTGAAAAAAATGCCCAGATCCGTTTATTGGGTGCCACGGATGTCTATCAAATGCGTCTGTGCATAGCTCATCATCGTCTTGCTTTCCCCCTTGTTCTGTGATTGGCCCCCTATCTCAGGCGAAAATTTGCTCCATGGTCTCCAGGCTGCCTTAGCAGCGTGAATCAAATCGCGCGCAAGGCAGCATGGGAACACCCAGGCTAACAAGATATAAGAACAGCTGCAAAATGTACACACTGCATCTGGGCCACACACCGTCTCCTTCTGCATAAATAAATATATGTACAGAGAGAGGGTGAGCCAAGGACTGGAGTCAGTGGATCAGATAGGAGTTGACGCGCAGGTTCTTGCTATTTTAAATCGCTCTTTATGCAGCACACATCACACTGCCTCCTGCAAATCCCACCAGATAAGCAGACTGCCAAACAAACACAAAACCGACGCTCCTGCTGCTCTGCGCAATGAAAGGATGGTGGTGGCAACCTGCACGCCGTCCCTGTGTGGCCCAGCTCCACAAACATGCGGGGGCCCACTACCGCTCCATTTAAAGCAGCCCCCACCCAACACACACACCACATGTGGTGCTGTTTACTCAGGCTTCCGGATTAGACTGCCAGGCTGGACAGGTAGGGGGCGGAGAGAGGGGTGGGGTGGGCTGGCTCTTTCTGTCTCCCTACTTCCCACTCCTCCTGTGCCTTCACCCCTTCTGCTTCCCTCTGCTTTACCAGCATGAGTCAGAACCCCCAACTACTGACTGATGCCACCTTGTCTGACAGGACAAGTGGAAGGAGAAAACCCATAACAGCACAAGTCGTTTGCTGGTTTAAGCTCAGGACGGGAGAACTGTGCAGCTTTGGCATCCCCTCAATCTCAGAGGCTAGAGCATTAATGCATGCTGGGCAGTAGGGAACAACCTGGGTTTCAGAAAGTAAAAGACATCTATTCCTGTCATGTATTCCTTTTTCTGCTTGTGCACTTAAGGCGATTTCACTAATTTGCTGATCTATCCGACTGAGGAATTGTGCTAATTAGAATCCATTTTGGGAAAGGTTGAAACAACCTTTTATCTTCTGAAGCCAGGATGTCCACCCCTGATGCCACTGTTGGTGGACTCACCTCAGCTCCCCACATGGTGAGGGTGATGACTCGGGCAGACATGTCCATCAGGTGGACGTTCCTCTTGGACACCTCACGGCTGTTTTTGGTGGTGATGCGAGTCACGTCCTCCACGGTCTTGACTACACCGATCACATCTGGAAATAAAGGACGAGAGTGAGGTTCAAAGCAAGAGTGCTGTTAGCACTACAGACCCACATTCTCCCTAAGACAGTAAATAATTCAAAATTATACCTGATCCTGGTAGTGCTGTACTTTTACTTGTAAATTCAACACCTTCGGAGCATGGCTGTCACAATCCCCTGAGCTCTGGTGACACCCTGTGTAAACATGCCTAAGCCACGGGGAAGCCAGCAGTCGTATTGGTGGCATAAAGACTCGTCGGGTTTTGCGACCACCTGCCGCGTGGCTCTAAAGACCTCCCTGAGACGTGATGCATATGCACGCACTTAAAACCCACACACGAGAAGCATACAATCCAATCCAGCCGCACACGCCGCCACCGCAGCTCTGTACGGCGCACACCCCAAGCTGCCGTCTTCAGAAAAAAAAAAAAGAAATCTCTTATCCCACATTGTTGTGACTCATTTGGCCATGATTAAGCTGACTTCCTCTAATCGCCGGTGACATGGTGCTGGGGTCCCACCGCGAGACAGCTCCGATGCACTACATGCTCCAGTCGCCATTATGATAATTACCACCATGCTTATTACCTCCTAATTTCACCGGTGACAGTCGCCTTCTTCTCAACTCGCAAAAAAGCTATGCGAGAGTGGGAAAGGGAGGGTAGGGGTATGGGAGTGGGACCAAAGTCAATCTGCGCCACAGGCCATTACTGTCATCAGTATTATTAATATTACTTTTATCGCGACTATTATAATTACCCTGGCCTCCTGGGCCCCGGTTGCATCTACAGCAACTGAGATGCTGGGACAGCTCAACCAGCGGTAATTATGGCAGAGAGGCGGTTATTAATGATAACCATCAAGCCACTCGGAGTCACGATAGGCCGCTCTCACTCTCCTCCTGTTGCCGTTGCTTACCTACGATAGCATCCTTGTCATGCGCCTCCAGGTTTCCGATAGGCACGAAGTTGCACTGCAAGGTGGGCACATCGTGGCTGTCCTCGCAAGGGATAACAGAGGAGTCACCATTCAACGTCATTTCATAGTCATTCTTCAAGGTCGAGTACTGCTTATTGGCCATCTTCAGCGAGCCCTTGGAGATGTAGTAGACCTGGGGAAAGCAAGTGGCAAGAATGAATTTAATCTGAACTGCTCAAAAAGAACCACTGCCTAGTATATGTCTAACCGGGCATGTAACTGAAGGGTCCCATTTGCAAAGTGTCTCCTGTACCAATTAGCTGCCACTATAATCAATGGAACTGGCTACACCACACGTGATAAAGGCGCCTATGTTTAAAAAAAAAAATTAGACCAGTCTTCTAAAACAATTTCTTAGCTAATGCGGAGCGCTTCAGTTGCGGACCAGGTGTAGCACGGGCCTAACAGTAAAGGCGTAGCTTTGTCTTTAAATGTGCAGAGCAATCAATGCCACAACATGTTTTTATTTACTGCCATTTACATGCAAGAATTCACACAGGAGTATAAACAAGCACACAAACGGAAAGGCAAATCTCACCTTGCCCTGCTCAACCAGCGTGTAGAATTTGTCCACCTCCTGATTGAATCCAGTCACTCGAATCTCTCCCTAGGAAAAAGAATCAGAACATGTTTCACTTCCATAACCAAATCACAAATATACTATTTTTTCCCCCAGAGTGACACAAAGTAAAAAATAAATAAATTGGTTCCTTACACTTTCATCTACCAAGTCCATGGAGAACAACTTTCCCTCCCCTCGCGAGTTACTCCATGTACGGACACCACTCTTGTTAGTAACCCGAGCTCGAATAGTCCACCTGTGGAGCAAAGAAATATTCACTCACTTTCAATACATTACAATAGCAATACTCAGTGAAATGTTACAGCCATCACCAGCATGCACTTTTAAGTTTTTCAAAGCCATTAAGTGATTTCTAATGAATGATTGTGGGCAGTTCAAAGACCCATTAAAGTAAGATGCCCTGACTTTATTAACGGTTGTTTTATAGACAACAAGTCACATTGTTTAATTGTGTGCCTTTTTTCCATTTTCCATCGTGTGCCTTTTTCCCCCATTTACGGCAGACATTTCTGCAACTTACTTGGACTGATATGGGTTCAGGCTGGCAATGGGGGCAATTTTGGATGTGCCTCCTGGTGTATTGGGTGCAACCAGTGGCTTTTTGCCAAATGCAGATTTGTTTGAGCCCTTGTTCATACCTGTTTAAAGACAAGGAAAGACAAAGGGGTGAAACAGATGTTGAATTTGGTAAAGTGGCATTTAATACATCTGGCAGTCTGGTTTTAAATGTATGGAAAATCTAGAGGACAAACGTCATTGCAAATCTCCTCAAAAATATCCTGCACTTCCCATCACTAGTCAAAAATAGCTAATAACCACATTATAGCCACAATTTCATGAGCTTAGAGTTACATAATATATCGTAATTCTGTGGGCCTCCTCTCCTAATTTTGAATTGGGCATCTCTATGATGAATGGTAAGACAAAAGGCAGAGAATGATACCAATGACGGCAAATCCTCCGAAATAATGCAAAATGGTGGATTTCCATTCAATTCCATTATCCTTACAGGCTATCAATTGCTTTAATGGACATATACAATGTAGAGGGTACTAATAATTCAAGGATGAACGATCAATAAGACATCGAATGTGATTCAACACAAAACCTGAAATTATCACAATACTCAACCGAATTGATCCCCCTCCCCACACTTCTAGCCAGTGTGATAGCCCAATCTCACTAGTTGATCTTATAATCAATACAAACAGTGAGCTATCGCTGCACACAATGTAATGGACCAAAGCAGCCAAACGAGGCGACTTAATTCCAATTCTACTACAGGCCTGTATGCTGCCACCTGATGGTCAACACAGTGCCCTGCACACACTGACCCCATATTGTGCAAAATTAATAGTTGTGCCTCAGGCATTTTTTTTCTCTACATTTCAGATGAATTAAAAACTTCAAGAGGTCCAATAACCGGACAACAAATAACTTAAAATAAATCAACTTTTTTTTGCACAGAAAAACACAACCTACTTCCATCCAAATCTCAAAATGGAGGAATAGCTAGCAGAGGCTTATTTGTCATTTACCATCCGTTCCATTCTGGGACTGCAAAGGGCGGACAGGAGGGGTAGGCACTGCGGACTGTGGGGCCTTTGCCTGACCTACAGGATGGGAATGTGGGGGAAACACACACACTATTTCAGTACACACACACTATTTCAGGGAGGACAGAGAAAGGACAGAGGAGTCATAAAAGCCTCTCTAGTGCCTCAGTGGGCAAGGGCAAAATAGTCATCGGTTGTACAGTAGAAAATAAACAACATGTTTTAACCCTGCTGGCTTCATACCTTCAACATAGGGGGTGGGTTCACCAATTTTACCATCAACCTCCTCGGCCATTTTTATGATTTCTACATCTAGGACCACCACGACACGTCTGCACAAGGGTTCAAGAGGGGGGGGGGGATGAGAATGCAATCAATCCATATGCAAAAAACACTACACAATATTATCAGAGATACTTCAGATACAGAAGTTCGGATACAGAGAAACCTTACAAAAAAGTTTCACAAAGACATGGTACACAAATAGTCCCAATCTAAGAAATCAGGGAAATCTAAGAAATCAGACAGACATAGAATTCTTGCTTTCCATGAAGATGAATCTGTTAACATATGAAAAAGTGTACGTGTCATTACTAATTAATTATGAGAATTGCATTACGATGCCATATCCTGATCTCCATATATGCCATGCTTCAGTAAAAAAAAAGAAAAAAAGTTACACATAAAAATGACCTGCAGCACAAAAAAAAGAGAGCGCAACCACAGCTATTACCGTCCATCTTTGAGCACGTTGGTCACACTTTTCTTCAGCAAACACACACAGTTGGGCGCCAGCTGGTTCTGTTCTGCCATTGGGTTGAGCTGTGTTGAGAGCATAAAAGCTGTAGCAGAGACAAAATCAGTCAGAATTAGGGTTGCAAAGGGGCGGAAAATTTCCGGTAAATTTCCGGAAACTTTCCATGGGAAGTTAAGCTGGGGGATTTTGGGAATATTCCAAGGAAATTATGGGAATTTACGGGAATTTTTGGTAATTCATACTGTTTCATATACAAACATTAACATTTTGTTTCGTAATAAGCGATATGATTTGTTTGTTCGTATTTTCGCTTAGCTTAGCATACAAAGCTAGCTACCATGCTAGCGGGAATCCTATTCTCTACCTATGGTTTACTAGCGTGCTAAGCTAGCAACACTGAAACCACTGAACTGCCCAAGATAAATCACGCGCACTCAACAACAAAATCTGATTGGTTGGAACATTAACTGACTATCAGTTTGTTCAGTTAAAATCCCAGAAAATGGTAAAAAAAAATTATATATATACACACACACACACACACACACACATATACACATACATAATGACACACCCTAACTAAACCTTATAGATTATTTAAGTTATATATAAATTGTCAAGCTTAATCAGACAGATTAATCTTCCAATTACAGTTTATGCAAAATGACATACACCCATTTGAATGAGGACAAAAGTGACGACAAGCCAATAACTGGGCAACTCCGTTTGCAAACTTCCCCCAGTTTCACACCAGTTATTCCCACATGAGATGACATTTTCACTGGGAATTTATTTTCCCCATGCACATGAACACACATAGGTTTCCTTTATGTCTAGTAGCCTATGCGGATTGCTGTGTGCATGGGATTGACGTATGTGCAGGGTAGAAATTTGACTGAAATTGCATTAAATCAGGTTGTTTTAACTAATATTATGCTGCAAGATGGGGTTTTGTCCACTACATTTAAGTTTCCTGTTATAGACTAACTTGCCATATTAAAAATTCCCAGTTTATTCCCATTATTTCCCGTTAATTTCCATATATTCCCGTTAATTCCCATGGAAAGTTTCCAACTTTGAAAATTCCCGGAATTTTGCAACCCTAGTCACAATAGAGATCGCCATCTCATGCACACAGGTGTCATCTCGGGCAACTGTGAAACTGTACAGACTGAAACATGACACACATCCATCCCAGTTCACTAAGCCAAGGTTCTTCTTGAGACAAACAACAAAGACAAAATTGCTGCTTAATAGGTGCCCGAGTTGTCATAAGTTATGTACGAGCCAACGGGCAGGGCTCGAAATTAACTTTTTTTCTCAGTGTCCCGAAGCTGTCCCGAATTCTACTTGGCACTGTCCCGGACTTAACCACCAGTGTCCCAAATTCAAGTTCTTGTTTTTTTCCCCATTCTACATAATAAACAGCATAATAATCAGTAACTTGCATCACTTAATTAACTCGTTCTGGTCCACCATGTCAGATCTGAACAATTTATTAAACACCATTTTATTAACATTAATCATCTGCTGTTTCACACAACACTCATTTTCAGAGATTGTGCTTTTGGCTCTTTTTTGAGGTTGCACTAGACGTTCTCATTGTCCATCGTTTTGACTGACAGGGTTGTAAAACATTACGTCAATAATCTATTTTCACGTGTCTTTAATTTCAATGTCAGTTTGGTGTGATGTCATGGCCACAGATCTCAGTGAAAACAATTAGCGTGGGAAATTACCACGAAGCTGTCAGATAGGCTACTCTCCTGCCGTGCTCTCACCCTCTTGTGCACACTCAAATGCGTTCCCAATTAAATAAAGTAGCAAAACGGAGTTAGATCTGCTGCAACTATCCCGATGTAACAAGCTGTTTTGACATTGTAAACGTTCTCTAAGAAGAGTGTAAAGCAGTTTGCAGTAGCCACAACGTCGTCTATTGATGGAAAACATAGCGAGCGGTCTATGATAACCTAAATGCTCGGCAGGCCAGATTAAAGTGCGTGGCGGGCCGGATCTATGATAAACTAATAAATGCTCGGCGGGCCGGATTAAAGTGCGTGGCGGGCCGCAGTTTGGACACCCCTAGCCTTCTGCCACAGCGAAATGTCAAATGCTAACTTAAATAACTGTTATCATTGTTATAGGCTACCTTGCAACACTATCGTTTTGTCAAATCGCAGTTGCAGTAGGCTATTTAGCTCAGCATGATATTGGTGACGTTTGTCTGTCACTGACAGAAAACACGCAGCGTTTTAGTCAGAGAGGACTGTCATCTCGTCTGTCATGAAAACAAATGCCATTTACCTGCCTGCTAGTTAGGTAAGTTAACCTCTATATCGGAAAGTGACCCATTAGGCCTACCGCCGTCACTTAATATTATATTAATACACTTAACATTTAACCAATTAAATGGCGGATTCCTAAGGAAACGCAAGCACCCAGCCCATTTGGGTATCTTACTATATTTGTACCAAAAATAACATTGTAGCCTACCATGATTTGAAGAGCAGTAGCCTAAACAGTGTTGTATGGCTGCGTGTAGGCTACAAAACCACTTATTTACAGATCAGCTGGCTGACGCTTTTGCCAGCTGTCCGTTACGCCAGGTCAAATGTTGTATCATTTTATCCAGACGAGAAAGATACGTTTAGATTCCCATGTGAACAGTTTAGGAAAAAAGTACCTATTTTGAAATTTGCTTTGCCATTTTTTCTACTGTCCCAGAGTTGTCCCAGACATCATTTTATTGTGTCCCGGAAGCATTTTTTATGGTCCCCGGGACGTCGGGACATCGTTAATTTCGAGCCCTGCCAACGGGTCATCCTAACTTCTGGCTAAATTGGACCACATGAGGAGGATGAAACCGATTTTTCTTGGGATATTTTGTACCCTCTGATGTTTTGGCACTCAACTTCACAGATGCTACCTCCTGCTGGCAGGCCAGGGGCACTTAAAACCCTGCATAAAAACAAACATGTGGAGGAACCCGACAATCTCAGTGCTACCAAAGTCCTTTTAGGCAAGTCCCTCTACTCGGCGGCCATATAGCAACGCATTTTGGGCACTCATAGGGCACGCAAGGCTTCACGACACCAATCTTGCTCCAGCGGTGAGTTCACAACACATGATTGGGAAGATGTCTTCACAACACAACATATGATTGGCTCAATGTATTCACATCACACCACATGATTGGCTCAATGTATTCACATGTCGACGTTTTGCCGAGGAAGGGGTGGGATATGTGTAGACAACGGCCATAACAAACGAACCCCATGTATTTCTATGGAGGATTTTCTGAGTGCTGTCTCCTCATTAGAAAGTCTGGTGCTACTCAAAGCAAAACTATATTTACCCTCCATTTCTAGGGTGGGTCTGTTGATATGACAGAAAGTGCTGCCTCCTTAATAACCCCATCTACTAGGTAGTCCATTTTGTACAGTGTAAGCACCTGAATGACCTAAAACAAAGCCATTACTAAAAGTAGTGTGTAGCACAAGGATGCTACGTGGTAACAGCACCATCACATATGTCAGGGCTCTCTTACAGGAGTATTACGAGGCTGGAGGTACAACTGTTTGTCTTTTAACAGGAACAAAGACACTCACAGGACATAGTGTGCAGTCCATCGCTCATCATGAGGCGGAAGCGGGCCGGTCCATTCCCTCCATCGATTTTGCGAATATTCTGCCAAACAAAAGAACAATAGCTATGTGCATGGCAGAGACATGTAGGCAGAATGAGGCAAACCTTCATGACACAAGTGATGCACTTTAAACCCACAGAAAATTTTACTACATGACAATGTAGTTATGTTAGACTACTTTACATGTGTGACAGTAAAAAAAAAAAAAAGAAAAGCAGGACAGTAGTATGCAGTGCAGGAAAAGGAAATTAATTGTGAGGTAGCCTACTCACCACCAACTGCAAAACTGGGCTGCTGACATCTTGGCCTTTAGTCAGAGCCTGGTAAACAAAAAGGGTTCCAGGAACATCACTGCCAAATCACTGCATTGAATTGTCATTGATTGCTACAATGACTCCATTAGCAGCATCGCTAATACTGATATGACAGAAGACATTCAAGGTAGGATTGTGTTACTAGTACAACTTTCCGGGCTATTTCATGGCCAGGCCCAGAACGAATACGTTAAGTTCGCTTTTCCCCTCAGATAACGTTACGAAGATGCTATTGCAGCCCTCATGAGGATATATTTGTACAATTACCCATAGTTAGATGTTAGCTACAATAAGACTTGTCAACATGAGCTTATACTTGAGCTGCATTAGTAACAGTTAGCTAACGATAGCTAGGCAGCGACCAAGCAATTCAGGTATCTGTTAGCAAACTTAGCAAGCTACACTATGCTATCAGTGTTGCCATAACTATAATAGTCCAAAGACTTGAGATACTACTCGAACACAGCAAGCTGTACTTTGGGCTTTCACTGCTATGGCATCTAGCGTAGTTATATTTAGCATTGGTCCACTCTCTTAGCTAGGTTACGCATCTAACAGGAACGTTGACTAACGTTAGCCAAAAGTGTCTTCATTCTATCAACTGTCAGGTTCAGTATGAACACCATTTACGTTTATAGCAGTCATAACAAAAATAATATTTTTGTCCAAAACTTGTTCATTTGAAGAGCTTAATTAACGTGCATGTCCTGTTTACCACGTTGGTAAATGTTAGCACTTCGCACCAAATTGTTATGTTCAGCAGGTTTTCAACTCTGGAATAAAATAGTCAGAAAGACAATAAATGTGTAGGGGGGAATTACGTACCTCTATTGCTCCCTCTGTTAGAACAACATCCATGTTTTCTGTAAATATTAATGGTGAAAGGACAAAATGTTAAAGTTAATGTTCGCTGACACTGTGTTCCTACGCAAAGTGTCTGTTGTGCCAAGCTTACAAGGCGCGCCAACTCTCTCCAAACGCGCGAATCTACTGTGATTGTTCACAACTTCCCTTGCGTCATTTGACGAAGACTATTTAGATCCGGTGCAATGTCTTAAGTCGCGGGAATCGCGCCATCATTAACCTTTTTTAGGATTTACATTAATTATATGTTATACAGTGGCTTCACATCCCATAATCAATAAAGTCCTTAGAGAAATAACTGGACAAGTTACAATTATTGGTGAACTGCTACCAATAATAAATGAAAATTCAACATCATTCTGCTCCCACTATCTTCGGTTGCTTTAGGAACATGATTCATGGCAGAGTCAGAGTGCCCCCCAAAGAGGAACATTTAAGACCCATTTCACATCAGACCAAAGATTGTTAACGATCTTTGATCAGACTACACGAAAGTGTACCCAAAAAACAGTAGTGTGAAACTAGCGACAGTTAAGAAAATTCCAATATGGCCGCCATTCGCGAATCCTTCAAAATAAAAGAACATATTCATTACTTTTTCTATGAAAAAGTAATGAATATGTTTAAAAAATTATTCATTTAAAACTGTATTGTGTTACCAAAGGGAAAGTAAAGTTAGAAAATAATTAAATAAGACATTTAAATCGAAAATACACCTTAGAATGCTATATTTTTTCTACACCAATATAATTAAACTGTGTGGCTGAAAAAAAAAATAAAGCTGTGCATATTTAAAAGGGAGGTGAAATGGAATCCTTATAACATGTACTTTCAGAATATATATAGATATGTATACCAAGTTCGCCTTTGTAGGTACCAGGCCATACTAACTCTGTACCGAGTCTTAAACTATGTCTGCCATTGACATACAATGTTGAACTTCAAATTGTGTGGCTGTGAAAACAATAAGTTGTGCATATGTAAAAGGGGGGTGAAATGAAATCCTTATAACATGTACTTTCAGAATATATATAGATGTTTATGCCAAATTCGCCTTTGTGAGTACCAGGCCATACTAAGTGTGTACCGAGTCATATACTAAGCCTCACATTGACATACACTGTTGAACTTCAAATTGTGTGGCTGTGAAAACAGTAAGTTGTGTATATGTAAAAGGGGGGTGGAATGAAATCCATATAACATGTACTTTCAGAATATACATAAATATTTATACCAAGTTCGCCTTTGTAGGTACCAGACCATACTAACTCTGTACCGAGTCATATACTAAGCCTGTAATTGACACACACTGTTGAACTTCAAATTGTGTGGCTGTGAAAACAATAAGTTGTGCATATGTAAAGGGGGGGTGAAATGATATCCTTATAACATGTACTTTCAGAATATATATAGATATTTATAGCAAGTTCACCTTTGTAGGTACCAGGCCATACTAACTCTATACAGAGTCACATACTAAGCCTGTAATTGACACACACTGTTGAACTTCAAATTGTGTGGTTGTGAAAACAATAAGTTGTGCATATGTAAAAGGGGGGTGAAATGAAATCCTTATAACATGTACTTTCAGAATATATAGATATTTATACCAAGTTCGCCTTTATAGGTACCAGACCATACTAACTCTGTACCGAGTCATATACTAAGCCTGTAATTGACACACACTGTTGAACTTCAAATTGTGTGGCTGTGAAAACAATAAGTTGTGCATATGTAAAGGGGGGGGGGGGGGGGTGAAATGATATCCTTATAACATGTACTTTCAGAATATATATAGATATTTATAGCAAGTTCACCTTTGTAGGTACCAGACCATACTAACTCTGTACCGAGTCATATACTAAGCCTGTAATTGACACACACTGTTGAACTTCAAATTGTGTGGCTGTGAAAACAATAAGTTGTGCATATGTAAAGGGGGGGGTGAAATGATATCCTTATAACATGTACTTTCAGAATATATATAGATATTTATAGCAAGTTCACCTTTGTAGGTACCAGGCCATACTAACTCTATACAGAGTCACATACTAAGCCTGTAATTGACACACACTGTTGAACTTCAAATTGTGTGGTTGTGAAAACAATAAGTTGTGCATATGTAAAAGTGGGGTGAAATGAAATCCTTATAACATGTACTTTTAGAATATATATAGATATTTATACCAAGTTCTCCTTTGTAGGTACCAGGCCATACTAAGTGTGTACCGAGTCATATATACTATGTCTGCCATTGATATACACTGTTGAACTTCAAATTGTGTGGCTGTGAAAACAATAAGTTGTGCATATGTAAAAGTGGGGTGAAATGGAATCCTTATAACATGTACTTTCAGAATATATATAGATGTTAATACCAAATTCGCCTTTGTAGGTACCAGGCCATTCTAGCTCTAATTAAATAAATATAAATCTGTTTCAGAGAAGCTATGTCTGCCCCCCCAGTCCATTCCACTAAGACACCTCGTTAAATTCATAACTCTTTTACACTTGTCAATAACCTTAGATATGCTCCATGTAAGTCTAGAGTCAAAAAAGACACCAAGAAATTTAAAACTTTCAACCCTTTTCAAGTCCCTGCCATACATCTTTAGTTTAAGACTTTCCTCAATTTTCTTTCTAGTAAAAAACATCATTTTAGTCTTCTCGATAGAAACAATGATAGTCTTGCACGCTGCACTGTTTGTAGCAGTGACCAGCATCGCCGGCGGCTGGTTAAATTATGTTGAGGTGAGTTTAACATGTCATGTGCATATTATTCAGGCCTACTTGAAGTCTAGTTGCCAAGGCTACATGAAAAGACCAAACTACCAAAATCTACATATTTCAATATCACAATCCATACATTTTGCATAATGTGAGTGCACTGAACTGATTAGGTTCATTCGCCTTGATGCAGACTCGATGTGATGCATGGGTTGGGTTGAATGCAATGCATAGGCCTACTAAATGTCCGACTTCGAACGGGTGGAACCAAAGATTGCATAGCCTATTAGTCTAGTTGCATTTAGGCCTACTTGAACCCAGAAATGTTGAGTAGCCTACCCTAAAGTTGTATTGCAGAAATGTCATCTATAGGCCTAGTGGATGAAATTCAACTTGGTTGCTAAAAGTTGCACTTTGGGCAATTAGCATAAAGCATATAAGATAATTAAGGTGAGACACAGGTGAATAGGGTAAAATTTTATATCACCATGAAACGTTGATTACTTATGTTGAGAATGAGAAGATGAGAAAAAATGTATTGCATGTTTTTTTCTATTTTATTGTTTAATATGCAAATGAGGCCCTATCTCATTAAATATGCACTCTTACAAACAAGATCAGATCGTGTGATAAAAACCAGGCTCAAGGGAAAACGTATACTTGGGGGTCTGAGTTGGTGAAAACCTTTAAGGAACCTGGCCAGGAGGCAGTGTTGACCTATTACACCATTCTGGCCTTCATCGTGCCCGTATGAAGAAAAGGATTGATTTTATTCAAGTGGTTAGACTAAAAGGCAGGTGTAAGGCAGTAACCCCATAGAATGCCCATTCATTTAGGATCTCCCACCCCCTGTCAGAACCGATGTGTGGCCTTCCGATAAAAAACTGTTTTTATCTTGAAAGTTGAATTTACTCAAACGGCTCTCCACAAAGAAGAAGAATCTTCCTCTTCAAATCCCTATTTCTCACACTTCATCTAAAGCTGGTGCGTGGCTGCCTTGCTTCACCCAGGTGGGTCCTACCAAGTGGTGGTGGTTGAGGTTCCCACTTCACTGTAATGCGCTTTGGATGCTGTGATCGGTATTATAAATCATTATCATTTATTATTATTACTTGACTCTGGCCAAATTTGGAGATGAAGTTGTCTTAAAACACGCATTTTCAATAGGTGGATGATCACTCACTGAATACACCAGGACTGTACAGGTAAGGCAGTGCCCTGTGTCTTGACGTGTTTAGAGTTTCTGTCTGGAAGGGGAAAAAATGTATGCTAGATAGATAGACGTCTGTTAGACTGTCATGTTGCTTTTTGCCCTTTCATTTTCTGGTAAATTGCTTTTTAAAGTGTAGGCAATATGATATACTGCATTTTAGACACTTAATATCAGTGATTGGACATACAAGCGAAGGAGGCAGAGCTGAAGGTGTGCACGCATACACACACAACCTACAAATGCAAAGCATAACAATGACATTTTGTAGATCAGACTTACAAGAGATAGATAGATAGATATATAGATAGATAGATACTTTATTGATCCTCAGATCCTTGATGTGACAATGTCAAAGGAATGTTTATTACTTCAGTGTTTTCCATTTTTATTCACTTACAGGCTGAAATGACCACAGAAAACAAAGTTTGACATTTATTTAAAGTTACTTTTCATTAATCTAAAGCCAGTATATAATTTAGAACTTTAATCAAAAAGTCAAATATAGACAAGAGGGGCATTTTGTTTTGTTATACACTGAAAATAATATAAAGTTGATGTTTTTGCAGATAGAAAATCCATACATTCTCAGCGTCTCTATAGCTCTGCTTTTTTTTGCAGAAGGGAGGAATTGGCAAGGATTTGAAAGTAGTAATGGATTTTTCCATCCGTGTTGATCTGCTAGTCAGTCTAAAATCCCTTTAAACTTGAAACAGTGGTCTTCTTACTTAGGAGGGTGACCCCCATAAATCTTGTCCTTTATGGCAGGGAAACCCATTTTATCTGGACGTTCTGATGCCGTAACCATGGAGGGAGACTCAGGATTGGGGTTGGTGACAACGCCGAGGAAGACGGGTGTTAACGTCTGGTCGTCCATGAGGGCAAAGAAAAAAGGCTGATTGACACTGAAGGAGGGGTTAGAGCGTGAGATGGAGATGCTGGTTGCAGCTGCAGCCTCAGCTCCTTCTTCTGTGATCTCCATGCTTGTTTTGTGCTGGACACTGGATACTACCAGGGGACTGTCGGAGATGCTTGCCAGATTTGGACTAGTAAACAGCTCTCCCAAACCTGTGTGGGGAAAATTGAGGTAACAAATGCACACAGGACATGCACTGAGGGGCAGCCGTGGCCTACTGGTTAGTGCTTCGGACTTGTAACCGGAGGGTTGCCGGTTCGAACTCCGACCAGTAGGCACGGCTGAAGTGCCCTTGAGCAAGGCACCTAACCCCTCACTGCTCCCCGAGCACCGCTGTTGTTGCAGGCAGCTCACTGCGCCGGGACTAGTGTGTGCTGAGTGTGTTTCACTAATTCACGGATTGGGATAAATGCAGAGAGTATATATACTTATATACACTGCTTGGACCAAATAAATGGCTTTAGAACCCTCCCAATCATCATCAATGCAAGATATTTGAAAACAAAACGCAACTCTGGGCAGAAAGAAATGTGATGTTGGGTGCATTAGCGCATAGTATTCAAAATACAAAGTCCAACAAAATACTTTTTGTGAATAAGTGTGCAACTGTTTGGGCATGCAGTGATAGAGTGGATCTCAGAGTTGCATCTTTACACCTTGTCAGTTGTGCCACTGAAAATAACATACCAGTAGTGTAGTTTGACAAGGTGTTGTTAGGCACGACGCGCAGTGGAATGAGATAAAATTGCCAATGTGGCAAATCATCAGAAAACATGTTGTAATTGTTAGGAGGACTCTGTCAGCAATGTTAGTCTGCATTGGTCCATACAGGGTTTTTCTCTTACCTATGCTGGTCAAGGCCTCCTCTAGCTCTTGACCATACTCCAGCTTAAATTTGGGCAGTCGGACCAGCATGCTCCTCTCCTTTGGAAAACGGGCGTAGAGGTCTGAAGTATTAAAATTAGCTGCAATGTCGGTCATGTTCACCTGTCCTGACATGGGCAACACTATTAGAAGGCTCATTTGGTCCTTAAATGGGAGACGAGCAACCTGTAGGTGACAAACAGAGAGAAAGCAAGTATGAAAATGTGTTTGTTTACAATTTTGTGTAAAGAAAAAAAAACACATCAAATACTGCCACAACAACAACTATTTGCTGAAAAAGGAAAACAGAGGATGAGTTACCTGAGCATCAAGCTCATTATGAATGAGAAGTCTCAGGGGGTATTTGGGTTCAACCATCATTTCTACATTCACAATATGCTTGTTGTCAATGTAGAAAAGATCGCTGGAGGTATGTCTGGGATCAAAACATGTCTGCCACTTTCCTGTGAGAGAGACATGAAGATTACTTGAAACCTACAGTACTAATCAGTGTTGAGTCATCCTTCAAAAGCTCCAAAAAGAACATCACAAATTCAAACCACCTCAATAATTCAACTGACTTGGGCTATTCAGCATGCTGAGAGTCAAACACAGATGTTCTGTTTTGCACTCACCTTTGTAATGCACAGCGTTAATGAGCATAAGCACCAGATTATGTGGAAGGCTGGCCAAGAAGTCCGTCACCTGACCACTGGTGGCTTTCTCTACCCACTCATTAACCTCCTTTATCCCAGCCAACACTTCTGGCTCGGAGCCATACATTTCCTGGGACATTTGGGCAAATTCCTTTTTGGGCTCAAATCCTATGGGGGGATTTCACTGAGCACTTAGATTTTTCAAATATTTTAATAATTTTCAAACATTAACACTGATCAGAACTGCCATTGTCTTCAAACATGTGGGATGATACTTTCAATTACACATTTATGTTTTAGGGTTCATATTTTAGAACTACATTATGTTGCAAATTTTGAGCCCTGCTCTTACCTTCTTGAGTGTACATGCGGGTGGCAATCTGAATGTTGCTCTTCTGGAGATGGTATAGGAGGCTACGTAGCCCCTTGTGGTAGCAGGGCAGTGCGTCTGTATGCAAATGTTCCAGTAGCAACTGCTCAGTTTCATTTACAGCTCCTGAAAAAAGATGCAGAGACAGTCTATCAGGCGCTTTCTTGAAACTTGCAAAGCACAATAACGTGCAAACGCACCCAGCCAGACGCCCGCAGTAAATTTTCATCACTTTTTCATGGAATGTGATGACACAAGCAAAAGAATTTTAGGATAGTTTTTGCATCAGGTGGACAGTGTCTGAAAAGATCTTTGCATTCAGCAACCTCCTTCTATCATTTCAGCCTCACAAAATATGATGAATGACTGAAGCCTTACCCAGGGCCAGCTGGGAGAGACCCAGGGAAAGGCTGAGAGGCGAGATGATCACGTTGGGCTGCTCAGGCCCTATCGGCAGCTTCTCCATGAGCTTCAGGCCCAGCTTCATGACCCCGCTTCCTATGGCCTCCTTGAGCTCTGAACTGGAGAGCTCAGCACAGAGGCCATCTGTCTCCTCCTCTGACGTCCCGTCTCGGCCAACTGTGCCCGGCTCTGTGTGGTCCAGTGCTCCAGTGGAACTTGATGTGGACTGGGGAAGAGACGATGGCCCTGTAGTTGGCGGCGTCCCTAAATTCTGAAACAGAGCATCCTGTTTAGACACAGCGATGACTGCTGTTGGAACTCTGGACACTGTGCTTTATGTGTTAATCACTGGTGGTGCGGACCTCTATTGGCTTACTGGGCATCAGTGGAATGAGTGGCACTAATGGGATCTTCCCATCTTCTATCACCTCTTCATCCTATGATGACATGAGAAGACAATACAATATGTCTAACGACAAGGGTGAGCAATTATATTTTTCTGAACCCCAAAACAGTGTTGTCTTTTTAAACAGTATGATTCAAGGCCTTACTGTCCATGCATGTCTAAAGTGGCAAAGCAGTAGGAGTGCAAGTAGTCTGTAGTCCATGTCCTAGCAGCCAGACTGTCAAAGAAAAAGGATTTTTTTTAAACCAAAATTAGAAAGGTAGAGACGAACAAACAAGCAAAGTCTGCTGGACTTTGAACAGTTTCCATAGCCAGGGATGACTATCCAATATCCATTCTAAACTGTTTACTTATTTGTAAATGTGTCCACATTTACGGTTTTCTACCAACAATTTGTTTTTTTTATATCACTGTGTAAGAGAATATCAAAACCATGATTGTCCATGTCTAACTTACTTTTATACAATAATGTGATCATGTACTGACACATGTCCTTGTTTTTCTTCTCCCTCTGTTATAGAGAGATCAATAATGACAACTTGGTATCTATATTGGTTTTAAAATACTGTGAGTGATTCACCCACTCAATTTTATGTTAGCAACAGCGTCAAAGCAAGCATGCCGAATTTTCAAACTGAAGACTCAAACAACACAAATGGAATGGAGTAATAGCAGTCACCTTGAGGTACAATTCTACGGTTCAAGTAACAAAATCAATACAAGTTTGGAGGCTAAAGGTCTTCTCGTGGTTGCTCAAATGTCATTCGACAATATTACAGCCTCTGCACAACAGCAAAAACTAATTCTCATTGTTATTTACATTTTCTGGGAACTGTGTGAATTATTTAGACAGTCTAAGACAGCAGAGCAAAAACAATCTCCACAGAAATCTTATGAATATGAATGTGGTTCCTGAGTATATAGAACAAAGCATTTGACATTTCAGTCAAAAACTTCTGTCAAAATCCTACATGAAAATAAACAGTATCTGTTGTAATCCACATGAGTTGATAAGTAATCTGTGTTCTCCATAACCCTAGGAGTTGTAAACTTTGAAAACAACTATAGTTTAGGTTAAACATGATTTGCTACTCTTAACTATTATTAATCTAGGCAAATGTACACATTAAGTGGTATGGTATATAACAGTTTAAATTGTAATTAAATAGAGATAGTCTCAAGCACCAGAGGGACAAATATTAGCCTTTATAATGAGGTGCATTTTTTTTTTAGTTTTTGTCAAATTCCTTATACCAAGAACTGAGAAACGTTGTCTAATGTCAAATGTTGGATCTGAGAAATTAGTTGGTGTCAGGAAATACATTTGGTATCTTACCGTGATGATTTAAGGATGGAGACTCTGTTGATCCACTCCTAAAGGCAGACACAAATGGACGATGGGAAGAGCTAAGCAGAAGTTTGGCAGTTGCCCTTTAAGCAGTTAATCTTCAACTATAATTGATCGGTGTCTCATATAAGTCTACTACTTGTAAATGTAAATATTGAGACATGACAAACCTCAAGCCTGAGAAATGTGAACTGTGCAGATGTGCCCTTTTATATAAAGACAACCAAATAAAAACAAGCTCACAGGAAATGATGTGAGCTCAGTTCCAGGATATGGGCCTTATTGTTGAATTCTTGTGACAGAGCACACACACCACCATCCACTGTAGGCAGGCAGGACTGACACATGGGATGAAGGGAGCTGCAATCCTTCTGGTGCATTGTTTCCTGATAAACCACAGCTGCAGGCAATGATCAACAGCCTAAACCCTGACAAAGGAAATGAATTCTAAACTCAGTCACAGAGTGCATGGCCTTTGGAGAGCTACAATGAAAAGAGATTAAAACTACTTTGGTCTGAATGTATAAGGAATTTGAATGTTGCATGTGCATAACCCCTTTATTGTGTCTAAACAGTCAGATGCTTTTTTCCTTGGGTTGACATGAGACTTTAATCCGGCAGCAGCATCTGACCAGTAAAACCTATTATCATGTTTCTAGCCTACTGCCATTCATAAGCTCGGAGGACCTGACTTAAAAAATCCCGACCTCCCAAAAAAGAGTGTACATGAGATTAGCACGGAAAACAAATACAGGAAATACATAAGTTATTAGAACTGTTTACTATGGTATAGCAAGAAGGAAAATGTCTTGGGTGAGTGTTTCTATCTGTAGTGTGAGAGAAAGTGGAATAGAACATTATGTCCAATATTCTATTATATGGTTTAATGTTCTGCATTTCTCATTAGTGGGTCACTTTGATACTAAAAGTATGATTCTATGTAATGACTGTATGATATCTGTACTGTCCCTGTGTATATCTGTGTGCGACTATGTATTTAGATAAGCAGGAATATTATGACTTTGCAGTGTTTCACTGTTCTGCATGGCTGCGTCAGTAGCTATCTGCTCCGGATTGCCAGGTTGCCACTAATCAGAGTCTGATTCAGTGTAGTCCACGTGAGATGGGATGACCAACACCATCTCCCGTCAGCCTGGAAGGATACTTAAACCCTAACTATTTCCTTGTCTAGTTATAGCAGCTGATGGATCTTTAGGTGAAGTCATGCTGTCTCTCCCTTGATGCGCATCATTGTAAATAAACTCTGTTCCTGATTTTTCATACTATTGGTCTGACTGGGTCTCTATTCATCTGTGGTATCAAAATTACCATCAAGTGTTAATTTAGTGATAAATTACCATGCCTATTTGTAATGAGAGTGAAATTCGCCTCTTGTGTTGTTGCAAGGTAGGCCGCCACAGTTGGAGAATATGATAGTTGTCAAGTCAGATACAAAAAAATCCGACCGGACTTTGCGTTCATGTCACTTTTCCTCTATCGGAGGTCGGAATTTCCAAAGATCCAATGTGGCATTAAAAGGCGCTATAGTTTCCATTCCATTTCATTGCAAGCTCCTTAAGGGGAAATGGCTTACATTTATCACAGAAATTCAAAGCTGTTTAGCAAACATTATTTACCAAATAAAATGTGTTTTGCTAGGTGAATCTTAACAAATGAAAATGCTCACTCATCATTCTAGAGATAATACTTTATTAAACCTGTTAATAAATAAAATAAGCATTTGTTTTGATCTTTTGTGTGCTCAAAAAGGACAAATTCACATGTAAAACCAACATTTTCTTATGATTAAATGATTATTCAACGATCATTTCAGTTTATGTACTTTTGATATTGGTATATAAAAAAAATCAGAGGTTAAAATTTCAAAGCTTGGATGAACTTCAATTAACAATGACTACAATGAAGTTACATCATTCTGGGCTTTAAGGCTGAAATGTGTGATCAGAGAGGTTCTGATGTCATGTTTGATGTCAATCAGTGAAAAATGACTAATGTGTGAATTACAAATAGTTCTTCTATCGGTGAATCAGCAACAGCTTTACCACTAAATATTTTTTTACCATATACAAAGAGGGGACGGGCATCATTAAAAATTCAAAATATATTCTCAGGTCTAGGACATTATAAAGGATGCATTTTCAATTAAATATGTAATTAACAGACACACAAATTGTTTGTTTGTAACCATGTGTGTATGTTTCAGTGCACACTTTTCAATGAATTGTTAGGCATGATTCTACACAGACGTTAAACATCAATTCTAGCCTTGTAGTAACAGTTCTGTAGGAGACAAACCTTAGGGGAAAGTGAGAATAGAGTTGGGGAACTATTGCTTGTGTCTATAATCACGTCAACACAAACTCCGTCTTGCATTAGAAGACAAACTGTTAATACAACTGTTTTGAGGGAGTCAGAGATTGATATAAACTGCATATTTCCAACATGATGCAATTTTTTTAGGGGACCTACAAAACATGTAAAAAAAACTTTACTATATTAGTACATTTAATTACATCAGTTAGTGCTGATGTAATGTTTGTCAACACCTGGCAGAATATTTTTTTAAAATGTGGGTTTTAGTAGCAGTTAAGCAAGGAGTTAGATCATGAAATTGTGTCTATGCAAATCAGTAAATCTGTATCGATTAAAGTACACATCAAAAAAACAAACCATCTAGCCTTATCAGTAAGTGCAGATCGAAATCCCAGTATTTCAACGTATATCTACCACATGAAACAGGCTTCAGCATGTACCATCAGAGCTATCAGCTGGACCCCTCGCAATGTAGTCAGAGTCAACCGCTGCTGTGCATGTGGCCTTGGCACCAAGGCGCCCAGTATCTCGCAGTGACTAAATAAGAAACATAGAGCCCAGTGAACATCTGAAGGACACTGCTTCCAATAAACATCGCCCACCGAAAAAGGTTACCGAATTGCACACAGGGATTCAGAGATGAAATAGAGGACGCTGGGTGTCCTGCAAATGGAACAATAAAAAAAATTACGAATGAATACTGCATAGCTGTTGAGTGCATCTAGCGCCTTTGTGACATTATCGGGAGACATGATGGGAGGTCCATGAATCTCACAGTGTCTTTCTTTGTGTTTTCTGTTCTGTTCTGTTCTGTTTTCTGTTCCTTGTTTTTTGGTGTTCTCAGACATCTGATTGGAGAGTGTAAACACTACATCACCACTTTGACTTGGCTCCTCTTTCCTGAGCAGTTCTTGCGATCCATTCCAATAAAGAATATTCAACCCAGTCAGTGACAGGCATTTCATATATCTCAGTAACTACAGTCATCATTTCTTAAGATAACCCCATAAAAATCATAAAACTGTATGACTTCCATTACATATTCTCACTAATGAAGCCATCCTTGATTGTGGGTTTTCTCTTACAAATGCTATTTTGGTCACCAACAGTGCTTTAAGGGTACTAAGTGAGGTCCTTGTTGTGTGAGGCTTGAAAGGCTGAAAGAGTCACATGGCCCTCCATGGTTTAGCCAGAAAAAAAAGAAAAGAAAAAGAATTGAGTGATTTCCTCTGGTCTTATCCAGAGATTAAGTCTCATTCTTAACTGAGTTGGAGCTACAGCTGACACAGCAGACAGGCTTTGGGGAAAAGGACACTCATGAACCAATGGCCAAGGCTGCAGCTGCCGCTGCTGCTGCTGCTGCTGCTGAGGGCTTTGGCTCTCAGGCCAGTAGCCGGATGGCCCCATTCTCTGAGCCCAGCAGCAGCAATCTCTTTGTGGGGAGCACCGCCAGGCTAGTGAGGGTCCCGCGGAAGTTCTCGGAGCTGAGCTTGGTCAAGCTGGTGGGGCTGGCAGAGATGTCGTTCATGGAGTAGACGCCTATCTTGTTGGCCACGGTGCCGGTGACTATCTGGGAGGTGTACAGGTCGAAGGTGTGGATGGGATCCGATGGAGAGCGGTACTGGTGCAGAGGCTTCTGCTCCAAGTCCTTCCACACCGTCAAGGTGTGGTCAGAGGAGGAGCTGATGACCAGGTTCCCTTCTGCAGCCTGGCAAGACACACAAACACACACACACACAAGATGACATACATCACTGCCACTCATTTCCATCACATCCCTGAGCACAAGAAGTATGCATGCCTAAATGTATGCATATATGTATATACTGTATGTATGTGTGCCGAATGGCCCTGGTACAGATGTGTGAATGTGTGTATACACTGTGTAACATCTGTATACAAAAGCTTTGTATTAGGAATAGAATTCTGTTACATTTAAGCTGAAGTCGAATCTCACACATAGGTTCTTTAATTTAATGGAGTTTATTTATTAGGAAGGCACAACCTAGTCTAAAACAAATGCAAGAACATAGAGACTTGTGTTGAAGCCTCTATAATGACTAATCCATGTCCATATTTGCCTAAACCTGGGCCTCTGAGTCAAAATCCTTGACCTGTTGATTTGGGTTAAATAAAGTTTGTTTAGTTACTGGTGTGTGTTGACTGCTTCAAACAAACCCACAAGGGTACAACTTTCACTCCAACCATGAAGAACTTGAAACTTCTCACAACAGTCCCGATTTATAAATTAACAAAATGGGCTCAAAATGTCTATTAGCACTCAGCATGTAACGAATACATGACTACGACATATGGTGTTTTTAACATGTTAGTTCTCTGAAGCAGACTTGGATAGAGCAGGCTGAGGATACTATTGGTGCATTCAGAGCACCTCGGAATGACAAGGACCGCCCCCATGGCTACTTTGTTTTTCCGACAGCAAGTGTTCAAGTGCTTTGCCGTCGGAATGTGTGACAAACACGGATGCCACAACAAAGGTTAAAACATACACTCACTAATCCTAAACAAACAACTGTATTTGCTTAAAATATAGTGTAAGATGCTCGTGAGAGAAAGATATGCAGCTTTCAAGGTGACAAAAACGGCAAATTCCCAAGTTCACATTAAAACTGTTGGACATGAAAGGCCACATGGACTACAAACAAACTACAACGTGACGACAAAAGTGATGACGAGCCCTTAACTGGGCAACTCTGTTAGCAAAATCTAGCCCCAGTTTGACTCACACATTACGTGACGTGAATGACGCGGAATGATGATGTTTTCACTCGGAAAAAGGTTTTTCCGAAGCCCATGAACGCTAGGCAAGAGCACAGCAATGTCTGTTACATAACACTATGCTCCTAAGTGATCAATGACTGACTCTACTAGATGAGAGATGTTGATTTTACCTATGTTACGTTATCAATTCCACCACCGCACCAGGACAGCTGTTTTAATCACTCCCCCCACCCACATTTTTCCTACCAGTCAGGGACTGAACCGGCCACCCTTCACTCACAAGTCCGATTCCCTAACCAGTAGGCCACGGATGCCCAGATTTGTACAAGCTACACAAAACAACAAGCGATCAGTACGAACATGTACACTAAGTGTATAAGTAGTGTGTCTGTAAAAACAAAACATTTTTTACATTACTGACACAGAGGATTAGAAATCAACTAATTGATTCCTGGTCTGACAGTTTATGTGATATAATGAATCATCTTACTAAATATTTATATTGTACCAACTGCCCATTATATCAAAAACATGAACCTAAAGCAATTTCAAAGCCGGTGTTTGCTACTTTAAGCATAGAAATGAATATGTAACATCACCGATTACTGAAGTGGCTAGCAGTTAATTAATTAATGAATTAATTAATTAATAGATTAGGTTCTTCAATCCGAATGACTCATTCATGTAATCCCTTGTCTTATGAGGATGGCTAAAATGCATTACCCAAAACAGCATTACATCCAGAGAAAAAGGAGTTAATAATAAGGCTTGCCTACAAATAAACCAACACAAAGGGAGGCTCACACACACACATACAACAAACACTGATAAATACTCTCAAACAACACAAAACATTCACACACAGAAATACAAATAATCATAATCATTGAAATACAGACACACACACATGCGTACAAATACACCCACACACTTCCTCATTTGCAGGATATTTTCCTCATAGTCACGCCAGCCAAAATACAAACCAGCACACCTATAGGCTAAAGATAAAAGTAAAAACACGCGCACAAACACACACACACACACACACACACACACACACACGTATGCATACAACCATGCACATACCTTCATTTGCAGAATATCTCCCTCATGGGCAGGCCATCCTCGCAGCACCAGGCCTGTGCGTGCGTCCAGCAGCACTATGAAGCCCGAGGAGAAGCCCGCCGCTACAGTGCGTCCCCCGGGGCTCACGGCCAGGCTTCGGATCAGCCCCGCGCTCATGTTGTTGTAGGCCAGCCGAAACTCGTGCTGACAGGAAGAGAAGACATCGAGAACCACA
Organism: Alosa sapidissima; assembly: GCF_018492685.1. Lineage (NCBI taxonomy): Eukaryota > Metazoa > Chordata > Actinopteri > Clupeiformes > Clupeidae > Alosa > Alosa sapidissima. The sequence continues at coordinate 10,730,687 of NC_055971.1, read as the reverse complement.
TTAACGGGAAACACTCTAGCCAAGCAATGCAATTACATGCCATTTAAATAATTCAGACGCTTGACCGTATGGAGGGAATAACCTTGAGGATGCATTTCACATTTGTAAAGAGCTCAGGGAGGGGTGGATGGGGAATCCCGTCTCGCAACTGACTACAGAATGAGTGGATGAGACTTAAGATGGCGGAGAGGCAGTACCTGGAGGCCTGGTTTGCGAGGGTCGATGAAACGGAGGACGGAGTCGGCACTACCGAACACCACGCTGCAATGTGGCGCGGGCATGGCGGTGACAGCTGTGATGGGGTTCTTTCCATCCGATGCCTCATAAGAGCGTATCTGCTTACCTAGTACCAAAACAATAAAAATGCGATTGGCCAAAGGACATTTTTAAATATAATTATATATATATATATATATATATATATATATATATATATATATAACATCTATATATAACATCTATTATTTAACAACATTTGTACTAAATAGCAACTGAAAATATAATCACTTAATTGACACAGACACATACCATTAAGCCATACATTTTGGGGAGTAATCTGCATCAACAATAAATAATTTTGCTTTAAGAATTTCAATTATCAGCACACCTGTACACATGTATTAATTTAGCAGACGCTTTTATCCAATGACTTGCCAGTGAAGACTAACATTCAAGCTACGTTGCAAAAAGCGACCAACAAATACCACCTTGCAAACACCACAAGTAGTGATGGGCAAATGAAGCTTTGGTGAACCACTAAACCACAGCAGTGTGAAGCTAGCAACACTAATGAAAAAATCCAATATGGTTGCCACATGTAGATTTTTCAACATAAAAGTCCTTACCCAAACCAGTATATGTAACCAAAAATATTGGTTTGCTAAGGACTTTTATGTTGAAAAATGTATGTGTGGCGGCCATCTTTTTGCTTTTCAGCTAGTGTCGCTAGGTTCACACTGCTGTGGTTCAGTGGTTCACCAAAGCTTCATTTGCCCATCACTAACCACAAGACAACCAAAAATGAGAGTGCAGAAGTACAAGCCAAAAGAATGGTAAAACAAAGAGACAATATTACATAGAAAAGGAAGTGCATGGTAAGTGCATGACAGGCATGTTGGGTCTGTCTCTCACCTGTGAACTGGTCCCACAGGTGCACAGTTCCATCGCAGCTCACTACCTCCTGCAGAGACTCCAGCTGGCCCACGTAGAACACCGACTTCCGATGTTCTACGTAGGTGAGCCTGGGCTCCATCTCCCGCGTACCGTCGCCATAGTTATATAGCGGCCACAGCTTCACCGTCTTGTCCTTGCTGCCCGACAGGAAGTAATCCTCGCCCGCCAGCGGAGCCAGACACTTTGCCGTGCTTGTGTGGCCCAGAAAGCTCTGCAGTCGGATCTGGTGGAAGTGGAAATGGTCCTGCTGGTTGAGCCCGATTTCGTACTGCCAGTAGGCCAGCCAGTTGCCCTGGAGGGATCGTGTGCTCAGGGGCAGGTTCTGCTTGAGGGCGCTGTCCTCTGGCGTGGAGCTCAGTACCCAGGAGGAGGAGACGGAGAAGGACGGGACAGTGGAGGACGAGCTGAACGAGGAGGTGACTGGAGGAATGTAAGCAGGATGCGCACGGCCCCAGTTGTCCATGCTGGACAAGATCGGGCTCACTCCCATTTCGGACTCCCGGGAGACTTGGATCCGGTTGCCCACGAGATGGCTGCCAAAGGTCCCCGACTCTGGGAGGGTGTCTCCCCCTAGTGGGGTGGAAGTGGAGGAGGGGGTGGGGAAAGGGCTGCGAGTGATGCGTCGCCCTGAGCCTGGGGACAGTCCCACAGAGGTGGGAGGCTGTTCAGGTCTGTGGCCTGCAGCTGAGTTGGGGTCTGGGCTACCTGGGTTTATTTTGTCATGGTATGACTGCCCGAGACGCCAAACCAGTTCATGGTTGGGTACCAGTTTGCAAATTCCTGGATCACCTGTTGATGAAAATGGAAGTTAAGTACTGAGTAGATATATATTTTAAAAAAAGAGAGAAAGAGAAAAAGAAACAAAAAGATCACAATTTTCCATTTTGCCATGATGCAATGGCCATTTCTAAGGCGATGGGCTTACCAATAAGACAATAGAAAGGAATGTAGGATGCATATGCCATTTCAGGATTGAACACAGCCTGCAGCTCCTCTAGGACCCTGAGCTCACAGGTGACATCATCGCCATGCTGATTGCAAGCATCCAAAAATATACACTCCCCCACCTCCCTGCGAGGGGCAGTCTCCATCTGAAAATGGAATGAAATTCATATCTAATTACATGCTTCTTGTAATGCATAGGTTATGAGTCAGAAACAAATCATACTAATTATTTACAAATTAATCGAGTGTAACATGCAACATGATGACTCTGAAACCTCCAAGTATGCCATTAACATTAACTTCCAGTAACAACAGTTAATCATCAAACCACTTCTTTTCATGACACACTGTTGAATGGTTCACCTGTAATTGCAGACTCTGCAGCAGGGAGAAGACCTCAAAGAATCTGCGGAGTGTGTCGGCCATGTGCTGCAGCACCATCTCTCTGCCGATGCGCAGACAGATCAATGCCATGAGGCTGATGGTCTTCAGACACAAAGCAGAGCGTGTCTGCACCCCACTGGGAAAGCTAATGCACACAGGGACATTATAGCAACGTTACATTACAGAGCACACGGATAGCGGCGCTAATGGAAAGCACTTTGCGGTTAGGACATTGACTTAGATGGTGTTATGAAGCTCTACCCCATCTGAGGAGAAGTCAAGAGGTCCAGCAGTGGTAAGAGGACCTCCTGGTTGATCTTCATCAGCATATCCATCAATGTGGTGTCCGAGAGAAAGACAATGATCTTCTGGGTTAACACCACCGCCCCCAACAGACTCGCCTCTTTCCTTGTGTTGAGACGACAGGAGGAGGGCGGGGACACCTGAGAGGGTACAGGAAGTAGGTCAGTTCAGCTCATAACAAAATGGAAAAATAATAGACATGGCAGTATCAGATACTTGGGAAAAGTGATCAGTTCCTACCAGGTAACCAATATAGGGCAAATACTGGTACGTCAGCACAGGTTCTCCATAAAGGTGGGCTACATGGATGAGACAGTCTAGAACTGGGCCAGCCGTCTGGTCTCCAACCACTGGTTTCTTTTCATACACACTGCCAACACTCTCAAGGCTGCTTTCTTCTGGCACAGGTTGTACAAACTGGTGATTCTCAGGTCCTATGGGTAAAGAGGGGTAAAGAGGGGTAAAGAGGGGCAAATGAGATCAAACCTGTCAAGTCAAAATGATACTCTGTAGTGGCAAGTCATGTAACAGCTTACCAACATAGCACGTTGTGAGCAACCTCAGGAGATTTCTGGCCACATATCTGGAGGTTACTGTGGGGCCAAGCTTTGCCGAAAGCCATCTGACTGTCTTGCATACAGTATCTGTAAAACACAGAATCACAGGACACTTGAATATGAATATGAATTGAATTGACTCGGAGTACAGCATTGAGAGACAGACAGAGTATTTACTTTTGCGTGTTTTAACCATAAATTGAGATAACAAAATGGGAACTCACCAAGCAGGATCTTGTGCTCCTTTTCTGTGGAGTCCTCTGAAGAGTCAGGCTCCTCATCTCCTGCCACCATATTTTTTTCTGCCTCCCCTTGCTCCATGCCATTCAGGAAGTCTCCTTCCAGTGTCACCACAGTAGCCCCTGACTCTTCCAAACAGCCAGAAACGGTAAGCTCCAGACTGGACACTCTTTGCATTGTGCCTTCTTTGCCACCCACAGTGTCTTCATCATCATCTAGCTCTCCACCATCTTCCCCATCACTAGCCTGCTTGAGGTCCTGATTGCTGTCAGTGGATTTCAAGCTAGCACGGTCCCTGGCTGAGTCTCCATCTCCAATGGAAACTTCACTGGCGCTGCTCTTGTCGCTCAGTTTCCCCACACTGAGGGATTCCTGGTCTGTGTCTTTACTTGCAGAATTCTGACTGTTCTGTTGTTTTACAGGGAGACTGACTTCCCCTGGAGGCCCAGCTGTTCCACTGTTGACATAAAATCCGTTCTGGAAGTCCTCACCTTCAGTCAGGAAGACCTGGTCAGTTAGGCTTACACCTGAGGAGAAGTCCACCAGTCCTGGGTCACCTACCCCTCCACTGACAGTGCCACTACCACCTCTGGCCTTTCCAGTTGCACTAACCGCAGAAGTTGTGCCATTGTCACACTCGTAGTACTCCTCCTCATCCTCTCCCAAACCAGGGACACCTCTAAGAGCTTTACCCGTCCCCCAGGTAGAGCCAGAATTCCTGCTGCAGCCTTCAAAACCTGTGATAACTTGCAGGACATGGGACAGAAGGCTGGCCAGGAAGGCGTGCAATCCAAGTCGCACAATCAGCTGCAGCACAAAGCAGTCGGTGTAGAGGTAGAAACGGCTGCGCAAACATCTAGGATTCTCATACACACTAATCAGTGGCTTCAGTAGATACTTAGTAGCATTGCGTGGGCCCAGGACCTTAGCAACTGGTTCGAAGAGGTACCAAGCAGCATACACTGCGGTGGACTCTTCCATCATCAATGTAAGCACAAAAGGCAGAAGGATCTCCAGCCCTTCTGCAGTAATGTTGTCCTGCAGCAATGTCTCAAGCTGCTGCCATAAATGGAACACAATGTCGCGACCTTGGGTGCTACTGGGAGATTCCATCTTGGAATGGTAAGAGAAGATGAACTTGTGCAGAGAAGGGAAATATGTTGGAAAAGGCAGCGGGGAGAGAGCCGGGCTGAGCAGCTGCCATGGGTTTGGTGGCGGAAGGCCCTCATAAACAGGATCATATTTGAACAGTAATGGATATGGAAAGGAGTGCAAATTGTCTGATTTAGAGTGCCTGTGGATATGCAGAAGATTTTCCAGGGCGTGATGCAGTGCTAATGGAACATCCCTAAAGCTGGCAGAGCATAGTTTCATGATAGCCTGGAAACGCTGTCTCAAGGGAGAGCCTGATTTTATCCCCCGCAGCTTGCATGAACAAAAAATCTCTGCAATGAGCACACCCAAGGCTTGCATATCCCTCTGAAAGAGATCTGTGAGTGACACTGGTGCTGCTTGCATTTGTTCCTTCTGCTTGCTAGACTCAACGTGTGCACGCAGACCTTTAACAAGGAAATTATTAAGCTTCTCCAACTCCTCTAAAGGCTGCAATGGGCTGAATCCCTCTGGCAAGGTTATTTTAAAATCCTCTGGATTTGGGGCACTGTGACTACTCTCACCATGCTTCTTGTTAGTGCTACCTCTCATGGCGCGAATGCCAGATCCCAAAGCATTGGTGATGCTTCCCGAGCCCTCAGTTGGCAGGGAACTTGGTGATGGAGATACTGCCAACGTTGAGTGCTCTAGACCTGCCTTTCCAACAGCAGGGTTCACTAAAGGAACTGGAACAGAGGATGATGTTAATGAGGGCATGCCTGAGGGTGCGCCTAAAGAGTCCAAGGCTTCCATTCCCTGTTCAAGGTCGTCATACCGGTCAACGACTGTCCAGCCACCAGACTCGCAGCCAGTGGCCTCTGGCACCGATCCATCCACAACATCTGCCACAGATGCAATGATTGGGACTTGCCATGAAGGAACAGCTGCAGGCCCAAGATAGGGAGGCTCTGGCAGGGAATACTGATAAGGAGCAAGGCGGGGAGGATGGGGCTGGTCAAACAGCTGCACCACCCCATAGCAGGATAGATTAGTGTGGTTATCCACCAGGTGCAAACATACGTTCTTGGCTTTAACCGCTTCTTTTCCTGACAGTTTGTAGCCAAATGTGAGGTCGATCCAGTGGTGTAGCTGCTGAGATACCTCGTGGCTCTCCAAGATACGTCTGTGCACCTCCACAAATTCCTCACATGAATTACACCAGGGAGGCACCTCTAGGTCTGGCATGTCTGGGTGGATGGAGCGGAATATGGAGGGGTCTGTGAAGAACTCTGGGATGCACTCGTCTGGGGTCCAGCTGTGGATTCGCTCCATGCTGGCTGGGTATTCGTTGGGTTCCCATTGGGATCGTACATGGCTACACAGCACAGATTTGGGGGTCTGTCTGGCCTTGTACACATAATAGGTGATGTCTGACAAGACGTCAGAGATGTGATGGGGTACATGAAGGTGGTCAGATGGCCCTGTGCCAACAGCTCCCACTGACACACCGAGATCTCCAGAGAAATTACCTCCACTTCCTCCATTAGCTGCTGCTGCTGCAAGGGCTTCTTTGGTCATTTCGTAAGTGAAATCCAGCTGTTTGTCACCTTTGTTGAGACGGAATTTAGACCTCCGCAAGTCACGGAATTTTCCATATGGCACAGTAAAGTCAACAACCCATGGCAAGACTGGGTGATAGTTTGGGTCCCCTTCCCGTCTTCCAGCCAGTCTGTTCAACTCCATCAGATAGCGAAAGTTGCTGACGCGACCATGGACCCAGTCTAAAACCAGAGATTTGAGGTCCCCAAAACAATCCCTGCATAGATGTCCACTCACACCACTGTTGACAACTGCATCGTCTTTCACTGCAATACTTCTTGGCACTTGTTTACCTGTAATGTAGTCAGCAGCATCTCTGTGCTCACCCAGCTCCTCATAGTGTGTCAGTGACACACTGAGGCGACTATAGAGCTGCTCATCCACTGCTACGTCCATCAAAGACACCTCACCGCATGACAGCCCTGCAGCCTGACAAGCACGCATAGCAATGAGCACTTGGTACAGAATGAACAGCACTTTAGCATGGCTGTTGGAAAGCTTAGCTGGGCTATATGATACAATGTCCTGAAGAGAATATTGAGTGTAAGGCAGAATCACATACAGCACATCTCCTGACTCCAGCAAGCATTCTGCAGGCACCACATTTGGACAAAGACTGTCAGTGTTCTGTTTGGGAGCAGCAGAGCTTGACAAGAACAGATTCTCCCTCTCCTTCTCCCTGGCAGGAGACAGAGATGGGGAGACCCTGTCAGTTGACATGAAAGTGACGCAGAAGAGCTTCTGCAATGCCTGTCGCACTGCATCAACAGCCTGCACTTGTGTATAATCGACAGGCCCAGCGTAAGGTTGCACAAGGGAATGATGAGCCTCACGCCACAGATTTCTGCACAATGGATAGACACATAAGGATTTCATTAATAGCCGTTTTAAATGCTTCCTGCTTTATCTACAACTGAGGAAAACTTCAATATCAGTATGCTACTAGTAAATTACAGCAAAACTAAACCAGTTTACATTTATGATTTACAGTACCTGACATTGCTGTGGGATACACCACTCATCGCTTTCATGAATGAGTCCTGGGAAAGTCCTTCACCATAGCAACCAGGGTCAATTACCAAACGATAGCCCAACTTGCTCTTCCTGAGCCCCTGGATGCGGACCCGGGTCCACCCTGCCGGTAACTTCACCTGTGATCTTTGAAGGAGAGCGGAGATTTCTGCTTCACAGCTGGCATCGAAGCGCGCACACCGGGTTACTTTTCGCTCTCTTAATCCCATCACCCAGCGACTTGGAACAAGGGCGACCAGTTCATGAGGACGTGGTCCTGGACCCAGCTGGCGTTGATCCAACCCCAGGTCCCTCTCCACAGCCGCTGCCAGCCACTCCATGTCGTTGTCTTAAGACTCAACAGGACAGACACTTATCCTATTCTTCAAACATCGCTGCTTTCCTCTAGGAGAGTAAATTTCATGCCATTTCACAGCTTCTAAGATCAGGGCGTGTTTGGCAGTTTGTTCACAGTTCCTGAAAACACATTAAAAGCTAATTGAAACACTTCCCCAAAAGGAACCGAAGTTAGAAAAAAAAAAAAACATACCAAAATTTAAGTTAAACCAACTGCACGAACGATTTTACAAAGTTAGTATGCAAAATCTTTCAGGCTTGCTGACATTTTGTTTCTGACTACAATGCATTTCTTCTGCTCACATGATACCATCAACTGTACAGGAAATAGCTGCCATTATACCAATGTGCCTAACAATCGAGAGAGAGAAAAACAGAAGTGCCCCTTTGAAATATGCAATAAGACTTATCTAAACAATATTGTACACTTACAATCAAGTCAGCATTAAAACAATGGAGCTAGCTGCATAAGTTAGACTATAACTTCTTAACACAAGGATGCTTTCGTTTCATTTGGTAAGAAACAGAGTTGCAAGTTGCAAGAGAACCCAATAGACATCTCGCTTTAGCCTGATGATTGTACAATAATAAGCAGTCACATGCGTCATTGTATTTGCTTTGTTTTCACACTTGATTCATGTTAAAGGTGATTAAATCATCTTCAAGTAAATAAGGAATGATGTTAGTTTGCTTACGTTACTTGACAAACTAAATTAGCTAATGTTAACTTAGCTCATGATTCACGTACCTCCAGCTTCAGCGTAACAGTTGATCATATAACATCACGTCCCATAATTTCTCTCTCGAACAGTGAATAATGTGTACCTTGTCATGCACGGTAATTCCAGTCTTTTTCTGGCGAAGAATGCATTATTTACAAGAGACATCTGCAGCTCTGTAGCTACCCAAAGATGTTTTGTCCCAACACTCTGATGATAGCAGCCATGTTGTTGCGTCGAAATCTCACGTGACAGACACAGCAGTGGGTGTGTTCAAGAATGTTCGAGATAAAGGAGAAAAAAATAAAGAAGGCGTTAATTTACAAAAACACACATTTTGTACGTAGTGATGTGATCAATTTCATAAATTGTTATAGAATTTCACAGTTTTCCAGAGTATGGATAAGGTAACGTTTCTCTAATTACAGAACGCTAATTACGCTTCACTTGCGCCTCATCACGCATTCTATCTCTATTTCATTGTTGGCAAAAATGTCACTTGCTATAGCCCTAAAATGATTTTACTGAAAATAAGCATTGACTGTATTAGGGAAAATATGGCGTAGTGTGGCATTTTATTTTGTCAAAAGCTCGCACACTCTGAGAATGTGTGTGTGCCTTGGCAAAGAGCTACGCCAGCTATGGCCTCTTAAACATGCCCTAATCTCTACCTCGTGACATATTTGTCTTCTGATCTCTGACTCCCGTGAAGGTTTTAAGAAATGCGGACAGGGTCTACTTCAGTAGGCTAATCTGCATTTCTAGAGCCCTAATTAAAACCTAGACTAAATAGGCCTATATTGTGAACGCGGAAATGCACTTTTAAACAGCCTTACACAAGCTCTTGATTTTTGCTGGTATATTTAGATGATAGGCCTGACTGTACAGCATATGAAGTAGGCCTAGCCTACCTTAATTAATACGTTTTACTCTAGCCTGTTTTATTCCGTCAAGAAATACGAATAGCCTAGGCTATACTAGGCCTACTTGCTTTTCCGCTATTAGTCAGGGGGCCTATGTGATTTCTGTGGGTTTGGAATGTTAATTTTAAAATGATGTCTCCATTTTTTTTACCTGTTTCAATCCTATTTTTTTGAAATTGTATATTTCACTATAATTAACACCATAAATTTCGCCTATGATGAATAAAGTTCACAAAACAGTTGTTTTGAACAGTATGATTGTATGTCAGTATTATGATTGTATGTCAAACAATTAGAGATAAGATCAATAACCAATCAGTTTCACCAAATACACATACTCCATTGCTGAAAGATAGCAAAAACATAACAGAATCACAGATGAGACCTCAAACAACATTTAATTCATTTACATATACGCAACATATTATCTCACCTCCACAATTTCCTCATCTGCAACTAGTCTACTAAACCCTATTCCTACTCACCTTCTTAAGACTGCTCTCCCCTTAATAGATAATGTTTTGCTCTAGATTTTAAATAATTCAATGCTATCAGAGGGGTATTTCACAAAGGCAGAATTAAGACATCCAAGATAAGTGATAAAACGAGGTTTGACATAGCGTTGTCTGGTCATCCTAGCTCAACTCGTTTCACTAATGCCAATCCAGGATGAGTAGGAGCGACTATGTCAAGCCAGGTGAAAGTAAATCAGGATGTGTGCGCGTTCTCATTTCTGCTCCAAAGTGCCCACGGGACCAGGTTAAGTGCAGAGAATAAATCCCCATGGTAACTTATGTGCCATCTCTTTTGTGAAACCAAGTCAAGGATAAATTCATCCAGGATAACCAAAACATCCCAGCTTAATCACTTATCTAGGTTTTGTGAAATACCCCTCAGGTCATGTACCGCAGTCGTTTAAGACATCTGTTATTAAGCCCTCCCTCAAAAAACCTAGCCTTGTATCAATACTGGTCCTCCTGGACCTCAGCGCTGCCTTTGACACCATAGACCATGACATACTACTTAGGCTTGAACATTTGACATCAAAGACTCAGCACTCGCTTGGTTTAGATCATACCTTCCTAACCGTCAACAATTTGTACAGGTCCATAATAAACCATCTACCCAGATTATGGTAAAATATGGAGTGCCTCAAGGCTCAGTACTGGGGCCCCTGTTGTTTAGCAGATGATACATAACTATACCTCTCCATAAAACCTGATGAATTAATCCTGTTAGCCAAACTTGACACATGTATAAGAGATAGACATGGATGACGAATAATTTCCTGCTTTTGAACTCAGATAAAACAGAAGTCACGGTTTTAGGTTCAAAAGGTTTTAGGTTTAAAAACCTAGGAGTTATAATTGACCAGGACCTAGCACTAAATAATCACATAAAACAGATCACCAAAACTTAATTTTACCATTTAAGGAACATTTCAAAGATAAGGAAGTCCTTATCTGTACCAGATGCCGAGAAATTAATCCATGCTTTTGTCACCTCAAGGATAAACTATTGCAATGCTATTACGCTGGCTGTAATAATACCCGTCTAAAGACCTTACAGCTTATACAAAATGGAGCTGCTCACACACACAAAAAATATGAATATATTTCCCCCATCCTAGCATCCTTACACTGGCTACCTGTTAAAAGTCATTGACTTCAAAATATTACTTATATCTTTTGGTTGGTTGCCTGCATTGAAAGAGGACACCTCATGAAGACGCTTTTTTGTCTGCTTCTGACAGAAGAAGCACTTATCTATGCTGGCTGCAGCTGCTGCTGAACAAGTGTACATAGTCCCTCTAGATGGACTTGATGCAGTTGCAGGTGTTGCTGCAGGTTCAGAAGATGGTCTACCACGTCTTTTCTGAAGACACTGAGTCTTGCCTGCTTCACATGACTTCTAGTAGCGAATCTTAGCATGATGCAGATGCTTACTGTTACAGGTGGATTTGTAGCAGTTCCTGTGCCAAACTGCTTTGTTCTGTTGTAAAATAACTGCACTGTAACAATGTAATCTTTGGCTGATCTGTGATCACCATCTCCAAACTCTCGCATGGACAAAAACAAGAAATTTGGCATATGTCTCTAGTGATGGGTCATTCACCAGTCCACACATCTGCCACGGGATACATAGCCCAAAATCTGTTTCTTTTAGAATATGTGTGCCATCACCTGACTAACAGAAAGACACACCTCAGAATATAACCTAACTAGACTGTGCCACCATGAACTATGAAAATGTGCTTGCTCAAATGTAGAAGGCTAGAAGGTCACTAATATCACCAACCATTAAGAACAGAGCACTATGTGCTTCAGGTTATTTGATATTCTAAATTCTATAATTGCCAGCTCAACAGCCAACTGTCACTGGGAGTGTATCTCTTTCTCTCTCTTACACACACACACACACACACACACACTCACCTGTCTGTTTGTCTATCTTACCCTTTCTTTTCTTCACACTTACATAGGCTACGGAAGGCCTTACAGACTTCAGCTGGTACTAGCTATGTAAAAGTCTATTAACTTGATTTAACAGAGATCTCTGCACTTTGTACTCTGAATGGGTGTAGACAAGAACTGGCAGAGCAGGCTAGGCCTACACTCAATCAGACTAATATGAATTGATAGTATTGATATTGAAGTATTGTTTTTTTTAAGTGGACAATTTTGAGAATTTTAGGCACAATTTCTTGTTAAAGAGATCAATCATCAGCCTAAAACTGTTTTATAATGTTGTATTGTTTATGTGGTCCACTTTTGCACACTACCTTGTAGAATATCTTGGCTTTTTGGCACCGCTATAATAGCGGCAATGTGAGGTTTATGGACAAAACACCAAATTTGACCTTTTCTGAATTTGACCTTTGATTTGGGTCCTTCAAAACCTTCAAAAAAAATGGAGACATGTTTTTTTTTTACTCTTAAGAACCCCTAGAGCAAAGATATAATGGTCTCCAAAAATTAACATGCGAATCCCACAAGCCCCCAAATTAGACACATAGGCCCCCCTACTATATTCACATTGAATAATATTAGACTAATAATAATAACAACAACCTAATAATAATAACAATTATTATTATTATTATTATTAGTAGTAGTAGTAGTAGTAGTAGTAGTAGTAGTAGTATAATGTTGCTTATGTGAGAGTGGCCTTTCATATTTCTGAGAGATTAGCCATGACCATTGCAAAAAGGTTATATATATATATATATATATATAAGCGTTTTTCATTCTACCACACAATGTTGGCTATTTCCCTGCACCTTCCAGTATCAACCACATGATGGCAATGTAAGCTGCGATGAAAACCCTTTAGCGTATGTCCACAGACAAGCGCAGCTTGATCGAGCCTGGAGAGCCTATTCGAATAGGAAAATGCAACGGGTGGATAGGTGATGGTTACATTTAGTAATCTGGCCTAATTATAAGAGAGCAATGGGTGAGGTTACCCATATGCTACTTTGACATTTGTAGCAATGATCTATAGCCTATCCTAATAAATAGCCTAGGCCTAGGCTACTTGTTTCAAATTTAAAAAAAAAAATGTAGCCTACTATTTCATTCATTCCCTCACTTCAGACTAATCAATCAGCCTGAGCCATCGTTAAGTAGCCAACTATGCACTTGCAGAGTTACAGCGATTATTCAAGTTTTTTTTTTTTTTTTTTTTTTTTAAGAAGATTTACATTCGTTCTCTCTATGCACTAGGCAACCTCTCTCCCTCCCTCCCTCCCTCTCTCCCTCTCGTCGCCTCTCTAAAAAGACGGCTCCAGCAGCATCAAACTTCTTCACGCCTGTTGCGTCTGGTCTACAGGATGGCACCATCACTGAAAGTCCTTTGGAATGTGAAGAATGGAATGATTCTCTGCTTAACACCGTGTCTTCTTCTCCCCCTTCCACTTGTCATAGGAACGTCGGTATGTTTAGATTATCCTTATATAAATTGCAATGTTTAAAAGACATTTATATATTTTAGCTAGTCTCTAAATCTGTGAAAACATATCCTTATGAGAAAGTTGCCTGTGATAACAATTATTGTCTTTATTATTTTCATTTTAATGTTTAGTAGGCTAAGTCTATTAAAACATGAATCATCAGACACGTGGGAACTATGTTGTCTTGAGGCTGGCAAATGCATAACGCATGTTAACATTTGTTGGTGTATAGCCTACTACAGGTTTTATGTAGCGTGGGAACTTATCGTCACGATTGTGCTTTCTGTGAATGATGGGAATTGTAGGCTCCTAACTGTTCGCTACACACTGTTATTTGAGGTATATGTGTTTATTGCCTAGGCCGGCAGGTAATATCTTGGATTTGTGGTGATAACTGACCATGTATTAAAAAATATTAAGTCATAGGTTTATTTATTATGACCGCCGCGCAGCGAATGTCCAAATTTCCGTCAAGGATTCCCGGGACACTGAAAGACCGGGGTAGACGAAACTTGGTGGGCATGTAACCCCATATTGTTAGCATGGAACCATCGTTTTTCGTTTTGATCTGTAGCCCCCCCGCTGGACTGCACCCCCCGAAAGGAGGGTAGGGCAGACACAGTTTTCTGTGAATATCTCGAGAACCGTAAGGTTTAGGAGGACCATTTTTTTTGTATGTTGATCTAAAGGGGCCATGTCAACCCATTCCATAACCACTCATTTTATGTATAGCGCCACCTAGTTAAACACAAAAAAAGTAAAAATGAGGTGTTGTAATCGCAGGTATCTGTGACCTAACATAGTCAAAACTGCACGAAATTGGAAGTGTAGGATCATTAAGACACCCTCTGAATGCACGCCAAGTTTCGTGTAATTCCGTTCATGGGGGGTCACACAATAAATTAATTTATGTTACTATACACCAACTGGCCTGTAGGTGGCCGGAGACAGTTTTCTGTGAATATCTCGAGAACCGTAGGGCCTAGGAGGTCCACCTTTTTTTTGTATGTTGGTCTTAAGGGGGCATGTCAACCCATCCCATTACCACTTATTTCATGTATACCGCCATCTAGTTAAAAATTAAAAAGCAAAAAATTAGGTGTTTTCATCACAATATCTCTGGCTGACATGGTCAAAACTGCACGAAATTGAAAGTGTAGGATCATTATGACACCTTCCGAATGCATGCCAAGTTTTGTGAACTTTCGTTCATGGGGGGCCTTACAATAAAATTATTTATGTGTACATTTAGTGACCGTACACCAACAAGGATTCCCGGGACACTGAAAGACCAGAGTACACGAAACTTGGTGGGCATGTAACCCCACATGGATAGCATGGAACCATCGTTTTTCGTTTTGATCTGTAGCCCCCCCCCACTGGACTGGACCCCCCGAAAGGAGGGTAGGGCAGACACAGTTTTCTGTGAATATCTTGAGAACCGTAGTGCCTAGGATGACCAATTTTTTCTGTATGTTTGCCTCCAGGGGTCATGTTAACCCATTCCATGTGCACACATGTGCATAAGCAGATATACACGCACACACATACATTCACAGTAATCATACGTATGACACATATTCAAGAATTTCTCAGAATTATGAACAGGCAAGATGGGGGTGGGGTTGTATAAAAATGATTTTTACATGTGAAATCTATGAACTAATCATGTTTTGGTACTTGTTGTGTAGCAGATACCAGTGAGAATTGAGTGTGGTTAATGCAATTTAGTGAGACAGTTAGAATCATATAGGCCTTTCAGCGTGATTTATTTTTGTGGAAAAAATGTGCTGGACTGGGCGGCGGTCATAATTTGTACCGCTCTGCGGTACATCTAGTTTACTTATATATAGCCGGCTCGCACATGCACTGTTGTTTAATCAAACATTTACCCTGAATCATTTAGGCCTACCACTTATAAGTTTAGCACTTATTACATTTGTTATTATGGGGTCTTCATTACATTTTAATCCAGCCCTTTATAGACAACATGTCTAAACTAGAACACCTGCAAAATATCATGGTCAAATCCTGGTTTACTCCTCTGCATAACTTTCATCCCTCTAACTTTACTTGGTCTTGAATGGCCCCAGACATTTGTAACCATATACAGTTTATTACTTAAGGGGAAATTATGTTAATATTACGTACTCTGACAAATGTAAGTTTTGGTCCACCATAGGCCCAGGACCTGCTCTGGCAACATATCTACCTTAATAATTTGAACTAGCATGAGGGTAATAATAATCAGTGTTATAAATTATACAATAGTACAAACAGTATTTGGGCGCTTTATCTTGTTAGGCACTGGTTATAATAACCTAATATGAGGTGTTTATACCTAGAATTGCAGTACTGCATGGGAAACTGGAAATGTGGGTATTATTTCAAAGAGACTGAAACCACCATTATTGTGATGAGAATACACATTCTAATTGTGGCCTTAAAATAACACTTGAAGTACAGTAAATACATCTAGGTGAAGAGGAGACAGGATGAATGCAGGTGATTTTCCTACAAACTGAAGAGGGCAATGAGGGGATTAAT
Source organism: Alosa sapidissima (assembly GCF_018492685.1). Lineage (NCBI taxonomy): Eukaryota > Metazoa > Chordata > Actinopteri > Clupeiformes > Clupeidae > Alosa > Alosa sapidissima. Next base: position 10,714,885 of record NC_055971.1, on the reverse strand, counting down.
AATTGGACATATTTGTTATGATGAAATGCTTTAAAACATGGATGATTATATAGGAATAGGAATATTTATAGGAATTTAAATCACTAGAGAAAAGACAGTAACATATTTAACTCCATAGGTTTCTTTCTCTTGTATCAAGATACCTGTATATCAGTTGTAAAATTACATATCAGTTGTACTTTTATGGTCTATGTCTTCATTGAGTAATCATAACAAACATGCTTAGGCAGAGCGTCAAGTGTGTTTTCTGCGGGAAGTAAATGTCAAGCCTGGGACCAATGTGGTTATCCCTTGCTTGGCCGACAACACATTTTCTACTTGGTTGGTCAGTGAAGATTGTACGTGGGCCGTGAGAACTTTCTACACAGGCTCACTATGGTTTAGAATATGAGGGGTCTGCTGAACTTTTGGCCTCTATGGGTCTCTGAGGTCCAGTCTGTGGAAGTCCTGGATTGACCTACAAGGCCATTGTGGGTTATCTGTTGGTACTCCTTTCTGAGTAAGGCCACAGAAAACCCATGAGTGTATCGAAGCACCATATTGAAAGATCCCTTAGGGCTTGGGAGTGTTCTTGGTCACGTGATGTAACAATTGCTGAATTATATAATAGCAAAGACGATAAAGGTGAAACACAAGTCTTCAAATATGGCAATGCAATATGTTGTTTATGTCAAATAAAATACTACATTGCAGTTTACTGACAACAAACCTTTCATTCATCATTGGGACAAAATCTTCTCATCTGTTAAAACGTGAACATTTTCTGTGTGGTTTTGATTATGTGTCCTGTTCTGTGTTTTCGCTCTGGTTTACAGGAGGCATGCTGTGCTTACGTGATTGTGCTGATGGCAGTATACTGGTGCAGCGAGGCTTTGCCTCTGGCCGTCACTGCCCTCATGCCTGCTGTCCTTTTCCCCATGTTTGGCATCATGACCTCCAAAGAGGTACATCATCAGTCAACAAGACCTTTGATTCCTTATACTTATTCATTTGGCTGTCGCTTCTATCCCAAGCGACTTACATAGGCCTATGTCAATCATTACAAGGGCTAGTCTCCTCAGAGCTTGGGGTTAAGTCCCTTGCTCAAGGGCACAGCGGTGGCAGCCGGGAATTCAACCCACAACTTTTCTGGCTATGAAGTGCAGGCTTCCCATATACGGATGAAGGCTAACCCTGGAATATAAGAGAGCTTCAATGGAGAGTTCCATTGGCTTAATCCATAAAGGCCTGAAGTGTAAGCTTCATTCTGCAAATGTTCCTTGGACTTGTTTAACTTGTGAATGCTACTCCTAGGTGTGTATGCAGTACCTGAAAGACACCAACATGTTGTTTGTGGGTGGACTGTTGGTCGCCGTAGCAGTGGAACACTGGAACCTGCACAAGCGAATCGCTCTGAGAGTTCTACTTATTGTCGGGGTCCGGCCTGCACTGTGAGTGAAATGAATATCCAACGGCTAGAAAAAGAGGAATGACCTTGTCTACATTTCATGAATTAGATATCTTATTTTAGAGTTCATATAACTCATAAGTAAGCCTGAACATGTGGTTCAGACTGCGGTCCTGTGCCTATATGACTACAGCCACTGTCCATTCAGGCTCCTGTCTTGGTGTTCCTCTGACCTAGCCTGTGTCCCTGGTTTCACCGTAGCTTGATGCTTGGTTTCATGGGAGTGACGGCCTTCCTGTCCATGTGGATCAGTAACACGGCCACAACGGCCATGATGGTGCCCATCGTGCAGGCTGTGCTTGAGCAACTCAACACCCATGAAATGGAGATGCCAGAGATCCTCTCCGCTGAGGAGCCCAACCACCCAGCTGAGGCCGAGTACAAACAGTCTGGGAAGCAGAGGGATGGGCAAGGTGAGCAGCAGCAACATAAAATAACATATAATACCCAGACTTTGAAACAGACATGTTCAGATCCAGATTTATATGGAGTGTGTCACACCAGTACTTTACAGACACAAACCATAACATAACACATTTTGTATTAAAAGTAAGTGTCTTTGTACTGCAGTGGTAGTGAATGGGCTAGATGCATCAGTGGAGGCCACCAGGCGGATGGAGGCCCAGGAGAGAAGGTGGATGTGTAAAGGCATGACCCTGTGTGTTTGCTACGCTGCCAGCATTGGAGGAACAGCCACCCTCACCGGCACTGGGCCAAACCTAGTACTCAAGGGCCAGATGAACCAGTGAGTAACAGTGGACACCTACCCCCTGCCTCACACACACACACACACACACACACACACGCACACACACACGCACACACACATGCACACTGACTTAGTCTGCACACACTTAAGTGTAGGTCATCAAGCATTGCATAGAGTTGCGTGGGAGATGTTGCGTCAGTACTTGTTGAGATTATGGTATTTCTCTGTTGTCTTGCCTTCATAATTCTTGTGGTTTGAACCGCTCCTCCAGGCTCTTTCCTCAGAATGGCGATGTCATCAATTTTGCCTCCTGGTTTGGCTTTGCTTTCCCAAACATGATCCTCATGTTGACCATGGCCTGGCTCTGGCTCCAGTTCGTCTTTATGGGATTTAAGTGAGTGCACCCAACATCCTATGGGACTAAACTACCTCCGGAACATAAAACCACACTCCAACAGGCCTATCATCTAACTGTGATATCTCTTCTCCTCATATCTTTCTCCGATGTTCCTTTCTCACGCTTTCTCCACCACAGTCCAGCATCAAGACCACATCACAAAAGTATTCTCTTCTAACTCTGATATATATTTTTTTCTGTCTCTCTCTCTCTCTCTCTCTCTCTCTCTCCACTGTCATGTAGCATCAAGAAGACATGGGGCTGTGGTGCTGAGAAATCCGAGAAGGAGATTGCTGCCTACAACGTCATCCGTGAGGAGCATCGGCAACTGGGGCCCATGTCCTTTGGCGAGTTGAGCGTGCTGGGTCTCTTCACCCTGCTGGTGGTGTTGTGGTTTACCCGCGACCCTGGCTTTGTGGCAGGATGGGCCACCCACATGTTCAACTCAAAGGCAGAGTATGTGCCTCAGTGATCTGACCTATTGTACCTAGCCTAGACAGGTTGGCAGGGGTCAGCTCTAGACATAATATCAATAAACTACCTGACTATTTTAGTTTCTGTTGAATGAGGTATTCTGAAGATATTGTTTGTTTTGGGTTGACGTTTAAACTTTCAGATACGTGACAGATGCAACTGTGGCAGTCTTCATTGCTGTATTGCTCTTCGTCCTCCCCTCAAAACCACCTCAGCTAATGCAGTGGTTGTCATGTTTTAACGCAGGTGATTTTACAATCTCGCTCTGGACTCACACTAAAAATACACAAGTAACTAACAGAAAAAAAACAGACATATATAAAGCATCATTATATATTCCATCTCATTTCATCATTGAACTTCTCAGGTTGGCTTGATACAGTTTGAGAGGTTCATTTTCCTTTGAGAGGTTTGCTGGCTGTCTCACAGACTGATTTGCTTGTGTCTCTCCACAGACTCGCAGGCCACACCTGCTCCTGTCCCAGCCCTGCTCAGCTGGAAGGTGGCCCAGAAGAAGCTGCCCTGGAACATTGTGCTCCTTTTAGGAGGAGGGTTCGCCCTAGCCAAGGGTAGCGAGGTGAGCGCTGACAAACTATTCAAAGATCTTTTGTGTTTTTAACAACATGCTTTTGCACGTTGCATGCTGTTCAGTACACACAGGTAGCATATTTCTTTTTCCTGCTACATGATTATAACTCTCATCATTTTACAACTATCATCAATTGTGAGTCACGTCAGAAAATAAAGAAACCGAAAGATCCAACCCAATCTTTTCTTGGCTCTATCCAGCTATCGGGCTTGTCTAAGATGATGGGAAATCACTTGACCCCTCTACATAGTATTCCTCCCTGGGCTATAGTCATCATCCTCTGCCTCCTGATCGCTTCGTTCACCGAGTGCACCAGCAATGTGGCCACTGCCACACTTTTCCTGCCCATCCTGGCCTCCATGGTAAGGGCTTCTGATGTTGTCTTCCTAAATGGAACTGCAAGATTGACCTATGACCTTTTTACTATAAATAAAGAAAAAAGTTGCATCATAGTTAGAGTGTGTGACAAGACATTTTTCTTTGTTTTTTGAGTCTTCACTTAGTCTGTCAGCACATAAGTAATCTAGATGTGTGTTTTTATGCATTGTCTAAGTGGCTTCTAAAAAAATACAATGCACAATATCACACAACCAATCATCCAATCAGCAAAAAAATCCTTTTTAAGTAAACCAACTGAAACTTGCTACTGAGGAAGCTGGGGCAGTAAAATCATTCATTTCACACCATTGATGGATAATAGCGCCACATTGGTGTGGTAGCCAGCCCAGTGCGTGCCCCAAGGAAGCGCTTGCCAATGGGAGAGGAGCGTTGAAATGCCGCCCAGCAGACAACTGGCCTGGATTTACATGCTTGAATGCCCATTCCTGTCAGCTGAATTACTTAGTGGCCCCTTCCTCTGGGCCTCTTCAACCTGTGTCACAGTGTGTGAGTAAGGGCGTGCGTGCATGTGTGTGTGAATTTGTCTATGTGTGTGTGTGTGTGTGTGCGCGTGTGTGTCTGTGTGTGTGTGAAAGTGTGTGTCTCCATCTCTGTGTCCAAGTCACCCCATTCCATTCTGACTGATTGCATCACTGATCACCATTTGTGTATTCAGTGAGCAGCTCTGAGTGTGGAATGTGTCAAGTGAGGGTATTGAGAATGAGATTTATACAGAGCCAAAGCCAGTTGGGGGTGTATGAAGTCTCATAGACACCCTCACAATAGAGAGAAAGAGCTGGGAATGTATAGTAGTAGTGTGCCAACAACCACTGATTGCTCTTGTAGTGTAGTGTGTGTGATTTGGTGTCCATGAGAGTCTCTTTGAAAGAGCGTGTCAACCAACAATTTTCTAGCGCCCATAATTACTTCAGATCTGAACAAATGTATTGTGTGTGGTGGTTTTGAGAGCACTCATTATGAAGTGCCACCACCAAATCGAAAGTTCCTCATAATGGGGAGAGGTTAGAAATCTTTGTTACAAGAATTTCAAGACCTGTAAAAGCCACATTAGAAAAATGATTACATAGAATGGTTATGAATGTGTATACATGTGTTTTGAATGTTTATTTGAAGAAGGTCTGTTTTAGATGGTTTTCAGCACATAACTGACACACCGTATTTGGAAACCAATGGTGCTCCCTGTTGCTGTTGCTGGTAAACCCAAACAATTGAGCATTGTCTTTATCCTTCAGATTAAGCTAAAAGCAGGTGGTGTCTATTGTTAATGACCCCCCCATGCCCAAGAAATTGACGTAGAATGTGTCAGCTCTTACTGTCTGGCTTTACACCACATGAGCGTGGATCATGTCTGCCATTTTTGCAGACATGAGTCAGTTTTGGTCACATTGTCCAGCCACGTTGCTGCTTAATTACACCCACTTAATGAAAGTCTTGAGAACTGCAAGCAAGTACTTTTAATGAAAGTCCTCGGGCGCAGAAAGCCAGCACTTGGATCTGAGTTATGAGCCGGTGATTATGGCCTGTGGAAAAGCAGAAAAAAGCATAGCACCCAAAAAAGAAGAAGCCATAGTAAGAAGTTCTTTTGAGACAGCTCAGCTGGATTTCTGTGTGTCGTGCTAACAGATGTTCCTTTTGATTTCAGTCCCAGTCCATTGGAATGAACCCTCTGTATGTCATGGTGCCCTGTACTCTCAGTGCCTCATTCGCCTTCATGCTTCCAGTGGCCACCCCTCCCAACGCCATTGTGTTTTCCCATGGCTACCTCAAGGTCTCCGACATGGTGAGTTATTTCTCTGTATGTGCACCAAAGCCATATAGTGGAAAACGGATAAGTGGTCCAGTAGAGGCCACATAGTTAAGGCGGAAGCCATCCAGCCAAGTTGCACCGTGCCATGAAACCACTATTCATTCTGAAGTGGCCGCAAGGCTTTCATTTATTGTGAGATCACTGTGTAATTTGAATGTGAGTGTTCCTTGTTTTTTTCCTCCACAAAACTTTATAAGCTCCCGTTTTGTTCTTGTGGCCTATATGACAGTTCGCAATCCTGCCCCTCAGCCCACAGAGCCATTGTGACATTTCATTATAGTGTAATTGCTTTTTTCAAAAACTTGGCAAGTCATATTTTGTTGCCTCATCTCCCGCAGGCCAAGACTGGCGTAGTGATGAACATCATCGGAATAATCTGCATCACGCTGTCCATCAACTGCTGGGGGCGGGCCATGTTTCACCTTGACTCCTTCCCTGCCTGGGCCAACATGACTGCCGTGTGAGAGGCAGCGCTGGCAAAGACTCATGGGAAAGTGCTCAGGGGTGCTGCTCTTGTCCTCTTTATCACCGGGGACCTGAGAGGAGTGAGGCGGCACTGAGAGACTCTCAGGCTGACTGGGAGAGGAGGATGCTCCAGAGTCTGTTTGGTCTGCTGTAGTGTCACTCAGTCAAGCTTGTGTAGTCAGTCCTGTAGGATAATGTTTAATTGACCTATTCCAGATATGCTGTATTATTTAGCATCTTAAAAATATCTGGACGTGCCTATGAAAGTATTGCAAAAAGGTGAAATGTTTTTAACTGGGTTTTAACCAGGTGCTTTGTTTTTTTCAGTGACATACAATTGGACTTGATGTATTTGAAGTGTGAACTGTGTCTACACAGTCATTTTTACCTAATATTCAGCTTTTTACTTAAAGATAAAAAAGAGTGAACTATGTAATGGCTTTGCTTCTAGGTTGCAATGCATGGGGAATCTCAATCCTGCATTACTTCGTCTTGAGTCAGTAATATACTATGCATTAAGTAATATCTGTATTTTTCAACTTTTTACATTTGGACTATTTTGACATGGTGCTAAACGGTTCCTAAATTCTGTACATGCATTACAGACTATGTGCCTTCAAGACTTGGTGCTTATCATGGCACTTAAGAACCAGCCCCTGCAACCTACTCGCTATTTTATAATCTATGCTTCCGCCATTTGCAATGTTTGAGTTTTCGTTGTCTTAAATTATTCATATGGATTCTTTGGCATTTCAATGTACTTTCCTACTTTCCTACAATGTACTTACTTGGATAATTTCCAAGTTCCAATGCATTTCAAATCCCCCATAAGATACTGTATAAAGAATGTGTATGCCATTGATATGATCATCCAATTTTAAGTCAATGCAATGAAAACTGAACAAAGGTGTGAATATGTTGTGTTGTGGATATTTATTATACACAATGTATAAAATATATTGACACTTTATGAGATGTTGCCATTTTGAACCACAACTATCAAACATGTTATGAAAAAATGCACTCTACTTATACACAATTGTCATATTTGACCAATACAGTATGTCATGATTCAATGTCTTCACTTTAACATTTATATTGAATGGTTCTCCATAGCATTTCATGTGTTTTAACAGTATAAAATTACATATGCAATGTACACATCTGTGATTAACTTTTTATTAATAGTCTGCTCTGAAAAGACAAGACAGACTAAGGTGTGTACTGTATATGTGTGTGAAATTTAAGTCACAGGCAAAAGGATTTCAGTTTCAACTGAGTCACCTAAAGGTCACTTCTAATAAATCATTCAACCACTGACTCCCATGCATTATGTTTGCCTTATTTTAAAAGATAATTACATTCGAGATACAGCTTAATTACCACTGTCCTCTCATGTAAAATTATAACTCGAATGCTTGGCACAGGGTTCCCTAGAGTCACCAGAAACAATGGTTTGTATGGTTTTGTGCATGGGTAATTCTGGTAGTGGTAGGTAGACAGTGACATGTGTGACCAGGGCCAGGGTTGGTTCTAGACTGTGTGTCAGCCAAAGGAATTTTCCATTTAAAAAAATATGTCATCTGGTTATAGAGATGTTCCTCTGGTAGACTTTGTCCTTAACCCCTACGTCCTCCAACCCCACCCCCACCCCCTAGTGGCTCTATGGATGACTACTGTACATCACAATTATAGCTTTTCCTGGGGTTGCATAAAAATGTGTCTGTTTCAATTTCAGGCCTTTTGATTAACTCACAACAATCTGAGCCCTGTGCATGCTGTCACATACATGTACACTAGTGCTGGATATTCATTTTGTCCCATATACACTCTTGTCCCACAAATGTTTAAGCCATGAATGCCAATATCCAGCTGGTCACTCACACAACCTGACACAATGTCCACTTTAATCAGCATAACACATACATGCCTGTTACTACAGTAAATCTTCTAATTAATATTTTGAGCATTGAGTGTATATAAGATTAGAGTGCTGTATTAACCAAATTAACTTCTGTTTTTTTACCACTCTTCAACACACTGCCCCTTAAAACAAACCATATTACACTGAGAGAGGGGCATTTGGATATCAAAGTCAAAGTCAGCTTTATTGTCAATTTCTTCACATGTTCCAGACATACAAAGAGATCGAAATTACGTTTCTCACTATCCCACGGTGAAGACAAGACATATTTTTCCAATTTAAGTCCACAGACAAACATAACATTCAAGTAAACAAAAAAGTAAGTAAATAAGTAAATAAGAGGGCACATATAATAATGAAAAAATAAGAGCAGCAAAATTTGGTTGAAATTGTGCGTAGACAGTCAATAAAATACTAGTGCAAAGTCAGGCCAATAAAAGGCTTGGGTAGTTCTGTTTGACCTAAGTAATAAAGAAAGTGGCATAGTGGTGCAAGTTATGTAAGAGCAGCAGAAGTGTTGTGTTTTCAGGACAACAACACCAAGTTGTAAAGTGTACAAGTGTGCAAGTGTGCAAGTGGAGTAGTGCAGGCGGCCATTGTGGGTCCAATGTCCAGGATGTTATGTAGCTGAGGGTGGAGGGGGGAGAGGAGGGAGAGAGTTCAGCATCCTTACAGCTTGGTGTATGAAGCTGTTGGTGAGTCTGGTAGTGCGGGAGCGCAGGCTTCTGTACCTCTTCCCAGAGGGCAGTAGATCAAACAGATTGTGAGCGGGGTGACTTGCATCACTCACAATTTTGGTCGCCTTGCGGGTGAGGTGGGTGGTGTAAATGTCCTTCAGGGAGGGGAGTGAAGCACCAATGATCCTTCCAGCTGTGTTCACTATGCGCTGCAGGGCTTTCCTGTTGTATTCAGTGCAGCTTCCGCCCCACACAGCGATACAGCTGGAGAGGATGCTCTCAATGGTGCCTCGGTAGAATGTGGTCATGATGGCTGGTGGAGCACTTGCTCGCCTGAGTTTCCGCAGGAAGTACAGGCGGCGCTGAGCTCTCTTCGCCAGTGATGCAGTGTTGGTGGTCCAGGAGAGGTCTTCACTGATGTGCACCCCCAGGAATTTGGTGCTGCTCGCTCTCTCCACCACAGCACCGTCGATGGTCAGTGGCAGGTGTTGGGTGTGACCTCTCCGGAAGTCAACAACAATCTCTTTGGTCTTGCTGACGTTCAGCAGGAGGTTGTTGTCCCTGCACCACGTGGTCAGATGGTCGACCTCCAACCTGTATTGAGTCTCGTCGCCCTTGGTGATGAGACCCACCAGAGTTGTGTCGTCAGCAAATTTCACTATGTGATTGTTGCTGTAGGTTGCAGTGCAGTCATGCGTCAGCAGGGTGAAGAGCAGCGGACTGAGCACGCAGCCTTGGGGGGCCCCTGTGCTCAGTGTGATGCTGCTTGAGGTATTGTTGCCAACACGTACTACTTGGGGCCTCTGACAGAGGAAGTCCAGTAGCCAGTTGCAGAGGTAGGTACTGAGTCCCAGTTTGTCAAGTTTGCAGATGAGTTGTTGTGGTATTATGGTGTTGAATGCAGAACTGAAGTCTATAAACAGCAATCTCACATATGAGTCTCTTTTTTCCAGGTGGGTGAGGGCTGGGTGGAGGGCAGAGCAGATTGCATCCTCTGTAGACCGCTTGGCTCGGTATGCAAACTGGAAGGGGTCCAGGGTGGGGGGGAGAATGGCTTTGATATGTGACATGACAAGCCGCTCAAAGCACTTCATGATGATGGGTGTCAGTGCCACAGGGCGGTAGTCATTGAAGCAGGATGGAGCAGTTTTCTTCGGCACAGGTATGATGGTGGCAGCTTTGAAACATGATGGGACGATGGCTTGCTTCAGGGAAGTGTTAAAGATGTCTGTGAAGACATCCTTAAGCTCCCCTGCGCAGTCCTTCAGCGCACGACCTGGGATGTTGTCTGGACCTGTTGCCTTACGGGTGTTGATAGCAGCAAGTGTCCTCTTCACACTGTCAGCGTGATATGTTCAGTCATATTACCAAGACAATGCATTTCTGCATAACTTTGTCCATATAGTACTTTTAAAACAAGGTTCATGTTGTTCACCCCAGTTGCTCCTTGACATAGTGTGCAAATGTAATAATCCCAGCTAAGTAAATTTGCCTACTTGTGGACACACAACAAAAGGCAAAGTACATTCCAAGGGAGAGACTCTTCGGTCAAGTAAAAAATGCATGGCCCCAGCTGTGGAGCAACTGGCTGGGGCACCTGCACCATACGCCGGCAACCCGGGTTCGATTCCCGCCCCGTGGTCCTTTCCTGATCCCACCCCTGCTCTCTCTCCCGTTCGCTTCCTGTCACTCTCCACTGTCCTATCATTAAAGGCATAAAAAGCCCCAAAAGCATGCTGAAGAAAAGACTTAGTAAAGACTGAGTAATTGTAGCTTCACGGAGATCCTGGTGTAACTATATAACTGCCAGGATTGTATAATGTACCATTGCCCTTGAAACCTTTTGGCATGGTCAAGTAATTCCAAAAAAAATCTGTGATTTAGACAGCAGTTTATGTTCCGTAAATACAGGCAAAAAAAACTATTCTTACCAGGCACAGAAATGTGGTCTTACCCAAAATAACTTAAGGTCTTTCATATGAAGACAAAGAATATCACGTTGTGCCAGCATGCATGTCTGGATTCTCTTCCAGGAACCATGGCCAACGAGGCCACAGCACCTCTATAGTTGGCCTCTCTATTCTTTACCCCAGCACAGAACACAGAATGAATGTGCAGCAGTCTTTGGCACGAATCAGAAACATGCCTTGTGTTAGGTTCTATCCCTAAGGTAACAGTAAAATGATAATTTGTCTGGTGTGGCAGTCCAAGACGTGCAGGAATTCTCTGTGTGGTTTTTGGTTAATGCCAGCACCTGTTGTGTTTTGTATGTGTGTGTGTGTGTGTGTGTGTGTGTGTGTGTGTATGTGTGTGTGTGTGTGTGTGTGTGTGTGTGTATGTGTGTGTGTGTGTGTGTGTGTGTGTGTGTGTGTGTGTGTGTGTGTGTGTGTGTGTTGTGGGGTAAGGGTAAAATCCTAAAACAAGAAGCCTACTCAATCTCAGTTTGACAACTGTACAATCTACATCACACGATTCCAGTACAACACAATACTAGGCATTACATATCGTTGTCCTGTTCTTCTTTTGACCTTTCCTTTGGTTTTCCTCAACTAGTAAAACGCAGAGTGGCCGGCGTGGGCACTGGGCAGTGCAGAGTGTGCTACACAGCTGTAATCCCACACAGGGATGACTTCACACAGCTCCTGTGGTCACTGGAGCTCCAGGATTAATGAAACCCCTACATTGCGACACAGACAGGAGACCAGACTTCACAACTACACATTTACGGACTCCAGCTGTGGGCTTGCACTGCCCATCCCGGCGCCACAACAACACAGCTTGCCTTCTGCTAACACAGGTAGAGTTCAGGTGAGAATTTCTCACCCTGCTGGAATATGCTTAAAAAGCTGGCATGTTTCATATGCTTCTATAAACATGCATACGGTAGGCCAAATGGCAGGTGGCAGATTTAGAGCCACTACGCTATACAGTATACTACGCAACTAAGTCAGAAAAGAAAATGCATATACAATTGCCTGACTCCCAACCACAAAGTCTCCTTTTTGTATTGGGACAATTAAAAAGTTATACACATAAAGAGTGTGCATTTAACAAGCGGTTGGACATGCACTGCTGCCGTGATCACTATGATCTTGGGTCTTAGGGGGAAAAACAGATATAATTACAGTGCCTTTCTCTCTCTTTGCTGCTCTTCAAACACCCACTCATTATCCAATTGAAACAAGCGTGTGTATATCACAGCCTCCATTATTGGTAGCTATATATACATTTAAGTGTTCGAAGAGAAGAGTAATCATGGAATTCTCTTTGCTGGGGTTGCATAAAAATGTGACTCCAGTTCCAGGTCTTTTGATGAACTCACGACAAAGTGCTTAACCCTATGTCTACCACATACAACCCTGCTATTAGACATACAGTCAGTCACATATAGACTTGCATTTTGCAAACTTTTAAGCCCCACAGAAAGGGCTTGTCTCACAATCTGTCTATAATAACCTTGGAGAAGTATAATGGAAATTAAATGGAGATCCCATTCTACGTCTTTCCCCTGAAACTGTCATGGCCAGTTTTGGAAGAGAAAATGTAAGCGCTTTGAAGAAAGACATGACATAGTTAAATACATAACTCAAAATGCATACACTTAGATGGCAAATACAATAAGTGTGTGCTGCATCTGCATTCCACAATGAAAAAGCTGTAGAATGAAATGGGACAATTACAAGAACTAGAACAGATACAGTAATCCTCTTCATAGTGACACATACTGTAGCGTATGTTCTACATGAAAAACTAAAAGCAATAAAATATAAAGGATAACATATAACTCTTTCACATTCACATGATCAGTACATCCTGTGAACTACCCAACCCAAACCGTTGCTGTTCCAAGGACTTTGTTTCTTTCATGAGAGTCTTATAAGGTACAAAAAAAAACATAAATACATATTTCTAGACGAACCTGGAAAATGTAGTTCAAAACGTGACCATAACAACTGCTTCTGCATGGGAGGTCAGGCACTGTCTGTAAAAGCCATAAACACAGAGACGAGTGATTCACACCATGCAATCCCTATCCCTACTTTGAGCACACCTCAGCCAGAGTGGGAGCTCTCCAACCCCACATGGAGACCCACCCACATGGATAATGTGATAGCACGACAGAAGTGATGAGCCCTAATGACAGCCACGCACTATCTATTCCAATGGCGTGCATGGCGGGGAGGTTATGCTGCCAGTTCAAAGTAGTGGGGGAAGATGACATGGGTTAGGAGAGTCGGTTTTTGCCATCCCTGTTCCTTCAGGGAAAGGACATGAGATCTTTAATTACCAGGCCTACAGCGCGTCTGGGCATTCGTCTGTAGCACAGAGGCTTTGTCACCACTCCCAAATGCTGTTCCCTCAACCAATGATAAGAGTGCCCCCTACAGGCCAAACTTTGGATACAATACTTACTTCCAGTCAGATGACAAGATACAATCAGCCTTATACTCTTGAAAGCTCTGCAGTTTAACTACTATTTACTTCAGAGCACTTGTCATTACATGAATATGCACCATGCTTGTTACACAATTATTTAACCCCATTAAACTGTTTTTCTCTGTCCAAAGCTCCATCTATATATATATATATGTATATATAATAGCCTCTACTATAAAAATTAGAAAATGCTTTCTTAGTTTACTATTGCTAACTAAAACAAAGCCAACACTGGACAGAGGCACACAAATATTGTTTACAAAGGCTTAGTTTTCACATAGAAAGTCTAGACTTTGCCTCTCAAATCATGAATACCCCTAACCCCAAAACTGCTCAAGGCAGATTGGCAGAACACTTTTGACGGGCAGGGACGTAACTGGAAAATAGGCCTATGGTTAGTGGGGTTATACATACAGTAGACTCCCTTATAGCTCATTCATTACATACCATAAGCATAAGCTCACATAGGTCTGTAGAATAGATATGAATTAAGACATTAAGATAACAGAAAAAGTGGTTTCGATTAGTTTGCATCATAACTTTTGTTGATCAAATATGCAAGGGGCCTGTGTCATTCAAGCAGATCTAGCCATACTGATAGTACATATCAGCCTTACAGTACGTATTTTCAGGTTTAATGTTTTCACATTTCTATTTTACAGTAGTAGGCTACTCGTGCAAATAAATTGAATAATTTTGACTGTAACTGTGCGCAGAGTGGTTAGTAAGTTGTGTGCGCTACATTAACTAAGCTGTAGGCTTCAGAAGGCCAATTGTGTAAAACATTGTGTGTAATTGGCCCCCAGCATCCTTGATCCGGGCCTGTCTGTTTGTTCTACTGACTTGGTGGCCAATCCTACAACCTGTAAATGACTGAATGAAGCCTCAAATTATTTTGCAGACAATCGGTGGCCACAATTCACATTGTTGACCTTTGGCCTCTGCTGTAAACTGACACTAGGTGTGGAAGAAATGTAGCTTAAAGATGTATAAATACTGAGAGTCTGAAATAAGGTTTGTCTTTCTCGTTAGTTTAATAATCTCTGCGCAGAGAGGTCTCATAAGCATCAGGCAATCAGGATACAGAGACAAAGTCTGTGCACCCAAGAAACAATCAGTTTCTTACACACACATATATCTCGCACAGTATCATAATCTCATTGTATCATTACACCTACTCTGCACACACACACTTGGTCAATACAATGGGTTATTTAAGAACCAAGGACATTAACATTTCTTCTGTCATACAACACATGATTTGCCATCTGATCATTAGTTACTGAAACAGAAGTATTAAATAATTAGGGGTTTGCACGGCGTGTCATCAGATCTGGACATCGCCATATTGGAGATACTCGCCTCATTAGAAAGCATTAGGCACTGAAGTAAATCCCTAACATCGTCAAGGAAAATGGTTAATTATTGCCGTGTTTTAGGTTGTACTAATAGGTCAGACTGAGAAAAACATCTGGTGTAGGTATCGACTTCCAAAAGTTATTAAAAAACCAGGGAGAAGGGACAATAATGCCAGAAGTTATCAGGGGAAGGGGGGCTTGTGGTTGAACTTGGTACTTCGTCTCTGTGCTGCCAATAATCCGTAATTTCTCGAAATATCGCGCCTTTTCTTGTGGTCCAAGTCCTGCCCTATATGCCTTTGCATCTTAGACGCATTTTGATGAGCTTTTCTGTTGTTTAGACACGGCTACAATCACGTAATATATCCAAAGTGCATAATACTCCATTGTACTTCATTCACTGAGTATCGCCAATATGGCCGCGCGTGCTGGGTTACCATAGTCACCGGCCAGAACGTGACGTCGGTGCAAACCCCTAATAAGAACTAATAAGAATCTTGAATTTCCCCTTGAGGATCAATAACGTATCTATCTATCTATCTAAGAAGTTTAAGAACTAGATTAGTGTCAAAGAAGAATGAATTCACACTAGAAGTATCAATTATAAGGAACAACTAGGCTAAACTTAAACAGAGTCTATTCAAAAGTGCAAAATCTTACGGAATCAAAAGTTAAGGTCCATCTTTTTGAAAGATAGGTCCCACGGACCGGAAATAGAAGGGTGTGACTTCGCTACAAGTGGGCTTCTTTCAAACAGATAGGTGGATAAAGGCAAATCACTTGCAATAGGCCTACGACGTCATAGGTTTACTGTTAGTAGCTAGATGTTATTTTGTCAACGTTTTGTTAACGAAGAGTTTGAAAACATGTTTAGCAGATGTTTACGGTACTTCCGTAGTTTACTGTAATACCTGTTGGCTTTAAAGAAGAAGTTGTGAAACTAGCAGCAATAGCGGTACCAGCAGTAAGTGTCTTTTTTCTCCTTGCGTCTTGTGTCAGACATGACAGATAAAATATTAAAATAAAATATTAAAATCGAAGCCTATAGTAAGACATAATTGTTAAAAGACTAGAAATTTACAGGGAGGCCTACTGTAAGTATGAACTGAAAATGGGTCTCCTGTATTTTGTCATGACTACACTTCCCAGACTGCTTGTGGTTTTACTTTAGCCTAAAGGAGCCCCCAAAGGGATGGTGGGAATTTATTGAGGAGCAAACACTGTTGCTTCGTCTGCTGTTCCGCGACACTGTCCCGAGCCACTCGCTTACTGTCCTGCACCATTGTCCCATGCCACTTGCCTATAGGCCTACAGTCCCACTGTCGCAACACTAAGTTAGTGTCACTAACCCTAACTCATGGAACAGTTGACAAGACTAAGTGCCATAGGACAGTGGCACAGAAACGTAGTTCAGTGGTACGCGACAATGTCGCGGGACAGTATGGTGACTGGCACGGAACAGTATAGGCGTGATTGTAGACAAGTGGCGTGCGCCACCAACTACAACATATTTTTGCTCCTACAACTACTGAAATTATTCTTATTAAGGTGGGAATTTATTTTTTGAGATCCTGTTGAGTTATCTTACAATAGTTTGCATTCCCTCACAATGTTTTGTGTTCCCTTGCAATACGTTTTGTGTTCCCTCGCAGTTCTCTCCGACAAAGTCAAATATTATAAAACTAATTGTGAGTAAATGCAAAAGTATTGCGAGGGAGCACATCACTCAAAAGCAACACTACAAATAAATGTAATTAATGTTATATTAATTTAATAATATTAAAATATAATTCCCACCATGGCCCTACGGGGGCTCCGCCAAGAACAGTTCTGGAGGGTATGCCTACTCCTTTCTGAGGATCTCAAGGTTTTACCATACTGTATATAGGCTACTGCTTAGTCTAGGCTAATTTTGAGATGTAGATGTATAGATGCAAGTAAGCCTATGTAAATAAATTAGCCTAACTCTCTCTTTTTTTTAACAGTCTCTTTTTATGGACTATTCTATACCATTACAAGTCCGACATTTGGGAAGGACAGAGCTTGCTGGTGTTGCTCTCGCCAATGCTGTGAGTAAAATATATTAGGGTTATCTAGACATTGGGGCCATACATTGACTCATATTTATTTTTGCATATGCCACCTGAAAGTTTGGGAACTCCTATTATTTTGTTTAAAAAAAAAGAAATATCCAAATAACCATACCAAACTACATCTCAAGGTACATTTTTAATTAATACATTTTCATTAATAGACAAACAAAATGAAGACATAGTATTTATTTTTATTTAATAATTCTCTAATTCTTTAATAAAACTCGCATGCAGAGGATAGGCTACCTTAGGAATTAATACAACTTTACAGCTATAGCCTAAATGCGACTAAAATGAAAACCCACAGTGTCTGCCTGTCTTAAAGGTGCCATGTGTAATGTCCGCCAAAAAATCAATTCATACTCCACGTTCCATAAAAGATGGGGGCAGTATACCTCCAGAAAGTGAGTTGGTCTAGAGTAACAACCGAGAGACGTGTATTGCAGTTTGGCTGGCGGTTATGTTGCCCGCATACCGCCTCCCATGGCCGAAACTGGTATTATGACACCTGTCGGGCTGTGGCTAGTAATTTAGCATGCTAATTCAGGTTGATATCTCTGCAGCACTATACCTTGTCATTTTTTTAATGACATCATGCCCTTATTTCTTCTCATTCTTTTGATGCGTGTAGCTAATTTTTTGGATATTTATACCTCAATTCTTACACATGGCACCTTTAACAAAAACTGACGTAGGAAAAAATATGTGAAGCTCTTCAGCCACGACTAGTGTCCTTTCAGGAAGGGAGAATGCCATGTCTCCGTAGCCAT
The DNA here is from genome assembly GCF_018492685.1 of Alosa sapidissima. Classification (NCBI taxonomy): domain Eukaryota; kingdom Metazoa; phylum Chordata; class Actinopteri; order Clupeiformes; family Clupeidae; genus Alosa; species Alosa sapidissima. The sequence continues at coordinate 10,697,339 of NC_055971.1, read as the reverse complement.
AACCTACCCATCTATGGAAAACCAGCCTTGCAACTTTGTTTTCCCCCAACCCAGAGAATCACAAATTGCGCTATAGCAATTGTGCAATAGCCTACTATTTGTATGCATCGTGTAATATTATCTTGTCAGTTAATATGGTTCTTTGGAGATTGTCTTTGCTGGTTCCTATTCTTCAGTTTGTAAACAAATCCACATGTAGCCTATCGTGTCCAAAGGGAAGCGTGCAACCCCTGAGTGGTATTTGTGTAAGATGGCAGTTGTGTAAAATACAAATACTCTAGGGGGAGTAACTGTAGGGGAACCCCAATAGAAAATAAAAATAAAAAAAAAACCTGAAACTGCATTCAACAATTCCAAAGATACATGTCTGTGTTACTATTAACGCCATCAGGATAGCCATGGTTGTGTTCAACCACGCTGCTAACTGCATTTTTCTTTCTGTCATTGTGTAAAGCATGCCCCATGCCTAATACAATGTAAGTTGTTATGTTATGTAAGTGATATGTAAGTGATTAGTTCCTTGATTTTTTGGTGATCTTGGTTGTGAATTGGAGGAATGTCAGAAGGATCTGCAGAGCAAATTTACATGTGCTCACAGTTTCGTCTAGGTTCATGCTGGCAACAAATCTGTAGGGTTCACAAACTTTTAAGCAGAAACTTTGTGTTGTCATGTTTGATAGGTTATAAATGTCACAGGTGTTTTTGTAGTAGGAGTTGGGTTATCAGCAGCTTGTGACACGTTAATTTCTCAGGTGAGCCATTTTATCCCATTGCCCACAAACAAAAATGTAAACACAATTATATATTCTTTTCCATATTCTGTGTGTATCTGGTCAATGTATTTTTCTCTCTGTCAACAGACTTTTGGAAGTGGCAATGTGAAGAGAGTGGGAGTCATTTTACAGAGAGCAATTCTGATTTTGCTGCTGGCATGTGTCCTATGCTGGACCATTCTCATGAACACTGAACCTATCCTGCTTGCCATCAGTAAGGATCCACACATTGTGAAGTGAGGCATAGTTCACCTGTCATAAAGACTTTGTTCTTGCGTTCTTGTTCTTGTATCATCTTATGATTTATGTTATATAATCAATATTTTCTAGGGTCTCACAAAAGTACATGAAGATATTCATGATAGCACTACCAGTATGTATGAATCCAGATAATTACACCAGTGTTTCACTAAATAGACAATGCATAAACACATCAGTTACATGACATTATTTCATCATAGGCATCATTTGCTTATCGACTTGAGTCAAGATATCTTCAGAACCAGGTAAGAGATTAAACATTTTTGCACAAAAAAGATCACAAGATGTTCAAAAAGAACATTCATTACCCTTTTGACCACTGATGAAGTAATTTAGACGTTTAGCATTCAGTTAGAGTCACATATACACACAGGTCACACAGGTATTACAAAATACTTTTACTTATACTGCACTTGACACTTACCCTGCTCCAGAGTTCTCGCGAGAGCACAATGGAATTGTCTCTGCGAGACACTCTGGCAATGAGCAATGATGCACGTTATTTTTACCCCAACAAATTCGGGGAACCAGCTAAACTGATGAAGACAGTGCTGCAACGTTGGAGGACAGTACAAATTGGTCGTAGTGTTCCATGTCAAATCAGCATAGAAAATCGCTACCTTTCATTTTCCGTTGGTCTTATTACACTTTCTAACTTGAGAGGAGACAAGTTTTAAATAGGAAAATTACCGGAAATCTTAGTCACTTTTAAACGTGATGCTAGCAGGTGAGAAGCTAATGGTCTAATCAGATTTAATGGTCTATGCTAAGCTGGAGCTAAAACTGGTATTGCCAGACTCAGAGAACAGCTGGATGAACTGAAGAAAGGTAAAAATCAATTGTTTAACTCAAGGGAAGGTGGAAAATGAGTGTAATTCCCCAAATGCTGGAATATCCCTTTAATTTGTACGCCTATCCACTGCTGTCAACAGATAGTTAGATGGCATAACATGTCAGGATCCTGCCTGGACTACTGACTGTATGCCACCCTGGTGGCCATTTTGTATATTGTTCTGTGTCATGTGCTCTGTGTTTACCCAGAGACTTTCTAATGTGGAGACACAGCACTAAAAAAATACTAGTTTGTCACGCCAATATGGCCGTTGTCTACACATATCCCACCCCTTCTTCGGCAAAACGTTGACATGTGAATACATTGAGCCAATCATGTGGTGTGATGTGAATACATTGAGCCAATCATATGGTGTGTTGTGAAGACATCGTGCCAATCATGTGTTGATGATGATGTGATCTCGCCGCTGGAGCAAGATTGGTGTCGTGAAGCCTTGCGCACGCGCATTTTTACCGAAATGGATGCCCGACGAGTGCCCAAAAAAGCGTTGTCAAATGGCCGCCGAGTGGAGGGACTTGCCTAAAAGGACTTTGGTTTACCTGTCTGGCCATGTGTCTTTGTCTCCACCCATTCCCTTATATGGTCTGCACTTCCTGTCTTGTTAGTTTCCCTCTGTTTCTGCTCACACCTGTTCCTGGTTATTGTCTTGTTGGTTTCATTCAGTCCACTGTCTTTCTGTTAATTGGTCTGTGTATTTATGCCCCCCTCCTCTGTCCTTTGTCGGTTTGTCTCTCTGTTTGTTTTGTTGGAGTCCAGTAAGGTTGTATGTTTGTAGTGTAACAATAAAGTGTGTTTGTCTAATTCTGCCTGAAAGAGTTTTTCGCTTTGGTCCTCCTGCCGTTCCCTGGCAAAAGAAATGAAGGGGGATGTGTGATTTGCGATGTGTGTTTTATAGGAGATAATCTGGCCACAGGTCATATGTGGGGTAGTGGCAGTTTGCATCAGTGCACTCACTAACTACATATTCCTGTTTGTCCTGGGCCTTGGTGTTGTGTGAGTATACATTACTTATGTATGATACAGGTCAATGGATATCAAGGCTCACTCTTGTGTAACAGAATTGATTATTACCATTAAATGTTTTGTACTACTCATTCAACAAGACAGCTTTCAGTTTAGTTCAGGTATGTTTCTATGCTTTTTATGTTTAACAGTGGTTCAGCTGGAGCAAATGTCATCTCCCAATATTCCATGGTTATAACACTTTTCTTTTACATTCATTGGAAAGGCCTTCATAAGAACACTTGGGCAGGTAGGTAGGAACACCAGTGGATATGTGCCATAGGTGAAAATGTGAACTGTTTGGTTATGATGCCAATTGACTACACTGATGCTTGCCATAGACCCCACATAGACATGTGGAGTATTTCTCTGAACCAATGTCACAGTAAAAACTGTAATGCATTCTGGTTCCATGGATAGGCTGGTCCAAAGAGTGCCTGCAAGAGTGGGGTTGCTACATCCGTCTAGCCATCCCCAGCATGATCGTGATCAGCATGGAATGGTGGACTTTTGAGATCGGGGGATTTCTGGCAGGTCAGTTGCCAGAAACATCATTTTTATTCAGGACTATACATACATTTCAGTGGCCACAGGTGAATCTACTGTGCTGTACGTGACTGTCTCTAAAGACAGGCAGACACAGTGGGTTTTGATTTCAGCCGGGGAGCAACATTGTGCAATTAATTAAAATAATATAGATCAACCATACAATTGCAAGCGACCATGCCACAGCAAAAACAAAATGTAGGCTAAATCAGGTTTCTAGGTTGCCAGGTTGCCAAGTACCGGTATACTTTGCGTATGCTAGCGGGCTACTGTATTAACATCCTCATTAATACTTTAACCTCTTCTGCTGCCCGAACATCAAGCCAAGAACCATAGGTCTACCTTCTTTGCGTTCTCTTCCTGCTTTTTTGTATTTTCTATCCTCCATTTATGTTCTTTTTTTCTGGTTACCAAATTTGACATTTTCCACTAGTTTAGCTTAACAAAGGACAGAATGTCTTGATCTCGGGTCTTTCTTGACACTTGCAGATGGGTTAACGTAGCCTACTACTCCCCACGGGTGAGGTGGAACTTTTGATGATTTTTAAAAAATAAATCGTTATCAGCCAATAGGGAAACTGCCAGAAGCAACAAGCAACAACTCTTTACGCTGGTAAGCGAGACACAATTAGCAGTGAATGCACTTAATGCAGAATCAGTGCAGAAAGCGTTTATTTAATTATGTATCCGGTGCGGTTGCTCCCGTTGCTACCCCTCCAGAACCAGCCCTGTGCCAGACATCGAGTTGGATAGGACCAGGGCCTGGTTTCCCAATAATGATGCACTTACGAGGGTTTTCTATATGACTCATCTTAAGAGTGTTTGTTTGGTTTCTTAGTTTGTTTTTAATTAATTACGAAATTACGAAGTGGATGTTTGCACAAAATAATTCTGTGGAAATGCATGGAGTCCAGTTGCTGCTACTGGAAGCAACTGGAATCCATGCATTTCCACGGAATTGTTTTTGGAATCTGATCCCTTATCATACCTGTTAATTCGTACTCGTCGCTCGACTTATCGTGACTAAATTCAAGATGGCTGCGAACGGTAAACTTCCTTAAAGTACTGTCTGTATAAATCATCTTAAACTACCAGTGCTTTTTCTCAAGTTCTCAATGTCTCGTTTTAAATGTCAGGGCCCTCGGAAGTCTACCAATGAAGTGTGGAGATACTTTGAGCCTCGTAAATGGTGTAAAATAGTGATTTATTTGCATGGCTAGGCCAATGCCGAGGCACCCCCATTGAAAAAGCTGTTGGTAGCATCGGCTAACTAGCGCCAGATTTCGGAGTGCAGGGGACAAGCCGAGATGAGCTATGAGACGTACGTTCACACTCGATATCATGTTTCAACACACTTTAGGTCAATATCAGACCGGAATTCTCCTTTAAGAGCGTCGTGAAAACACTCGTAGATCTACGAGTGATCCAGAGTTCTCGTTACTGGCTAAGCGTCTTAAAGGAGAATTCCGGTATTTTGCGTTTTAGGAAGGATTGTTCCAGTGCACCTATGCAGCTACCACAGAAACCGAAAATTCTCAGGACAGCAGCATGTGTCCAAATTTCAATCTTAAACGTTCTATTTAATCATAAACTATCTGAAAACAGGGCTTTAAGTGTAAAATACCTTGTATTTGTCCTTTAAGGCCCATTTACACCAAGAACGATAACGATAACTATAAATAAATATCGTTCTTGTTAATATGAATGACGACGTTCACACATAAACTATAACGATAACGTCATGAAGAACGATATCGTTGGGGATCACTTTCAGAGCGATTTTCAGAACGATAAAAAGCTAATAGCCAATCAGAACCCATCGAATTTTAACCATCACATTCATTAACACAAGGAGAGACTTTGTTTATCGTTGTTTAGTGTGAACGCTTTTATCGTTATGGTTATAATTATCGTTATCGATCTTGGTGTGAATAGGCCTTTAACGTTCGTTTTTAAAACTGTACAACTCACAGAGTGTTTAGTGATATTTGTTGATGTTCCAAAACAAGTCTGTCTATGCTTCAGACTCAAATATTGAGCGGAAGTTTATACACGGTTGTGAGGTATCTGAAAAAATAGTTCCACAATAGCAAATAACACGTATTGAAATCATACATTGCCCCGATATATTTGTTTTTAATAATCAACGAACACCACTAACCACTCGGTGAGTTGCACAATTTTGAAAACAAACACTAAGGGTTGTTTTAAGAACATGTTTGTGCATGCCCATAGCCAGCCACTTTGAAACAGTCAAAGGCGATTCAAAATGAGTCAAAGTCGAGACAGTGTCCACCACTCTAGGTCAGGGAAATTGTACAGGGAAATTACAACTTAGAATATTTGGTTACACTTTACTTGACAGTATCGACATAAGAGTGACATGACACTGTCATGAACATGTCATAATTAAGTCATAAACGTTTATGACATAACTTTCTGTTATTAAGTTACATTCTGTTTTGTCATAACAAGTTAGGGTTAGAATTAGGTTTAGGGTTAGGATTAGGGTTAGAGGTTAGGGTTAGCGTTCATGTGTCATGACAGTGTCATGTTTCATGACAGTGTCATGTCACTCTTATGTCGATACTGTCAAGTAAAGTGTTACCGAATATTTATACAACTTACTGTAACAATTGATGAGACAGCGTTGTCTAATCAAAAGCTTTATTAAGGATCAGGAGCAGGGACACAGACATTTAGCGGAGAGGTCTTCTGCTCCCGGCTTCTCTGGCTGGGCAGAGGCCATGTTCAAAGGTCACTTCTGACACCAATGTAACAATTGATAAGGCAGCATTGTCTAATCAAAAGCTCTATTGAGGATCGGGAGCAGGAACACAGACACAAAACATAGCACACACTAGGGAAGTCAAGAACACTCATACCTTACACACACAGTATTGGACACAGCCATACCAACACGAAGGGTCACACACAAGGTAGAACTAAAAAGGGAATCACGCTACACTAAAACATGTGGTTTATTTTGTGCTGTGTCAAAATTGAAGCCTATGTGTAATGCCTATTTATAGATTTCCTCACTTTCTTACTCAACCTCTTTCTTATCTTCAAATGTCTTCTTAAGTGACACCCGAAACATTATTGCACAGGCAACACACACAGTATACCTATAGGTTCCTTCTGCACTTGTGGTTACTTTGGAGGAGTTGTTTGCTGACATTTTTCTCTACATGCTAGGACTGTTAAATGAGGTGAAGTTGGGGACCCAGGCCATTGTCTTTGAATTGGCAAATGTTTCCTTAATGGTAAGCTTGCGGAATTTGTATTGCACTCATTTGTATATCATTTTGTATTGTGCTGTGAAATTTAAAACAGTTTGCCTCACCACCAATACAGTCATGCTCAAAATATGGAGCTCTTTTTTTTCCAGATTCCATATGGTTTTAGCATTGCAGGCAGTGTAAGAGTGGGCAATGCCCTAGGGGCTGGGGAGACTGAGAGTGCTAAGCGCTCTGCCAAGATATCCATAGGATGTGCATGTAAGATTTTCTTTTTTACAGCTTTGCACTGTAGTATTGTGGAGGGTTCATGCCTAAGTTGATTCAAGGTAGACATTTGAATGAATTTGTCTGTGTCTTATTTGTTATATCCATGACATTTTATAGAATTTTAATATAAGATCTACGCAGTGTCCTACAGTATGTCTAAAATACTATACTAGCATCTATGCTAATTCTATGAAAAGTGATGTAGTTACCCCCTTTTCTCTTTCCTCATATAGTCTTAGTCTCTGTATGTAGCCATTATCTTTGGGACAACAAAGGATGTAATCGCCTATGTCTTCTCAAATGATGAGTGAGTGTGACTTCTGTTAATTGAGAATGAATCTGAAAATGCTAAATGATTTCAGTGATTGGGATGCCTCTTTATTTTGGTTTCAGGCTTAAACTAAAAATTTAAGTTCTTAAACTGAAAGTTTATTTTCTAATTTTTGCACGTTTTTTTTTTTTTTACAATGCGCCCAGGGGTGTGGCAAATAACCTATGGAGTGGTCTAGCGCAGTGGTTTTCAAAGTGGGGGCCGCGGGGGGGGGGGGGGGGGGGGGGTGCCAGGGGGGCCTCAGCAATTTGGAAGGAAAAATAAAAGCAACAAATAAATACATTTGAAAATGTTTAAATATACCTATTACTAAAAGGGTTGTTATACAATGCCATTAGAATAATTTGTCGCATATCTGAACATTATATTTTCCATGATAATGACTGGGAATAATAGTAGAGTGATAGCTCTCATATAGCAGAAAGCTCCAAATGCAATTTTTACACACTGTATGCTCAATCGCAAAGTGCTTGTGGCTAAAATAATTATTAGAATTAGCTTAATGTAATTTTACATTTGCCGTAGTATTGTCGATGGGTTTAATAACACATCAAGGGGGCCTTGTCGTGGAAAAGTTTGGGAACCCCTGGTCTAGCGCATTGTCTAAAAAACACCACCTAAAACGCATTATGCCACTGACCAAGAGAAACCTGGTCAGAAGTCTATGGCGAGTTGTTTAGTTAGTTTAGTTAGTTATTTTAAGAGCTCATTGTCAATAGTCATATTGGTGGGTGCACAACGCACCATCCTTCTATCATCCATGAACGCACACCAGCGCACGTCCATGCAAAACATCACAAATTGCACGATTACAATGGGAAACATAATTAGAATAAAGATATTACGAAATACTGTACAACTCATGATGAGTTCACCATCATTTGCAAATTGGTAATGACGGTTAAAAGTGATTAGGGAAGAGGCGAGAGACACGTATGGAGCACAGCTGAAGACACACTGTCACAAGATATAAGCAACTCCTCTGCAGGATAAAGGTTGTTTGGTAACACTTTACTTGACGGGTGAGTTCATAACACATTCATAGCACCTGTCATAAACTGCACATAAGGCATTCATGACTGTTTCATGAGACATGACTCAACATTCATACCAAACCTTTCATGAATGTGGAAGACAGACCGACAACAACTTGTCCAACAATCGCAAAGCGGCATTGCCGTTTTTGTTCCAAACCTCTTACCTACCTGATCACGTCCCATCTGAATCAATGGGCTACTCTAGTGCCAAAAAGACAGAACATGGTCAAGCAAATAATTTTTGTTGTGTACTTGTACTTGTTGTATGATGTAACCTTTGCAGATGATTTCTCATCTTTTGCCACTTGGAATGTCCAACCGTTCCAGGTTACACAAATACGGGTCAGCTGAATGTAGGCTAGTTTACAGTGTTAAACTCCGTGATTACGAATACTTCCCAACTTGTATAGTAAAGTGACATTCGATGTAGACTCCATAAGATATGGAGTCTACATCGAATGTCATGAAATATTTACAAAGGCTGGAGAGAAGAACGGCAATGCTGCTTTGCGATTGTTGGACTTTTATTTTGACAAGTTGTCGTCGTTCTGTCTTCTACATTCATGAAAGAGTCTCATGTCTCATGAAATAGTCATGAATGCTTTATGTGCAGTTTATGACAGCTGCTATGAATGTGTTATGAACTCACCCGTCAGGTAAAGTGTTACCGGTTGTTTTATTCAGTCATTTGAACAATATTAGGGTAAGTGTTGCTTTTTCCAGCCTATGTTTTCGATGGTAACCCATTGTCAGTCAATAGTGAAAGTAACTGACGTATAACTGTCTTGTCGTTGACTGACACCATGGTGAAATTAGTTTCACTTTGCCAAAGAGTTCAAATAATAGACGAGTGCAAATGCGTAAAGGCTTTGCTAGGTTTTAGTAAAGCAAAAAAATGTTTAGTGGAATGACTGTTCCATACAGTCTCGCAAGCAGACTCCTTCAAATGCGCCGTTGACTGTCAAAATACAGATGCATTCTTTGACGTTGCGCTTTGCGCCATTAAAGGGTATGACAGATGTCATTCTCATTGGTTTAAATGATGTTACGCCCCAAACACACCCATGACTGATTAAGAAACCTAGGAACACCTTGTTGCGCCATGACAGTGGTTCTCAACCTTTTTTGAGCAAACGCCCCCCTGACCTTACTTTGATCCTCTGGTGCAACAATAGAAATCAATAGGAACATTAAATGTAGGCAACAAGACGTGTCATTTTATCATGGACAAAAATCAAGTGCACATCACGTGAACAACATGCACATCGCAACAATCCAACCACAAAACAGATTCCGCGCGTGAGGCCTGTTTAGGCCTATATATATATGCCTATATATATTTCGTATTTGATTAGAAACAGACTTTTCGTGGAGACTACGCTCAGAGCAGCTGCAGAACAACAGTGAGCGGAAAACGGGCTATGAAACAAAATTAACGAGAGCCCTGTGGCGTTACTATAGAGATGACGATAGCTGGGGCTGGGGGACGTGAGTCCGGGCGTGTGCAGGCCCGAACTGCACTGTATAACCACTGAGCATAGATAAACAGTAAAATGTAGCTGGGACGGTAGAGGGGTTAGAAACCCATGAATGAAAATAGCCTATTTATTTGAGGTAGCCTATTTTTGCACCAAAAATATGTGAAAACCATGAAAGTTTAAAATGTAAAAAAAAAAAAAAAAAAACCTCTCACGGATAATAATCTGCTTTCCGCCAGGTTTTGCGTCACGAAAATAGGGCCCGGTCTCTTAATAAAAAAAAAAGTACCTTACCGTACCTTATTTCATGGTCTGCTGAACTTGCAGGCAAATAAGGAACAGAGTTGCCCAGGTGATGATCATCTATGCTCCCTTCCACATCATAGATGCATCAGGGGTAAGCATATATAAGACCGAAATTTGTGAAAAGCAGACAAAGCTCAATGCCTGGATCTAAAATAACTTGCACCAGGTTTTAGATATCATAATGTCACCTATTGTTTCTTTCTGTTAAGGCTGCAGGAACTAGTATCATGAAAAGCTTGGGGAAGCAGAAGATTGGGGCCATATGCAGCACCTTGAGCTACTATGGCATTGGTTTCCCTATCGGATTGTCTCTAATGTTTGCAGCAAAGCTTGGTGTGATGGGTAGGAAAGATTTACCGGACTATACGTTTTTCCATAGTTTGGCTGGTCTTGCGACTTAGTCAGGTGCAACTTATATATCAATATATAATTGAACATGTTTTTAATTGTTAATTCATACTGACTGACATAAACCCTACATGAAACATTACCGTCTACAGCCGAGAGAGGGCGCTCTAGGCTTGTGGAATGAGATCGGGAGCTTGGTGAACTTAGCCTTGTGAGACCATCCTGATCTTGCGAGCTCCATTTTTCCACTTGCAGATCAGTCTGGCATCTTGCAAAGAGAAGAGAAAATGTGGAGCCAAACGAACGGCCAATCAGCGTTAAGGGTAGCCTAGCTTGTGGTTGTATTTTCGTCAATGCTCTGTTAGTACGTCATACGCTTCGTTGATCTGATTGGTTGATTTGGCCCGTCTATCACCAACATAGGTGATGATAGACAGATAGTTTATCCAATCAGCTAACAGCTAGTTCTGGAGTAGGCTGTGTGGAGACTCAGGCTGCGCAGTCGGCACCCGCTTCCTTATTTGGGTTTTGGGTTGCCAGGTTTTAGCCTACAAAACGGTTGAAATTGAAAGTAAGTGATCGTGTATGTGTAGGGTCCGGAAAATGTGGCATTGTACATACATGTGGTATTGGCAGAGTACATAGATTCAGCAGGCCTTCAATGTCCGGAAAATGTGGTATAGGCAAAACTACTCAAAGTAAAAAATATACATACATAGATTCAGCAGGCCTTTAAAGGAATTATCCGGAGTAAAATGCACTTTAGATCAATTTACGGATGATTGGGAGTACATACGTTGAGTTGACATCAAAATCATGTCATTCGGATGTGTTTTGAGAAAGTTCGATTTTACCGTTTTTAGTCAAAACTCGTTAGCCTGTTAGTGACCAGGGCATGTCATTTCGCCTCTACAAAACTCTATTTTTATACCTCTTCTACAGTTCCAAACAACATTACACTTACGTGGTAGTGAGTAGAGGGTACCTAAAGCCAAACCGAAGTATCCCGAGGTCTTTATGTGGTCGGATAGAGAGTCCAGAATGAATTTCATCAAGCCAGTACCTTTCCGGAAAAAGTGCATTTTACTCCAGATAATTCCTTTAATGTCAGTAGTATGTGAAATCACTCAAACAACAGCAATACTTATTTTAAGTCAAATAATCTTACAAGAAAGCTCAAAGTAAGTATCCTTATACTAAAAACAATACTTACTAGATTTTTTTATCTTAAGGTATTGGTTGGTGTGGGTGGTTTATGTAGTCTCAAGTAACGTTCTATAACATTTGTGTCCTGATATCCTGAGGATTTCTAACATTAGAAAAAAGGAGGACAAGTTGTACTACTCATTGTTTATTCTGCTTGATCTTTTTTGCTGCCATTTTTCTTTTGTCATTTTTGTAATTTTCTTTTCTCCATATACACCTCTCCCCCCCACCTTCAGATTTCTGGGTCGGTCTTCTCATCTGTGTCTTCATGCAGTTGGTGTTTGTCATAACCTATCTCGTTAAAATGGACTGGAGGAAAGCCACCGAGAAGGTGAGCGAGGTGCCATTGACGGTCTAAAGCTGATTGAGTTGCCTTGTGTATGAAATGGAAACACTCTTGCCTTGCCTAGCCTTTGTGTCATAAATCATTAAAAAAAACTCCACCAGAAAGCAAACACAGATAGACCATATGTTGGTGGTATCATTGTTGATACACATGTTGGTGTGCTTTCAGGCCTTAGAAAGAGCTGGGGTGCAGGTTAATTTCACAGAAACAGGTAAAAACTGAAAACATCATCTTAACTGTAATTCTGGTGTCAAGTTACTGTGTCAGTCACTGTACAGTTGATTGTGAATAGTCAAGTCAAGTCAACTGTTTTCTCCACTTGAAAGTAATGTTTTTGCACCTCTTCCCTAGAAGAGAGCCCCGAGGAGCAGCAGGTTGTCAGTGGCACAGCTGAGGGTCACAGCGACACACATGTCCTGCATGAGGCAGAGGATGTGGTGGGTGTGACCACGGTTGGGAGACCTTTGTCAACCAGGGAGCTGGTGCTACGCCGAGGGCTGGCTGTAGGTGTCACTCTCACCATTTTTACCGCAGGAGTCATTACTCATGTGCTGCTGTCCAGGAATGAATGGGACATCCCAAAGCTAAGCTGATAGTAGACAGGGGCAAAACCTAGAACAATCCGATAATGATCACTATCAAACTTTTTTCAGTTGATTCTATAGTTAATATATACACAGGGAACTGCACAAGTGTCAGTTGTTTCATCCTGTTGGATTTGCCCTTCAAAAATACAGCAACAAATACTGATATTGGTGAACAGTTTTGTGCATTTTATTTTCATGAGAACATCAGTACTGCCATGAACAACAATGTTAAAAACAATGCTCTAGCATAGCTATTGTATGTAGTATTGTATGTAGTAATTAAGACTAAATCATTTTCTGGACTAAAGTGTTGTATGTTGGGTTGAGCTCAGTATTGAGCCACAGTAAATATAATTCCCTTTTTTCACTTGAATCATTTCAACCGTATGTACACCATTATGTGATTGTGCAGATGAACAATTAGGTATTCTATCATACAAATACCAATATACAAAACATTTTATAATGAAATGTAGCTGTACAAATGAGCTGAGAAGCTTCTTCACCATCCCAGTTGTTGCCATGATGGAACTAGCAATGTGGTTATTATTCAGACACTGTATGTAGTATGTAGATCTTGCCAGTATCCAGCCATGGCTAAAGGCCTATAGGTCAGCTGGAGAGGTTTGTTCCAGTGGGTTGGCAGTGGTCCAGTTTCCAGCGTCTATAGTGCCGTTGTTTCTTGAGCTCCAGGAGGACTCGGGTAGAGGCAGGAGGAGGTGGACAGTGACTCCCACACCGAGAATGAGGAGGAGAGTCAGCACAGTGAGGCCTCTCCTGAGGAGGAGCTGAGAGGAGGAGAGCAGAGCAGCAGGCTGCCGCCTCTCACTGCCGTGAGCCTTCTGCCCCTCCTGCAGCACCACAGACCCATGGCCGTTCTCTGTCTGAACCTGGGAACAAACATCGCAAATCAGAAATGAACATCACAAATAATATGACCGAATAATAAGCATCACCCATATGGTCTCTCTACAGCTCTTCAGCCATAACTGAGGCTTGATCCGATACTGAAATAGATGGTTATGGTTATGGGATTTGGCAGCCACTTTTGTCCAAAGTGACTTAACAAAATAATACAACCGTTAAACATTTTTTCTAAAGTTGGTAAGACTACATTAAGGAGAATAGCAATAATAAACAATAATGTCAATGCAATCAATAGCCTAATTAAGCAAATACTATAATATAATATACAAACTATAACTCATAGGAAACGCATAATTAACTAAGTGCATGCTGAACAGATATGCCTTTAGACCCCTCTTGAAAGACCCTGGATACTGAAATAAATATCACCTGACAGATAGTTGAGTGTGAATAATATACATGAACAATAAGTAACAGTAACTGATGAGTGAAGGTATCATGCCTCAAACTGAAAGGCCTGTGGCAGTGCTTACCATGGCTTCGCTTCCTGGGATCAACAGGTCTGGTTCTGGCTCTGATAGTGATGTTATTAAATCCACACAGACTGATTTGCCTGCCCGTTCCACGGCCTGTAATTCACAGCGCATATTCTTGACTGATGTTTGAAGATAAATAAAATAAACCACACTGGATTGTGCAGTGGAAGACAACTGAACACTGTAAGACATTCTTACTTCTTTAGTCATTTTCTTCCAGTCCAGCTTGAAGATGACTATGATGAAAAAGACCGCCAGCAGAGCGGTTGAGATGAGAAGGCCGAGCCAAAAGCCTTTGTAAATGAAACAGAGGTAAAACACATGTTAAATGGCAAGAGAAATTAAAAACAATGTAGGGCAGACTAGAAAACAAAAAGATTTGTACTGTAGATGTTGATCAAATATTCTTTTCATCGTCTCCTCAGGACCAGTTTGGAGAGCTTTCAGGATATAATATTTTATCTTACCAATGACATCCAGTTGAGCAGCGAATATCAAGGCTATCAGTAGTGGAAGCCCAATGCAGTAGTATCCAATTGGAAAAGCTATCGCTGCTATCCTCTGCTGTCCTAATCCTAGAAGGATACCCATGCTGACACACTGAAAAGGAAGGAACACACTTAATGGCTTACTGCTACCACACATTCAAACATACACACACGTTCATCGACTAAGAATAAATATCCTATTTACCACAATTCCGTTAAAGAACTGAACAACACAGTAGACATCTAAGAGCTTTGCCACCAGTGCTGCAATGTTCCTGTAAATAAGAGCACAATCACACATACACACAGTTCATATATTCAGTATGTAAAAGACAACTTTTTATTAAGACACCATTAAATAAAAAGTTGTGCCATTAATTCTGTCAACTTACTCATCAGAGGTAAAAATGTATCCAAGTACATGTTTTGCGCTGCCTAGGACAACACCTTGAAAAACAGCCAGTACAGCTGTGGAATCCAGCAGGGAGAAGGCAGTCAGAACCATCTGACTCATCACGTAACAATGGAGCCCAAATACATGTGCGGGGGGTGTGAAATGTAAAGTTTGGTTCACCTGCGAAGATCAAAACCACTTTGCTGGTGAGGATGGCTCCCGCAGTGTCTCCTGCACCCAGTGCATTTCCCACACGAATGCAGGCAGCTCCTTGGATGCCTAAAGGAATCTTAACACCCACACACAAATAAGGTAAGAACTGCACAATTGTATATATGATTTGAAGATGCTGTGATACTAACTTGAATAAATATGATTGGAGAACTGTTTTTAAAAGGCATCTTTTGGCAAACTTGTGACTGTTGTATGTGTGTGTGACCTTCAGACAGGATCTTGTCACTGAAGGTGAATGTGTTGTCTAAAGCTGGCTTTACATAAATCTGTCTGCCTCAATTACAAAAAAGCAGCTCTGTCCATAGTGGATTAATCTTTGTGGGAGCATGCCTAACTCATCTTCTTTTCAGTTATGCTTTCACACATCATCCATCAATGTATGATCAGGTTAAGTCCAATTCTCAGAGGAGTGTGAATAAGTGATGTATTGTTGAGTTGATGAACAGGCTATACCATGTAGTTTATGTAGCCCAGCATGATGACCACATGTTGGGCTGCGAGGTTCTCCTCACTCAGCATACCTGATGAAGAACAAAGAGTCAGTTTCTATGCTGAGCTGCCTGCTGATATTGCAATACAGGCGTTTATTGTGTGTTTCTTAAAAAGCACAAGACCTGCTAGGAATCCTCCAATCTCATAGATCCACCATTCAAAGCAGCACAAGAAGGCACTGGGAATGGCCAGCTTCATGAAAGAGCCCCACTCCTGCAGGCAGTCTGAGTTCCAGCCTGTGACACAACACAACACTCACACTCAGTACCAGAACTGGAGACACAGTACAGTAGGCCTGAGAAGTGTGTGCATTGTATGCTTCATTAAAATGTAATTATTTTGCTGTTTTGCTGTTTTTTGAGTGTGGAAGTACAGTAGATAGCTCGGTAGTTAGCGTCATGGTTTAACACATGGGAGACCAGGGTTTGATTCCTGTGTAAAGTGTTTTGGCAGAGATAAGTAGACGTGTAAGTGTGCATGTGTACCAACGTGTGCAGAGAGCGCACACAATTTGAAGAAGAAATCTGTTCTCAAACAGAGGTTTTGATTGTAACAATTAGCTAGTTCATGCACCAGGGTGTAAATAGCATACGTTACTATATACACCAAGTGTATATATAGTACAAATAGCGTCCACTTCTAATTATACAGTAATGCATACCTTATTCAGAGTGTCTATTTGCACCCCTCCTTTTCTTCCAAGGAGACTTTGTGTACATCCCAGGTGCTGAACAAAAAAAAGGGTCAAGTTTTTTAGGAAAAAAGTTCGCACACTCCTTGGTATTCTTTTGTTGAGTTTATTTTCTCATTTGGCACATGACGTTTCGACCTTGCGGTCTTTGGTCATGTGCCAAATGAGAAAATGAACTCAACAAAAGAATACCAAGGAGTGTGCGAATTTTTTTCTATTTGCACCCCTGCCACACAGCTGAGCTATTCACACCCTGTGACATAACAACAAAAACACGTTGCTTGTTTTTTTCCTTTAATTACATTGTGACCTTGAGAAACAGAGATCTGTGTGAAAAATTACTGGAGTCTTGCTCAACAGTATAATGGAGGCAGCCAGAATTTAAACCCGCAACTTATCTGGCTACTGCCTGCTAGCCCAGCTCTTTAGCCACTACACTAACACTGCCCATTTGCAAAAATAGTGAATGTATTGAATGTCTCTTGGGTTTTTACACTGTGATGTCTAACGTCTGATTGGAGTTCATCTGTGAGGTACCCCACAGCATTATGGTCTGGAATAGCGCCTATTCATGTGGACATGTTTGTTGGCTTTCTAAAGAAGACTAACACTATGAGACACCTCTTACCTGGCCATGTGGCCACGAACAGCTTCCTCCAGTAGATGAAGAGGAAGAGAAACAGCATGTTGTAGATGATCGAGAGAGAGTTGGCTGCCGCAGACCCTCTGGAACAAGGAAAATATCCAGTTTGGAAGGGGAATTAATTTTGGGAATTGATGGGAATTAATTTTGTCACATTTTCCTTTTCCTTCTCATTGCTTAAATGTTGATATACCTAATGTTATATCAATTTGCAACCATTCATTAATCTATTGAGTAGCTACAGGATAACTTACATGATTCCGAGGTCCAGCCAGGAGACCAGAGCGTAGTGGGTTAACAGACTGGAGATATTGGACATAACAGCTGAATACACCTGTGGTAAAATTATCCCCTGCACAGAGACAAAAGACATGGTGGTAACCATGGATACTATACATGCATGCATGATACAACATAAGATGTCTGGGAAATACACATGAATTTAAATAAAACAGCATACCTGGTTTTGTAGATAGGACATCATTAACTGATGCATAAACAAAGCCTGTAATTTGGAGATTAAGACAATGTATTGAAGGATTAAATGATGATGTTTAATTGTGATGTAACGTAACCTGTGATATATTATTCACACTGACTAACCGGTATGGCAGGAAGATATGCCAACACGTAAATTTCTGCTATTCTGAAAGATAAAAAAAGGTAATGAATGACAAGTTCTTATCAGGGTAAAGTTCAGTTATTCAAATACACTGAAAACAACATTAAAATCAGCTCTGTGGTGTTTTTATTTCTGCTTACATTAGATTATAATAATTTTATATAGGCCTATGTCTTCAGAAATGTCATATATAGTATGCCTTTGAAAACATTTGCATATGTGTCCATGTAGGAAAGGGAGAGAGCAGTCAAACCAGCAGCCTGACTGCAACACCAAGGAGCTTGCGGCAGTCAGACCACATACTGACAGTACTCTCTCACACTCCACATAATTTTATTTTAATTTTACTGGAGTGAATTGCTGTTGCGATGATGGCTGCCTAGAAACACTAGATTTGCAGTCACTCAGCTTCCAGTGCTGGTTACCTGGCCACCTCGGGGTCCTGTCCCAGCACCAGCAGGATGGCCTGGGAGTTGACCAGCAGTGCCCAGCAGGGCAGACAGAAGAGCAGCAGGATCAGGACGCTCCTCTGCAGGATCACCCCCACACGCAGCAGGTTCCTCGCCCCAAACGTCTGCGCAGAGAACAAACACATACATGCACACAGCTCAGCAGCTGGGCACTTGCTCAAAGACACCCATACACACACACACACACACACACACAACTAATCAGCAGAGCACTTGCTCACAGTCACAGACACACACACAGCTCAGCAGCAGGGCACTTGCTCACAGACACACACACACTCTCTCTCACACACACACAAACACACTGGCACTCTCTCACACACACACACAAACATGCATGCATACATACTGTATACTCATCTACACCTTGTCTTACAGTAAAGATTACCATCAACAAACACAATTTCTTCTTGTCATTTCATACAACATACTGTAATCACACACTTACAATGCCAGACACAGGACAC
This sequence comes from Alosa sapidissima, assembly GCF_018492685.1. NCBI lineage: Eukaryota > Metazoa > Chordata > Actinopteri > Clupeiformes > Clupeidae > Alosa > Alosa sapidissima. The sequence goes on along the minus strand of NC_055971.1, from coordinate 10,678,852 downwards.
TGTTTTAGTTTAAAAACACCACCTTCAGCATTCTTCTGGCGTAGCTTTCATCTTATGTGACAGAATAAGAACATAAGATCCTGGTTTTTTTTTTAACCCTACTATAATTTGTCTTAGATCCTCCTCAGGTTGCAGTCATCTGGAAAATCTTGCGTATAAACATCAAGCTGAAGCCTACCTGAGCAATGAGTGTGTCACAGGCTAGGGATAATCCAAGACCCGTAGATGCACTTGATATATTTATAACCTGTAGAGCAATGAGCAGACTGTCACTGCTGTGTGCATGGACAACAGAAATTGTGTGAATGGCTTATGCAGTAGGTTATAAAAGAATCCACCAAGACTGATGGGACATGCGATGGAAAGTAGCTTACAGCACAGGCCATGGCATAACCAGCAAGAGCACTGTTCCCCAGGCGGCCAACGAATATCGTCACCACGAAGGGCAAGAGGTAATTCAGAGTACGACACGTAAGCTGCGGAGGCATTAAAGACAAAAGAAAGAGTCACACTGACAGACATCAATGGAATGGTCATAAAAAGCAAGCACAGCATCAGTCCAAAGCCCACGATGTTACAGTAGGTTATGTGGCTTTGTTTGGAAAGGATGGATGCAGAGACAACAGGTGACTCGGCAGTTCTAACTGAGAGCTACACTGCCATATTTTTAGGAATCAAGCAGGCTGGGACACACTGGGTACCCAGTAGGCGTTCATTGCATAAAGCAGTTTGTGTGTCCAGCTGGCCACCACAGCGTCTGTTTCATACAGAACCCAACACATTAGAGGAAGTACAAGGCATGGGGTAAAACAGTACTTTGCAGAGGGAACAGAAATTGTAATGTATAATGTTTAATGCGGTATCTGTCACCCTCTACACAGCAGATCATTTTAAAGTAAAAAGTACAAGATTTTACTTTCCAATGCTGTTTTTTCCCATTCAGGTGGACTGATTTTTAATTTGACTCCATGTGAAGCCCAAATCAAATCAGAGAATGGCACATATCCTACACATCACACGAGTGGTCACTCGAGAACTCTTACCAGGGGTCCGGTCATGCGCAAGATGTAGTAGAGCTCTTCCCGGATGGCCAAAGGGACCCAGCGTCTCAGAGGGCCGCAGCAGAACAGCTTGGCACTGGGCTCGTCCGGCAAGGAGGCCCCCGCAGCCCTGCTGCCTCCGGTCACAGACATGTTGTCTGTCCTCTCCTCAGCCCTGGACTGGTCAGGGGCTACTACTGGTGCCGTCCTTCAGCCAGCTTCAGGGGTAATAGGCTTTCAGCTTTCTTAAAGGGTCACTGATTAAAGGAGGAGTTGAACACAGTTTTGATTTACTCAGTGAGGGGACGCTAAGCAATACTGTATGTTGAGCTTCTCTGATCAATGGTCTTATGTATTTCTTATCAGCACTCTAGATAAAATGTGAGTATGGCAAAGAACAGGTCTTGATTTATTTGCAAATGTGATCTAAATCATTTTATGCTAACTATCTACTTAAGTAATAGATTAGTAATTGACCATGCATAAGAAAGAGGCAAAAAGTGATCTTTAAAGGCACACATTCAAACACTTTTATTGGTATCTCTGAACCTGCTGACAGCCTGTAGCAAATGGTTAAAGCCATACATAAAAGCCCTGGGAATGAAAACTACACCAACAAATACTCCAATAAACCTCTCCACAAAACACCAAGAAATCAGTTCGTCACTGAATTTAAATTTAAATAATTTGACCAGAAATTTGAACAGCACCCAACTTACATCTGAAATACACACAATACAATGTCAATACATTCCCCTCACTTTAGTGTATTTTGACATAGAAACGTTTCCTGAGTTAACCCTAGCAAATGGATGTTTACCTCTGTGAGCAGATTTAGCAACGTTCCAGTCAGGCCTGCAGCTGTGGAAGTTATGCAGCAGCTCTAAGCTAACCTTTGCACTGAGTGTTTAACGCTCACTACAACACTACAAACAGAGGAGACTCCGTCTTTCACATGTCGGTGACTTAACTCTGTGCTGTCATGGGCAGACCAGAATGAACAAAGGTAATGACTAAACATTTCTGTTAATGTAGGCCCATTCTTTAAACAGTCCATTGTAAGCTGTACATAAAATACTGGCTATTGTTTTGGTCGACTTGGTCGACTTCTTTCCTTTAATTACATTTTTTTTTCAGTCGCTAACAAGCAATTGTCCAACCAGTGGTCACATTTTCAAAACTCTAAACATAATTAGCACAGCATCAGTCTTTTGTGGACATACCATTCACACATTTCATGTCGTTTTCACACGATATGCAGTCAGTGAACACATTTCCACAATGCTTACATTTTCTTAACAAACAAGCTGTACCTCCCAACAAAATGATGGATTGTTTTTGTAGTATTTACGAATGTTAACACACATCCCACAATAGCAAAAACAATATTCCAAACCTTAGATACAGTATAAAAACCTCTGCTTCTGCAATGATGATAATAAACAAAAAATTTAATAATTGACACACAACTGATTTATATTGGGTAAATTGGGCCAACCACAGCTGATTCCAGTCTGGCTTAGACTCAGTGGCAGGGGTTATTTTTTCTATTACATTGACACTTATACAGTAAAAGGAGGACTTTGAGGAGTGATGTTTTTGGAAACAGAAACAGAAAAAGACAAACACTGTAATGTCTAGACGAGGAAGAGGAAGAGCAAGGGGCTCAGGGAGAAGAGCAGGCCCAGTGAGAGATGCAGTGAGAGGAGCAGGGTCAGGGAGAAGAGCAGGCCCAAGGAGAGGGCAAGGTAGAGGTGTAAGAATGCGTGCAAAGGATTGCAAAGGCTGCAAGAACAGTTGTCAGAGATGAAATTTGTGCCACTATCATTGACCATGTAATCAATCACCCTTGAGGGGCAGCCGTGGCCCACTGGTTAGCACTCTGGAGGGTTTCCGGTTCGAGCCCCGACCAGTGGGCCGCGGCTGAAGTGCCCTTGAGCAAGGCACCTAACCCCTCACTGATCCCCGAGCGCCGCCATTGTAGCAGGCAGCTCACTGCGCCGGGATTAGTGTGTGCTTCACCTCACTGTGTGCTGTTTGTGTTTCACTAATTCACGATTGGGTTAAATGCAAAAATTATGTCACTTCTGGTTTGTACCATCGTTTTATGTTTTTTGGTAATAGTAACAGGACTGATATGAAATTAGGGGACAATGCTAAAATGATTTAGCCTAGAAATCTAGACTTACCCTAGCAGCAGAAAACGTAATTTGCAGCCAGGGTAGTCTAGCAACTCTTCGTTGGCTTGCGAGCTAATCACAATCACAGTGTATAGAGTCGGCGACGGTGAATTTCCTGTTACTTGAAAACAAAGAAGATGGATGCTGCTGCTGGAGAACTGTGGTCTTTGAATCGTGACTCGAGATAAGCTTTTTTTTAATTGGCAAAAGTTTGATCAGCCAACTAGCTCCGCTGGTGGGAAAATGCATGGGACTCATGAGTTGTAGCCGGTTGTAGCGCTATCCTATTGTGTGCAGAAGAAATTTGAAAGACAACCGTTTATCCCACCCCTCGGATTGAGCAGTGCCTATGGTAAGTTCCCAGACCCTACATCTTGATGTGAGTCTGGCTCGTCAGGCTAAAAATTATTATTTTCTAAGAAAATATATCTATTTATGTCAAAACCATTGCTTAACAATGAGATTACACTTGAGACAATATACAACTGTGAAAATTGTATCATTTTACCAACATTTTATAAAAGAGAAGTCCTGTTGAAAAAGAACAACTTGCGAGAGACATGCCAAAATCCTTACCCATAGCATATAATATGTGATTTTAATGATTTAAAATGATATTTCATTGGCTTTTTCTTGGTCTTATATTGAGCATATGATCTATAGTAACATTACGTTTTTTACATTACAAATTTATTTGTTGTTAAAGCAACTTTAGAACTGATTATTTGTTAGGGACGCAAAAGGCACCAATTTCACGAAATCACTTCTCTCTTAAAGGTTTCACTCATGTTGCATACATCTTGAGTTACCTCCTCATTCAAAAAAGCAAAGTATGACCAACTCATAAGTGCTATAGGTGAAACTTGGAAAGTTTATTTTAAAAAAGAGTAGTTTGCCATAGGCACAAGTGTACTGTACATACTGTATGTACATTTAGCATCTTGTCTGGCCTAATCCCTTTGGTCTACATCAGCATTGTACTTTGTTCCAGTGGGTTGGCAGTGGTCCAGTTTCCAGCGTCCATGGTGCCATTGGTTCTTGAGCTCCAGTAGGACTCGGGTAGAGGCAGGAGGAAGTGGACTGTGACTCCCACACAGAGGATGAGGAGGAGAATCAGCACAGAGAGGCCTCTCCTGAGGAGGAGCTGAGAGGGGGAGAGCAGAGCAGCAGGCTGCCGCCTCTCACTGCCATGAGCCTTCTGCACCTCCTGCAGCACCACAGACCCATGGCCGTTCTCTGTCTGTCTCAAAGGAAACAAGTTATTTGTGTTTACATGCTATTACATTTATTAGTGGAATAAAAAATGTGTTGCCTGATCATAGTATGTGAAACATGTCATACAAAAAAACTTTTTAACAGATTTTTAACATGAAAATAGGTTTCAGAATTGTCATTATAAGCTGCAAGTTTCTCTGATTTTGTAATGTATCATTTCAGTTGTCAACTTAGAAATGGGGCCTCACTTTTTTCCACTGCTCTATAGCTCTTAAAGGGTGTCAGTAGATGTTACATCACATCAGAGATAAACACAAACCTCTCTGTTATTCTCCAGGGGAAGCTGTTCAGGTCTAGGCATAAGGTCTGCGTAGACATTCACCCCTGCACGTGCGACTGCCTGCAACAACACAACCTCAGTGAACTGCTGGATTACATATCATCTCACTGAATTACTACAGTCTGTCGATTGTTAACCTCTTCCCCTGTCCGACATGCAATGCTAATAGTGACATTGAGAAATGTGGGCATACCTCCTTGGTTATAATCTTCCAGTTCATTTTGAAGATGACAGTGAGGAAAAATGTCACTTGAACACAGACACAGATCAACAGGCCGAGCCAAAAGCCTGTAAAGAGAGAGATGATTATAGATAGATAGATAAATAGATAGATAGATAGACATATAGATAAATAGATATATAGATGGATAGATGGATGGATGTTATGGTGCTGTAGTCATTTTTTTGTCTGCTTTTATTCACAAGAATATTTTGGGGAAATAATTATCGGGAGAACAGAGTGAACAAACCGGCCACTCGTAGTCCTGCAGTAAACATAAGTGCAATTCCAACAGGAAGCCCTATGCAGTAGTAGCCAAAGAGATTAGCAACAGCAGCTATCCTCTGTCGTCCTGCACCAAGGAGAATACCCATAGACACACACTGGGGAGAGGAAGATAGACAATCATCTAAACATCTCACATCTCCAGTAAACACGTACACACAACACACACATCCACAGTACATACGGTGTGTACACACACAACACACACATCACATCCCCAGTACATACGCTGTGTACACACACAACACACACATACCCAGTATATACATTGTGTACACTCACAACACATACATACCCAGTACAGTGTACACACACACATAGGCGTGCATAAATAGACACTAGGTGGTGCTAAAGCACTAGGAAGTTTGCCCTTTATCAACGAAAATGCCCTTTTGAAACTTGTTTTTTTTTTTTTAATTATTAATATTATTAAGATTTTACTGAGGTCGGTTTTGAAATGATCTTTTGAAAACCTGAGCCATTAAAAACGACTGAAACAATGCCGCGAAATGAGCCGCCTCCTTGCGCACACCCGACCAGCCTATCGCTCTTCCTTTGTCACGACGAACGTTTTCTGTTGTATAGGTTTTGTTAGGCAACATAAATTAACACATTTTGGTCTCTTTATTGTCTTAATTGTATATTGATTTACTAATTGCAGCACAAGTCAAATTTCATTCATGTGCGTGTAATTTGTTTTATAATTAAGTGTTCCACGTGCGCTAAAAAGTGCCCCCCCCCCCCCCCCCCCCTCCTGAGCACCTGCCCCCCAAAATGTCTGTGCACGCCACTGCACACACATCACATAATCACACATCCCCAATACAGTGTGTCCACACGCATCACACATGGGCAGGACACTGCACACATTTCTGTTCTGTTTTTCCTCAGTAGAAAAAAATGTTAATTCTGATATAAAATATTGATGATGTATCACTCCAAGTCTTAGAAAGCTTGATGCCCAAAGGTTCAAAGGCTTCAGTCTTTTACACTAATCAGTTTAGTGGCACCACTCACCACAAGTCCATCTAAGAACTGTGAGAAACAATAAACATTGAGAACTCCAGAGACCAACTTTGCAATTTTCCTGTAAAGAGAAAAGAAAAACATGTCTGAAAAAGCTGTCTTTGATTTTTAATATTTTAAATGACAAAATATTGTAACTGACATACTCATCTGAAGTGAAAATAAAGCCAATGACTGACTTTGTGGAGGCTAGAATAACACCCTGAAACACCGCAAACACAGCTGTAAATGAAAAGGTATGGTGAGGCCGTGGTCAGTAGAAAACAGCAATGTGCAGGTTTATTGCCAAGTAGGTTTTCACATACAAGGAATTTGCTTTGGTCTCAAGGTGCATGACATACAATAATTAAAATACATGAAATACATAAAATACAATAGCACAATAAATAGACAGCATGTTAGGACGAGACAGACAACCATAAGTCACAACAAAGTGGAAGAGATATACTAATGAAAAGCAATGGAGCTGACCTGTGAAGATATATGTAATTACTAATGAAAAGCAATGGAGCTGACCTGTGAGGGCAAGACATATTTTACTGGTTCTGATGGCCCCATTGGTATCTCCAGCACCCAGTGCATTCCCCACACGCACACACGCGGCTCCCTGGATGCTTAGAGGAATCTAAGGCAAGACAACACATCTCTTCAGTACCTGGAACCCTGGAGTCACAGAAAGATTCTAAGAATGTTCAACATAGTTCTCAGGGTTAATATACAACATGCTTTGTCATGCTGATATTTTAAAAATCTAATCTAATGTTTAACTTCACTATTCAATTACCAGATTTAACCGGGTGAGACCCCAAACTGCCCCAAAAATGTAATTCAATGTTTGACACGTTTAGGGTTTAACTTTGAAGATGAAAAGAAATGTGATTACGTGAGATTTCTATGGGTGAGAAGTTACTGTAACCTTAACTATGTTTCTCTTTAGCTTTGACCACAATTACAGCAACCTCACAGACATTTTCCTTCTCAATCACGAACCATGGCAGACACATATAAAAGCCTCAAATAATTATGGTACAAAGTGCACTGTACTGTACACAAAACACACAGAAAAACACAAATATATCACCATTATCAAAATATTTACTCTAATTTGATACAAATTTGTTGCTCTCCTCTGAAATGTCAATGTAATGGCAGTTAAGTAAGAGTGGTTGTGACAGAAATGTAATCTGTGATCATGAAGGCAGACTGAGAAAATGACTGTTGAATTATAGGTCTTTACCATATAATTTAGAAACCCTAGCATCATGACCACGTGCTGTGCTGCCAATTCATCTTCACTCAACATACCTGGGAGAGGGCAAAAAAAAGGGTCTCATTAAACACAGATAAGATATGAATGTATGAACTGTCGTCAAGGTGCTGAGTTATACTGACCGGCAAAGAATCCTCCAAATTCATACACCCACCACTCTAGACAAAACATGAAGGCACTGGGGATGGCCAGCCTCATGAAAGAGCCCCACTCCTGGAGGCATTCCATGGTCCAGCCTTGCAAGAGAGAAGCATTAACTTTCAGCCTTGGTGTTGAAAAACATATAAATGCATTAAATTGACAGGCGTGTAGTCCTACACCTTCCACCAGCAGTAGCCTATCTGATTATTCTGCAACGTTTGCTTTGGCATATTATGTAGTAGCAGCCCATGTTGATCTATGGCACACTGCTCCTGAATAAAACATCTCTGTAGTGACAGATCCTCGATTCAATCTCCAAAGGGAAAAAGTAACAGCTTTAGGAGATGAACACGCATGGGTGCCTGTCCGTGGTCCGACGCTGATACGTATTCCCGTCACACGAGTGTGATCGGGGCTTTAAAGCCCAGCCGGGACTTGTCTGCATGATGTCAGGTGGGATGCCATAGGAATGCTAATAGTGAAAAAAAGTTCATGGGAGAGTGGAGCCGACAACAAATCTGCTTCACCTGCTCAGAGAACTCTCTGATGGTGGATGTGCAGCGCTTGAAGTGTCAAGACAAATCTTTTGAAAAAGCCAGGCTGACAATTAAGCTGGGTTTTGCACTCCACTTCTATTCATTTCCACAAATTCTATTAACCTGTGAAATGTGACGGTGTGTTTGTTGATTAGAGGATCCTAATATGACTTTCTTCAAATCCTTGAAGCAACACAGTGTAGTTATTCTGCCTTAAAATATCAGTTTCAAACTCATTACGATGCCATACTGACTGACTTCCAGTAAGGAGAGTGAAGTCTTATATTGCACTAATGTTCTCATTGAAAGAAGCCTGACCTTTTTCACCAGTTTTAGACAGAACGGGAATGCAGAGGTGCGAAAACCCTGACTTCAGTTGCACAATAAAAATATGAAATACCAACTGAAAAAAGCAGATGTACAGATTGGTCATTATTTCTGAGAAATTACACACTGCCTTCTCACTCCACCCTTCCTCTACCTAGACTATGTTATGACACTAGATAAATCAGATTTAGCTCCTTAGCTCCTTTACTCACCCCATGCGACCTTCTATCCCTGCCCAGTTGTCATCATCACCCCCCTTGCTCTCTCTTTAGGATGCTCTGAACACATCACATGATCACATGGAACCATGGTAATATAGCCACACAAAGGCATACCCAGAAAGCACAACCAAGTTTTTGAATAGTTGCTACTGTGACCACAATATCTGGTATTATATATCTTATAATATTTTTTATACCAATGCACATGATAGAAAAGCTACAGCTTTGTCTTAATTTAAGATGTGTTTTTTTAGGTAGGAATGTGATTAGGTAGGGTTAACTGAATTCTGAATTCACTGATGTGGTGCAATGGCAAGTCTTATAGTTACCATCCCAGGTTTTAACATGCAGCTTCCTCCAGATTATGTAAGACAATAAAAGAATACAGCTGATGATCTGAGCAACTGAGTTGGCTGCAGCAGAACCTCTGAAACACACAAACAGAGAGGGAAAGAGAGAGAGAGAGAGAGAGAGAGAGAGAGAGAGAGAGAGAGAGAGAGAGAGAGAGAGAGAGAGAGAAAATGAGTGATGGAATTAAAATCTTTTAGCTTCTGTTGGGACTGACTGACTGCCATTTGCATTGTCAGTTGTGTTATATGAATGGGGAGTGCACTTACGGGACCCCAAGGTCCAGCCAGGACACTAAAATATAGTTTATCAGCAAGGTGCCCACAGCTGCGACAGCACTCATGTAGACCTGTGGCAGAATTACACCCTACAACCAAAAGAAAAAGAAAATATCATAGACACATGTTCCATATGACTCTGTCAAAATGTAAATAACAATGACATGTACAGTATGACTGATGATGAGTTTCACTGTACATGGGGTATACCTGATTTTGAAGATAAGCTACCAGCAAGAGGTGTAAGAAAATTGCCTGTCATTTAAAAAAAAATCAGCAACAGGTTAATAAGGAAGATAGATCAAAGGTGAGTGTTGCATTATTGATAATACCAACAATATTATTTTATTTTACTGATTGTAGATAGGACCTACAGTAGTGTCTTGTACCTTACCGGAACAGCAGGTAACACTGCAATCACATAGATCTGCGCTATCCTACAAGAGGATATAGAGCATATGCATGCTATATTGTATTGTTAAATGTAATGGTCATTTGGACCATTCAGTAACTTCCATTCATACATTTCAAAGCCTTTTTTTGTCTCAAGGGTGCAACTGGATTAGCTCGCAGGCTATGTGATCCAATGTGACAGCAATAATTGTGCAGTGTACATACTTTTAATTTTACATACTGTAGTTAATTTCAAAGGACCCCCTCAAAACTTAAACAGTGATTACAGTTTTTCTAAGTCATTTTGACACATTTCTCAGATCAGAAGTCTTGACTTAGATAGTCTGTCTAGCATATATACGTAGGCCTATACTGTATGTGTGACCTAATAGACAGGAATGTCTACACACAGCTCTGACCAAGGGGTGTTTTACTGTATATTGGTCATTTTTCATTTGCACAATGCTGTTAAAGCCTTTCATTGTTCATTAGAAAATACTTACAGAGTAAACTGTCATATTGACAACAAGACAAAGCAGTTTGACTATCTTGATATAAACAATGGTGTAAGGACTTGTCATTTTGATTGCACTGACAGTTTCAGTGGCATAAATACTTGCTTTTGAGACAAAAAAAAAAGAAGCACTAATTGCATGAAACATGCACCAAAGCAACTGAGAAAAACTGTAAACTCAGGATTTTTTCCCACAGCATTATATTTATTTATGTCCCCTAAAACCAGATGTCCATCTCCAAACACACATTCTGTTTTCACAGCTGTGGGAAACTCAAACTGTTTGATGTTTTAGCATTACATCAGCAAATAGTGCACAAACATATTTCCTAAACTTCCTCCTGATCTGAGATTTGAATGTCCAATGCTGGTTACCTGGCCACCTCGGGGTCCTGTCCCAGCACCAGCAGGATGGCCTGGGAGTTGACCAGCAGTGCCCAGCAGGGCAGACAGAAGAGCAGCAGGATCAGGACGCTCCTCTGCAGGATCACCCCCACACGCAGCAGGTTCCTCGCCCCAAACGTCTGCGCAGAGAACAAACACATACACAATCGGTCTAGGTTTTTAGCAATCAGTTAAACAAAGTCTCAGCCAGTCAGTAGTCAAGTCAGAAATCTCAGAGAGCTTTATTCACGGCAAAGCTTACATCTCCAAGTACAGTATGTATGAACCCCTAACAACCGAAATCAGTGACATGTACCCAAGGGCTGACCTAACATACATGACGGCGCCAACCTCCCTAGTAAGAGATGGCACACAGCTCAGCAGCAGGACAACACGCACACGCACACACACACACACACACACACACACACACACACAGCTCAGCAGCAGGGTGCATCTTAGTATCTGTAAGCTCTGGAGAATTGCAGTATAATTTTAGGTAAACATTATTAGTTGTAGTACCAATAGCAACTAGATGTACCGCAGAGCGGTACAAAATATGACCACCGCCCAGTCCAGCACATGTTTTCCACAAAAATAAGTCACGCTGAAAGGCATATATGATTCTAACTGTCTCACTGAATTGCATTATGCACACTCAATTCTCACTGGTATCTGCTAGACAACAAGTACCCAAACATGATTAGTTCATAGATTTCACATGTAAAATACATTTTATACAACCCCACCCCCATCTTGCCTGTTCGTAATTCTGAGAAATTCTTGAATTGTGTGCATGTGTGTGTGTACATTTTTATGTTTATGTGTGTGTGGGTGGGTGGGTGTGCGTGCATGTGTAAGTAAGTATAAGTATATATACTTTTTTGATCCCGTGAGGGAAATTTGGTCTCTGCATTTAACCCAATCTGTGAATTAGTGAAACACACACAGTGAACACACAGTGAGGTGAAGCTCACACTAATCCCGGCGCAGTGAGCTGCCTGCTGCAACGGCGGCGCTCGGGGAGCAGTGAGGGGTTAGGTGCCTTGCTCAAGGGCACTTCAGCCGCGGCCCACTGGCAAGTCCAGAGTGCTAACCAGTGGACCACGGCTGCCCACAATGTGCATGTGCTTGTGTGTTATCTGTTTATGCACATGTCATCCTAGTCCCTATGGTTCTCAAGATATTCACAGAAAACTGTGTCTGCCCTACCCTCCTTTAAGGGGGTCCAGTCCAGCGGGGGGGCTACAGATCAAAACGAAAAACAATGGTTCCATGCTATCCAGGTGGGGTTACAGTGTACATGCCCACCAAGTTTCGTGTACCCCGGTCTTTCAGTGTCCCGGGAATCCTTGTTGGTGTACGGTCACTAAATGTACACATAAATTATTTTATTGTAAGGCCCCCCATGAACGAAAGTCCACGAAACTTGGCATGCATTCAGAGGGTGTCATAATGATCCTACACTTTCAATTTCGTGCAGTTTTGACTATGTTAGGTCACAGATACCTGCGATTACAACACCTCATTTTTACTTTTTTGTGTTTAACTAGGTGGCGCTATACATGAAATGAGTGGTTATGGAATGGGTTGACATGGCCCTTTGAGATCAACATACAAAAATAAATGGTCCTCCTAAACCCTACGGTTCTCGAGATATTCACAGAAAACTGTGTCTGCCCTACCCTCCTTTCGGGGGTCCAGTCCAGCGGGGGGGCTACAGATCAAAACGAAAAACGATGGTTCCATGCTATCCATGTGGGGTTACATGCCCACCAAGTTTCGTGTACCCCGGTCTTACAGTGTCCCGGGAATCCTTGACGGAAATTTGGACATGCGAAAAAGAAAAAAAAAAAAAAATCTGACTAAACGCTTCGCTGCGCGGCGGTCATAATACTGTAATATAGCTGTATTTTTGTTGTATTACAGTAGTAGCAGTAGTAGTACTGTTGCACATATTTCGTGAAAACAAATCTGTCAGGCTTTTATGGTGCTAGTCAGGACATAAACAAGTATAGAAACATTTGTTACACTGTAGAATTAATGTGATGTTTTATAACTGTGAGTTGGAAGTATAAAAGAGGATTGCATATTTTTACCTGAGATACTAAAGTGTTACATGCAAGGATTAGTCCCCCTCCTGTTGCTAAAGTTGATACACTTATTATCTGGAAAACAAAACATTCAGTGCATTATATCTTATACATGTGATTTTGTTTAGATAGGAAATGAATAGATTCAGTGCATGATAGACTATACAGTATATAGCATTTAGATGGCAAGAGTGGGTTTATCTCAACAATTTTCTCAAATATGTCTTTATCTCAGATGGAAGTTCATCCTGTCACAGTAAAATTGTTGTTACAAGTAATGTGTTCATATTTGTTATTGTTATACTTATCACATTACTTATTTGTTATACAGTACATATTTTATGTGATCATATAAATCTAAGTCAGAAATAGCTCATGAGATATTGTATGGTGTACTACTGTATGGTGGATGATCAGTGGGGGAACTCACCACTGATGCCATGGCATAGCCAGCCAGTACAGTGTTCCCCAGGCGACCACAGAACATTGTCACAAAAAATGGTGTCAGGAAATTCAGAACACGGTATAACATCTATCAAGACAAATCAGATGGAAACAGACATGAAAAAATAGCAGATCTATGCAAACACTAATATTGAGACACTTTATTCCTGGAAGCCTTTTTATCATGAAAAATATTAGCTTTTCCTTTTTAATTTGTCATATATTTAGATTACAGATGGATCTATGAGAGTACACATATACTGTACAGTATGAAATATTTACTAAATGTTTACGTAGTCCATGTACATGACGTATGAACTGTAATGCAATGCCTAAGCAGAGTGTTGGTCTCTCTTACCAGGGGTCCAGTCATGCGCAAGATGTAGTAGAGCTCTTCCCGGATGGCAAGAGGGACCCAGCGTCTCAGAGGGCCGCAGCAGAACAGCTTGGCACTGGGCTCGTCCGGCGAGGAGGCCCCCACAGCCCTGCTGCCTCCGGTCACAGACATGCTGTCCTCTCCTCAGCCCTGGTCTGCAGCACAACCTCTGCCTATCTCCCTTTCGTCCCCTCTCCCCCTCTGTGCCTCTGTTTCAGGAGGTGCTGTAAGGTGCCGGTAATACTGATTCAAAGTCTTAAAGTCTTAAAAGCTCACCAATAAATGCGTTGTCAAACTCAAGCCCAGAGTCTGTCCCTTCCCACAGTGTGCTTTGCCCTGTGTTGACTTTTTCCCCCAGTCATTCAGCAGTGAGTAGGACACACAAACACACGCACACACAAACACACACGTGCGCGCACACACGTGCGCGCACACACGCGCACGCGCACACACACACACAAACACACACACACACTCACACACACACATTTTGATGATCTATTACTATTCAATACTGTAACTGTATACTGTAAAGGCTGATCAGTCCAGCCCCTTCGTCACAAAGGAAATAAACTTTGTCCCCTCTGCACTCATCAGGAAACCTAAACATTGATAGCTTTGATCACTATACTATGGACTGGGAGACCTACTCCAAGACTGTAATCAATTAGGAAGACAAGGCTTTAGTCTTGCAACTGTGCACATAGAGGGAAAGAGCAGTAACACAAAGCTTATCTGATAGTTCCTAAGACACTCGTAGAGGTGCTTCCTTTGGCTAATTATCTAGCCAGAGAGGAGTTCAGAGAAGTCTACAATTAACAGACTCGATTTGAAATCACACCAGAACACTTTATAGTACACTATCATACATTATTACAATATCCCTTTCATGCATTAATTATTAATTCACTGAGGTAGATTTTTTTCCTAAGCTTTTTCTTACACCCAAACAAGACTTAGAACATGTCCAATTTTTTTTTTTTTAATATTTATTATTTTGACGAAAATACTCAACTGTCCACTGTAGTGGACACTGCGCATCAAGGGGTAAAATTCAATTAAATGGTAAATGTGTTTTTTTTTTAATGTAAAAACAGGTGTTATATAGCCTGGGTGCCATCCAGGCTATATAAACAATTTATCATGTATAAATCATTCAAATTTAAAACAATTAGTTTATTTAGTCAAGACAATAAAGTAACTAGATGTACTGCATAGTGGTACAAAATATGAACGCTACTCAGTCCTGTGTGAGTGTGTGTTCATATATATATGTGTTTGTGTGGCAGTTTGTGTATGTATGAATGGGGGAGAGGGTCATGTGTAGGTGTGTACTGTAAGTATGGATGGTGTGTGTGGGGGGGGGTGTAATGGTGTGTGTTGGGGGATGTATCTGTGTGTGTGTGCCAAATTATGAATGTGTATGTGTGAATGGAGGAGGGGGTCGTGCATAGGTGTGTGTGTGTGTGTGTGTGTGTGTGTGTGTGTGTGCATTTGTGTGTGCATGAGTGAGTGAGTGAGTGAGTGAGAGAGAGAGTGACAGTCCTGCCTATTATCTCAGCAGAAAGTACATTTCAACATCCCCTACCAGCAACCCTTAGCTCAACACCACCAAAGGCTGATAGGTGTACAGTCACTAAATATACACATATACATTCATTAAGGGGGTGTACCCATATGTGTGTGTGTTGGGGGGGGGGGGGGGGGGGGGGGCATGAATTGAGAAGTTTTCATGCAGGTGGCCCCGGCTGATTACTCATTGGTTGAACAGACAATTTGTTGCCTGCAGTAGTCTATACAGAGCCCTGAATATTCCTGGAATATAGTCCTGGAATATTACATATATATTACAATATATGGCATATTCACAATTCACAATTTTGTTTTGAATAAGATTTAGATAATAAATATGTCATAACATTATTAATTTGAAGCTATTTTATGAAATTTACATATGTGGCCCTCATAATCAAAATATACCCTTGTCCCTATCTGAACATGATTTCAGTATACTCTTACCTGGTCACCAAAAATACATGTACTCTGCTAAACATGAAATCAACATAAATCATAAAACTCTAATCAAATCCCCTCCTTCCACACACACACACACACAAGCACATTCTTAGACAGCTTTCTTAAGCAGCTTAGAGACTGTACAATGTCCTTCTTTTTGTTCAGAAATCCTATAAACTATGAGACTGATCTCAGCATCACTGGAAAATGTTCTCAGGGAAGTGTGCAAGGTTTTAGTCCTCAAGAGAGAGAGGACAAAACTACTGTAGTTAAATAATTGGTACCCTGGATGGGAAGGAATTCTTCTAAATTCCACTTACACTGTACTGTTGAACTAAAAGGTGAGATAATGATACTGCCAACCCCAACATTTAAAAAAAAATATAGCTTGCTGGCATGACGTAGAGAAGATCCATGGGCTGATGTGGGTGTCGTGATTCAGACTGGAGACAGAAATGTCTTGCTTTGGGGAGTGCTGTGCAAGCAGTGGCAGTGTCCATACCACACTCAGGTCCAAGTCCTCACATGGACCCGGGTTCAAATTCAACAAACATGCCCGTTCCCTTACACTTTCAAAGTTTGCAATACTTCGGCTTGTCTGTAGGCCCTACCACAGAAGTGTAATTATATTTTGAGCATTGTCAGTGGTATAAAAAAACGTTTTTGTTTTCTGACGTTCTAGCTGGCCCCCTTAGCTTTCACTATATGCCCATTCAGTGATAATGCAAAAATATCTTGCTCAAAAGTCCTAGCCTGAAAGCCAGCCGAACTTAGCCCCCGCCCACATAATTTGAGGTTGAGAAGTTCAGTCTGGAAATGTTCCGTTGAGGAGCAACTGTGCCCGAACCAGAGCTGTTCGGACCAATGAAATTGTCTGGGGGGGGATTATGGACTGATGAGCAACAGTGCCTCGTCTATCACGTCATCTGAGCACGCTTCGGTTGACTTTGTTTTGCAACTAATGCCCTATGCAGACTACACGATTTCAGCCCAATTTTGCCACAATTTTGTCGTAGCCCACAAATTTCCAGTGTCGTGCCCAAATATGAAAAGTCAGGAACGACGCTGAACGTCGCTTTGGTACCCCAGTACTGATGACGTGCAGTCTGCACAGGGTTAAAGTATTGTTTGTGCTGGATGAAGGAACAAATGTACACAACCCTAGTCGTGCAGTGATTGGGGCAGCCGTGGCCAACTGGTTAGAAAGGTTGCCGGTTGCCGAAAGGTTGCCGGTTCAATCCCAGACTAGTAGGAAAAATGTGGGCGGGGGAAGTGGTTGAGCACTGCTCTTTCATGCCCTCATCCACGGCTGAAATGCCCTTGAGCAAGGCACCCAACCCCTCACTGCTCCGAGCGCCACTGTAGCAGGCTGCTCACTGCTCCTTGTTAGTATGTGCTTCACGGATGGGATAAATGTAGAGACCAAATTTCCCTCGTCAAAGTCAGCTTTATTGTCAATTTCTTCACATATACTAATAGCCTACCCTACTACGTATCTCTTAGATTTTGTTCTGATTGACGGCACAATAACTTTTACAAAAGACCAGAAAACAATGTTAAGGCATTTGTGGAGGATGGTTCATGTGTTCTTCCTACATCTCACGGTAAGCAATTTTGTTTCTCTGATTGGTTAGGTCTATCCAATTGAGTGCAGAGGCATTCCCCCCCTGTATCAGTTGAAACATGCCCCATAATTACGTCCCAATGGAGCAGTATCAGACTCATATTCTGACTAGAATTTGAGTATGACAACGTCAGGCTGAAAACACCTGATAGCGAAATCTAAGACAATTAAATAAGTAGCAGGGTAGGCTGTTTGGAAAAAACTGATAGCCTATACCCCTTCCGTTTTTAAAAATAATTCCGTTGAACACTGATATGCTACAAACATGTTATAAACAGCTGGGAAAGGCTGTCGCAATTCCCTCGAACAGGTAGTCAATCAGAAATTTGAACGAGGGAACAACAGGTCACATTGCAACATGCTGTTTTCCCTTAATGAAAGTGAAACCATGAGTTTTTCCACATCTCAACTTTGGCCAAAGTTTTCAGAAATAATCGTTTTCAGTGATAAAACCTCATTGAAATAATATACATTTTCCATATGGGGTCTTAGAAGCCATCTGTCTCCTTCTAGCCACAGCGTTTTGTTGCAAACATAATCAACCTAAGCGTGCTCAGATGACGTGATAGACGAAGCGCTGTTGCTCACCTGTCCATCATCGTAAAGCCCGATTTGATTGGTCCGCCAGCTCTGGGGCGAGCATAGTTGCTGCACAATGGAGCAATGCCAGACCGAACTTCCCGACCTCAAATGTTGTGGGACTAAGTTCGGCTGGCACCCAGGCTAGGGTATTTTACTATGGGGCACCAAATGTAACATGACTTGTTTCGTGGACAGAATCACTTTTGTGTGACGATTCTGACGAAATACATATATTCATTACGAAACCATGCTACATCGTAACGCCTTTTGTCCACAGAATACACAAATTGGTTTGCATTGTGTCCACGAAACACTGAAGAGAGCACATCATTTTGTGGAGCAAATTGACTGGTGGCCTTTTCCTTTCGTGGGCACAAGGCTGAATGCACTATTCACTGTTGTAGACGAAATAAACTCTTTTTTTGGTCAAAAATTTCTGTCTATGTAAATACAGACGAAATGCATAATAGAATCACGAAATCAGCTTTGTGACCTGCTACAATACATTTTGTGAGTCAGCAGTTTACGGAATAAATTATGTGTCATGATAATTTCATTCTGTGGACAAAATGCATAAGAGAATCACAAAATCAGTTTTGTGACCTGCAATACATTTCGTGAGTCAGCAGTTTACAGAATGAATTAGCCTATACACAGTGGGTCCCATTTACAGTTTTTTACAACTGTTTACACACGTTTTCAAAACTCCACACACAAAACCAACAATTGCTCACACAAAATGCAAAATGTCTCAAATCTCCAGCAAAATGACACACAACATTCAAAATGTCATAAGCACATCTTTAAAGGTGCCATGTGTAAGAATTGAGGTATACTGTAAATATCCAAAAAATGAGCTACAAGCATCAAAAGAATGAGAAGAAATAAAGGCATGATGTCATTAAAAAAAAATGTCAAGGTATAGTGCTGCAGAGATATCAACCTGAATTAGCATGCTAAATTACTAGCCACAGCCTGACAGGTGTCATAATACCAGTTTCGGCCATGGGAGGCGGTATGCGGGCAACATAACCGCCAGCCAAACTGCAATACACGTCTCTCGGTTGTTACTCCATAGACCAACTCACGACTTTCTTGTAGACCAACTGTAGAAGTGACCCTTTATTACGCAGCTGCGTGAAATGACCTAACCAGTCGGCGAAAAGCAACTGCATAGGATTTCTCTGTATGATCTATGCTCTATGGTCTTCAAACTGCCTCCTCAACGAGTAGATTGCTGGTCCACTGAGCCACGAATGTAGGCTAGATTATGCCCGGTGCTTCTGTCTGTTAATTTTTCGGCACAACTAAATGGTGTTATGGAACAGCAGACCGAAAGAAAAAGAAACTAAATGTTTCCCTGATCAATACATACTTCTTAATTCATAAAATATAGAGGCATAACATTAGGTGGTAGCGAAAGGCTGTGAGTGCTCATTCAATGTCCTATGCAGGTGAAACTGACAAACTCTTAGGTAGGCTAAGCAACAATGAATGAAGTGGATTCCTGTAATGTTCATGAAAACAGCATAGCGATGGGTAGGCTATTATTGGTAGGCGCGCACTCCAGCGAGACGAGTGAAATGTATTTAAAACATGTATTTATGTCATCGCAATTAGACTATTGGCTACAATATAAGTTACTGTTAGGCCTACAACAAGTCGCGATTTATTAGGCTATCCAATTACTATGCTGTTTTCATGAACATTATAGGAATCCATTTCATTGCACGGAATGATGCATAGGTGCATTCCGTATTCCGTAACTTCACGCCATAGGTGAAGCTCGCGCGCGCGTGTGTGTGAGCCTGTGTCTGTGTGTATGTGTGGACCAACCACCCTGCTCTACAACATGCACAGAGTAAAGTTGACTGTGTTGGCTTTGCACATTACCTTGCTGAACAGAAGGGGGCAGCAAAGCTTCACAGCCAAATGAGACAATTCCTCAGGCGTTAAAGACAGAGAAGATTCTTTGCTCTTCTTCTCTCAAGAAGATTATCTATTGTCTGAAGGTTCACACAGTCTACTGAGAAAAATCTGATGTTTAACAGAATGAATGTTTCTAAAACTGTGAAGTGATGGTTATTTCTGGTCCTTTTCACTCTGTAAAACTTGAATCTTGCATCACAGGACTAAAACATAGCCATATGATGTGATGGCAGCATGAACATGTCATAGCAGTTATCATACTGGTCGGTGTATTTAGCTATTATGGCATTGTCTCTGACAGAGCCTTTGAAAGCTGTCATGGCTATGACTGACCATATGAGAGTGTTGGGGAAATCATTGGGCATCAACATGTCTAATGACTGGACCAAATATCCAAAAAAAGAGAAATCTGCGCCTTACACAGTGGCTATTGTCAGTGTTGGTGCGTAGGCTCCAAATGAAAACTGTGAAAAACAAGACTGGAGATCGCACTTAAAAGGTAGAACAGTCTGGTGAGGTTAATAAATCACTATTTGATCATATTCTTGTTCTCGTCTACCTTTTGAGTGCGATCTCCAGTCTTGTTTTTCTATAATAACTGGACCAGACATAACATGCTTGTGTCAATCATATAACACAGGGCTCAGGCAAATTCAACCTCCCTTACTACTCCCACACTGAGCGTGTTAGGGTTTGCATCTAATAGCTCTGAGTTATGAACAATGTTCTTGTAAGATTGTTTGTACAAACAGTCCACCATAGTGTTTTTAATGGCCCATTTCCTGTTTTCCCTTCTTTGAACTGTTGCTGTGTGAAAACATGCCATAGCCGTATGTTGGATGTGTTATATTACTCTTCACAAATTGCTGAATCATACCTTTACCACAAAGTACAATAAATCCATTGCAGTTGCAATAAAAAGCATCTGTTCTAAAATCTCCCAGGATCAAGGTCTTTTTGTGGATTGCGGTCATTCAACCAGGACTTTGTAGGAGGACATACCTGTGACTACAAATAAAAGGTTTGTAAATATGTTGGTGACTAATTCAATGGATGTACTTCAATACATGTTTTTATATTCAGCAACCAGATGACATAACCATAACACGATATGTCAATTCAATCAGTCATTTTAAAGTGGAAAATAGGAAAACATCTGGAATTAATTGTTCTTCATCTTGAGGAAGAAGACACGTTTTATTTTATAAAACGGTAGTGCCATGCTTGTAGGCTGAGGAGAGTCTGTCTCTACTGTCATAAAGTACAGCTGCATTAGACATCTCACTGCTGTGGGTGACTTGCTGTGACACTTGAGCTAATTTTTTTTTTTGGCTCATGCTATTTTTACTTCAGCTGGAGGGCAGCAGTCGGGAAGCACATCTCTGCCCACTGTTGACTATTTCTGTCAGAGACTCTCTGTGTATTGTTCCCCGTGTTTTAGGTCTTCCGGAGGAAAATAAATCAAATGATGAGAGTGCATGCCTGCCTTCTCCTCCTGTGCTGTGCCTGTCGGCTGGTGACAGCAGGTAATGAAAAACACCTCCATCCAAGCATCAACTCTCTGCTGCTCAGTCTGAAGTCTGATTTTTTAACAACAAAGGAGGGGAGTGTATAAAACGGCATTCAAGCCAGCCAGCTGGTCTAGTATCTCCACTTCTTAATCAATTTCATATGGAAGTCATGAGGTCTTCACTGAGCGCATTAGGGAGTGGAGACATGGTGTTCGTGACTTGCTATTTCCGTGACTGCTGCAGAGACTAGACATCATGTCCTCGCTTATGGGCTGCCCTTGGTGTGCAGAGGAGGGCAGTCATAACAATTCTTCATTATTTTCCTTTCAACAGCAAGATGTCCTTATTGGTAATTAGATGTTAATTAGCAACAAAGAAGGTAATTATGTGCAAATTAGTGACGAAGATCACAAGATGACAAACTAGATACTAGAAACATGTGATAGTGTATGAGCTGAATGAGTGCATGGATGGAGTGCAAATTTGATTTCCTGTACCTCTGCTCAGGGATGAGGGTGGTGCTGAGCCCCCTGGACACTGAGGGCAGTGTGAGTGCCCGTGTGGGAGGTGTGGTGTCCCTGAACTGCTCGGCGGAGGGCGGAGGCGTGTCGGAGCAGTCGGAGGAACTGGAGTGGCACCGCAATGGCCAGTTGCTCAAGCTGGACCCCCACAACCACTTCAGTCCCAGCAGGCTGTGCGTGCAGAACGTGACCACTGACGACCACCAGGTCACCTTCACCTGTCACCTGAAGAGGAACCCCACTGTGGCGGCCTCGGCGGAGATCAAAGTGCACTGTGAGTCCAGCAGCATGCAGGGTGTGTGCTCTCAGTAAGATCTGCACTTTTGCCCATTTTAAAGCAGGCATGGTTGGTGTGTGTGTGTGTGTGTGTGTGTGTGTATGGGGTCCACTTTAGTCTGAGATTCTTGGCTTTGGTCCTCATTCTTGACATCAGAGGTTCTGAGAGCCCCCTGCTTTGGCATGATTCCTGCTCCACATGCCTGACTGATTAGCTGAACGCACATCATGTCTCTAATCAAGGGGCATTATAATTACACTGATTTTAATCAGGTGTGCGCTTAGAGTAGGGATAGCTGCAAGACATTCAGGGCAGTGGGCTCGAGAGCCACTGCTCTATCGTAACAACCCTAATTATCACCACTTTTGTTCAGAAATTCTAAAACAACAATGTTTTTTAACACTTCAAAATAACATTTACTAAATGAACCTTACATTTTTCAGTAGCCATAGATGTGTAGATTTGAACAAAATCTGGTTTGGTTCTTAACGGGAGCATTTACTGCCTGAAATATATTGCGTTTCTTTAGGAGTCCGCTGTCTTGGTTTGTATAGAAATGGATATTAAGTGACACATACACGCAAGACGGTGGAAATACGGGACCGACGGTAATAGGGGGAGTTCCGATACATCCATTAAGGGTGCATCTGAAAATCAAGAATCCAGATGATGCTTTGTGCACCTGTACACCTACTCCTGTACACTGTTGATGTGCTGCATAGGTGTGCATATTGCAGGTGTCTGCATGTATAGATTGTTTAGATGTACAGCATATCTATGCATATGGATACACTATACATGTACTATGCACTATGTACAGTATGCACTATGCTGGACTATGTATACCTTACACTCTGCCCTGTCCTCTCTCCAGTTCCCCCTGACCTGTCAGGCAGTGAGGACGTCAATGTGCAGGAGTCCCAGGATGCTTCGCTGTACTGCTCAGTGTGGGCCTACCCGCAGGTGGCAGTGACCTGGCTACGGGATGACCAGCCACTGTACCTGGTGGGCCAAAGAAGATACACTCTCTACCAGGACAGCAGGGAGGCTCGACTCACCATCACTGGCGCCCAGCG
Organism: Alosa sapidissima; assembly: GCF_018492685.1. Taxonomy (NCBI): domain Eukaryota; kingdom Metazoa; phylum Chordata; class Actinopteri; order Clupeiformes; family Clupeidae; genus Alosa; species Alosa sapidissima. Next base: position 10,655,685 of record NC_055971.1, on the reverse strand, counting down.
GGAGCTACACCAGGGCCGGTACAGCTGTGTGACCCGTTCCTGGGAGTTTGGCGAGAGGTCCAAGACGTTTCACCTCCTCGTTGAAGGTCAGGGAGTAGAGACCATTTTCACGAGATTCACATGAAACGATATTTCTGTTCATGCTCTAATGGTTAGAGCATGAACAGAATATATCTCTGTTCATCTCAAGATATATCAGAGGTTGTGTGACATAGAGAAGTTATGGTAGAACTTTCACAGATCATATGTACCTGCTAAAAAAAAGCAGCCTGAACACCTTAAGGTGACTTGCTGGTTGACCAGCTTGTTAACCAGCTTGTTTGACCACCCTATGATGGCTGACCAGCTAGACTAGCAAAACTCTTGCGAAAACATACCTTCCACTAGTTTATCCATCTGAATTACGATGGTAATTCAGCTGGTTTTGCTTGTCTTTGCTTTGGTTTTGCTGGTTTTGCTTTGCTTGACACCTCAAGCTGGTAATAAATATAATAAAAAAAGAGGCAGTCATTATCAGTCATTCCTCTTTGTTGCTGTGGCTGTTTATGAACATGTAACACATTAATAGAGAAGAATTAGTACTGCATGAGATAGTATGAGAGTTGAGAGTAACAGGAAGTACAAGGAAGAGAGAGAGATGGAGAGGGATAGAAGTTCCACTTATAATCTTAATCACTTATAATCCTTGTATTAAACTAGGCCTATTCATCGTGATCGTTGATCTAATTAGATAGATAGATAGATAGATAGATAGATAGATAGATGGACAGATAGATACAGTACCCTCCAGAATTATTGGCACCTATGCTAAAGTTGACTAAAAACCGGTATAAAAAACAATCTGTTGGTGATTTATTGTAATCTCACAATGAAAAATCCAACCTTGAAGGGAATTTGAGGATTTTGAGAAAAAGGAAAATCTCATAAAGAAATAAATATATATATATATTTTTTTTTTTAAATATATTTTTTGGCCTTTTATGCCTTTAATTTACAGGACAGTAGAGAATGACAGGAAGCGAGTGGGAGAGAGAGTCGGGGTGGGATCCGGAAAGGACCACGGGGGTCGCCCGGCGTACGGTGCAGGTGCCCCAGCCAGCCACGCCACGGCTGGGGCCTGAAATAAATATTTTAACTAAAACACGTTGCTGACAAGTATTGGCACCCCTGAAAAATCTTATATATAAAACCTAACAGAAGCATTTTCCTATCTAATTTCATTTAAGTTAATCAGAGTGAACTTTCAGAAGTAGTTCATGACTTTCTTTTTCACTATGGTATGAAAAATAAAGTCACACAGAGGCTGAATCCTCTAGTCATCGGAAAGACAAGAGAATACACTTCATTTAAATAAAAAGAAAGTGTGTTGACATTTGTAAGTCAGAGAATGTCAATGACAACTAGGTACTTTGTTGAAAATGCCTATATTTACCGTTAAAACAATGATTAAAAGGTTCTAATTATCTGGAAATGTGACAGACATGCTTGAACAAGGACCCATGGTTATCTTGCCCCCACGTACAGTATGGAGGATGGTAATATAGGCAAAAAATTCCATAAGAACCACTGTTGGAAAGTTACAGACAAATGTATCATCTTGGGGTCACCAAGTCCCCCCAAAATTTTTCAAATGTGACCTCACTGCTAATAGATTATTAGGGCATGCCAGGTAAAAGCCTGTCCAGTCATTTAACTACCAATGTAAACGGCAGGAGTTACTGAATGGTACAGTGACTTTGTCTGGAAGTGTGGTCAATTGTCAGATGAAATGAAAATTGAGCTCTTTGGCTAGAAACACTTTATGTGTGTTTGGTGTACATAGAAGAATGGCTATACTGAAAAGAACCCCATGCCTAATGAGAATTATGGTGGAGGGGCTGTGCTATTGTGGGGCTGTTTATATTCCCAAAGGCCTTGGGAACCTAATTAAGGTGCATGGTATCATGAACACCAAGAAAAACCTGAAGAAAAAACATTTTTAAAGGAAATCTGTCAATCTCTGCCAAGACACTAGAAGTTGGTCATGATTGGATCATTCATCAGGTCAATGAACCAAAACAAACGTCCAGATCAAAACAAATATTGTTTGCTGAACACAAAAACATGCTTCAGACATTGCCATCTCAGTCCACTTATCTAAACTCCATAGGAAAACAGTGGGGTGAGTCAAAGAGGAGAATGGACAAGTGTGGACCTAGGAATCTGGACGATCTGGGGAGATTTTGTAAAGACGAACGGTCTTAAATCCGTTGCTTTGTATTCTCCAACTTTATGGGGTGTCATAAAAGAATATTACAAGCTGTTTTATTGGCAAAGGGAGGCTTAAGAAGGTATTATAAGCAGGGGTGCCAATAATTGTGAGCAACATGTTTTTGTTAAAAATATCTATTTCTTTATGAGATTTTCCTTTTTCTCAAAAGGTTGGATTTTTCCTCATTTTTTTTCATTGTGAGATGACAATAAATCACCAACAGATTATTTATCTACACTGGTTTTTAGTCTACTTTAGCAGAGGTGCCAATAATTCTGGAGGGTACTGTAGATAGATAGATAGAGTTTTACTTGCTCAAGGGCACCTCAGGCGTGGATGTGGACATGGGAGAGTGCTGTTCAGTCACTCTCCCCACCCACATTACCTCCCAATTACTGTTATTTTAAGATGAAAACAAGCATCTAATAGCTATGCCATGGCAGATGTCATGTCCTATGAATAGACAACTGATGTCCAATCTGATAATGTTACATGCCAGAACAGCCCATGCTATCAAGCTGCCATAGAATCTCATTGCTGATAATGGGATCATGGCACTATTATATCATAAGAAATGTCAATTGTTATGACGTTCATAGCCATTTGAAATGGCTTCTAGTGAAACTACCTGTAATTTTGTACCTTCAACAGTATTGTTTTTTTGTAGCTTATTTTCTCATAACTGTTTCTAAAGTCCACACACACAAATACATCATCATCGTTACAGCATTGCAATGGTCATGATTGGATGAGTTTTCATGTGAGGAGGGTTTTTCATTATGTCTTCCCTCCGCTGTAGATAAGAAGATGGCCTTCCCGCTGTGGCCAATGGTCGCTGCTGGTGTGGTGGTGACGCTCACCGCTGCCCTGGCCGTGGTGGCCCGGTGGGACAACGTCTCAAAGGTACGGCGTGAGGGAAAGAGAGAGAACCCTTCAAAGTCTCGAAGGTGTCATAGCACATCTGGTCTTAAAGTACACAGATACACACATAGTTATAGTTATTGTTCTTGGTGTGAACGCCTCTTTATTTTTTTTTTCTCCCTTCTCATTTCTCCCTAGTGCTGGAAATAAGAGACAATCGGGAGCATGCCTGTGGATCATGCTTGAAATTCATATGAAATATTTTGATCACTTTTTGGTACTTTTAAAATAATGCATGAGATGTATTTGTGATAAAAAAAAAAAAAATTAAATCCCAACAAACCACAATGTTGTTTTACTGTCACAACATACACAACAAAAACACAATAAGTGACATGTTAATGAATGGTGAAGGACAGAGGATTACTTTTGTCCTGTGGACAAGGTGTACTGTATGTCATATAAGAGGTATCACATTGTTGACTCATGTAGGCACCCATACCACCTGGCTTAATCCTTCAAGTTACATATTGACTGAGGACAAGAGAAGAAAAGGAACAGGCCGGGTTCTTAGAACGACACTGTCACTATCAAATATCATGCCCAGGGAATAAAACCATTAAGGTTAAATATTGATGCTTTTGGTCAAAGGCACCGAATTGATTTAGTCGACTGACATCACTTGACACCAAGGTCTCTCACTCTGGAGAGTGCATAAAGGACACATGCATAATTCAGAACATTATGCATTATGTGATTAGATAACCTTTTTGGGCTGATTTTCAGGAAATATGTCCCAGAGTTGGGTAAAATGAACTCTGATTTTGATTTTTAAAAATGACAGACATGAAGAATTATTTAGAACATTGTTATGAGTTTGATATATATTTGAGCAGCACCGCATTAAGAAAGAAAATATCTTTTGGAGTGGCTAAACCCAAGGTGCCAAGCTGCGAGGAGTTTGGAAAATGCTGTTTGAATAATCAGCCAGCCGCCGAGGTGGAATCAAGTGTTTCCCACACTACAAAGTCAATAGGAGCGATCGGCGTGGCCTTGCAGCTTTGACCCGCATTCTCGAGGCGGCAGGGTGAAGGAGATGGTGCTGCCTGTGATAAGAGCTGTTTGTGTGTATGTGTGTGATGCCCTGACCCTCACAGTAATTCCTCTCCAGCACCAGCCCCTCAACACTGGATGTCAGGCATTCCACAACCCCGTGCAGCCAGCCTGAAGGGACACACACACAAAGAGAGAGAGAGAGAGAGAACAAGATACATTCTACTCTTCACTCTGTACTTTTGCACTTTCTCTCTGTCTCACACATGCACATACTGTACATACATACAATTTCTCTGACTGTCAAGCCCACACATATGTGCACATATATACCGGTACACTATTTCTCAATAAAATTAAGTGAATTACACTTCAATCACACATTGGACATTGTTTGGTTCTGACCACAAGTAAAACCTTTGCGGCGATTGTTTTATTTTGAAAGAACTGTCAGATATTCTGTGAATGTATTTTGAGAATGGAAAAAATGGTGGAAGGTTTCAAAAAACACAGAACATGACATAATTTCCTGAGTTTAGGGTGGTGATACCCATTCTGTTGATTTTCTGTGCTGTGACTTGTTAGCGGCATCAAAGGTCATTTATTAATCATGCCTGAAATATGCATCTATTGGCACTGGATGCACTGTAATCTGTATGCTGTCAACCTGTATCATGAACATACCTTGTCCAAGTAAATGTGTTAGTATCAGCTTAGTCTAATCCAAATGATGTTTTAAGTAACAGCATAATTCCATTAGCCAAGTATTAATACAAATGTGTACACATACTGATGTTGAAAGTCTACAAGAGTACAGGGTCTGAAACTGGCGCCGATAGCAAGCCTGATAACTTGATTTCAAACAATTAGGCCCTAACACAAATGATGGGTTAGGAATCATTTTACCATGGCTAATTACATCATTAACTATAATTACCATGAGCTGTGCTGACACTGCACACTCCGGACAGCAGACTTGTTGAGGACACTTGAAGTGCAGTTTTGCCAGTTGAGCACCACTCTCCACTTTGTTCAGTATTGTCTCGTCTATTATCACTGCAATTAATTTCATTATATATATATATATATATGTCTCATGTACTTCAATCGTGAATTAAAATCTTTAATTGATGTGGTCCTTTTCCAAGTGCCTGTGTGATTGATGAGGCTGAATAAACCACCTGTAGCAAGTCAAAGTGAGTCTCGTGTTTTGATTGCACAGCATTACGCGTAACCCTACAAGTGCCTTATGATAGCCTTACTACGTAGGCTGTGAAGAGTCAGAAGGCCCAGCACCCATCAAAGCTAATGGCATACTTATGGCTGACTGCCTTCAGCCTGACCCCTGGTGGGAGATCTCTACAGTATATGATGTGTGTGTGTGTGGAGATTAAACACAAGTTTGCTGGCATACAGTAAAAAGTATACAGTATTTGATAGCGTGAATTTTTACTTTGATTTTTAAAAGCATGATGCATGAAGATGTTGTTCATCGTCATCACCTTCACCATCTGATGTTGTGCTGGCATATGATGCGCTCTGTGAGGGCTGATAGGGGTCTGACACATTGCCATGCAGAGTATGCAAGCTTATCATATCGCACCTGTTGCTTTTCAGAAGGCTGACTTTGGTGGATTGCATCAAAGGGATTGCCCTTGGCTGGGTAGACAGATCACACTGGATGTGTTGAGGTTATCATCTCTCCATGAAAGCATGGATATTCAGGTTCCCTGGGGCAGTGGGAGGGGAAAATTTATTTTTCAGCAATCATACTTTTGCATTGCGGTAAAAAGTGACAGACCATGTAAAAAAGGCAAAAATAAAATACTTTTTCCTCCATTGCTTAATGTTAAACCCCATTTAATGTTTGAGGGAAAAAGAGCTCTGGTTCACCTCTATTGGACGCGGTTGAGAAGACAATGAGGGAGACCAGGGGTGTGTGTGTGTGTGTGTGGGGGGGGGGGTTCTGCATGTGGGTATTACATTTCTGATTTAAACATCTCATTCAGCATTCAGATGTCATTTTGCACTACAGGCAATCTTCCACACACAGGCAAATGGCCCTGGATTTGCATAAATATTACGAAGAGGTCCATCTAAAGCCATGTGATAATAAGGCTGAAAGAGTAATTAGCACAGAGCCAGAGCTCATGGCTGAGTGAAGCTCTGGGCTGGAGAAGACAGATCAGGGCTCGCCATGGAGGAAACACCACCACAGATGACTCTCAATTGCTGACCTGGAGATGAGTTGACACAAAGGCTAAGGTTGGGAAGTAATGGCTGCCGATCTTTTTTGTACCGTGTGGGTCTGAATGCGAAGTGAAGGGAAATTGCTCATGATTATGGGTGAATAGCATGGCAAGGACGAGGGACCATCCAGGATAATAACATCTTCATATAGGGTGGATAGCTAAAAATAGTCTATAGTTGGAACTGGAGCAATGGCATTTGTATCTGTTGTTATTGTGGTACTGGAGAACTAAAGACTTCAGAATACTAAAGTCTCTTTGGAAGAACAAGAATAAGTGAAGAATACTTAAAAAAAGAGTACTTAAGGCTCTGCCTCAATCCAGCAGTGTACAGTATAGTGCATATGTGTATATATCCAGTGTATATATCCAGCAGTAGTAGTGGAACTAATATATTTATATATATATATATATATATATATATAAAAGTATATGAGGTCATTTGTACAACATTTTTGAAAATCCAAACCACACACCATAAAGCAAGCTCCAAAGAGTCAGTAAGATATCTTTCAAAACATTTATTACTGTAAATACACCATCCTTAATCCAGAGTATGCTGTGAAAGAAATCGGAACTTCCGAAAAACATCTGTATTTTAACATCAAGCACAAAACCATTCAGCAACATGAAAAACAAATGTAGAAAATGTGCAAGCATACTGACACCCTCCTTGATGCACATGAGTGTGTCCCATTTGCTCAGGTCTGAACAGAAACCACATGGATGTGTGTGACTGAGGGAATAAGGCTGGAGGTGGAGAGAGGATTTACAGTACATTCAATTATACTGCCCATAAAGCAATCACTCTCCAGCCACATAACATACATCAGGGTAGGTGGCCACTTTGAATGTCGTCCTATGCCGATTGACTGCCTCATCGGTGTATATGACTACTCTGTGAAAGTGCATTCTCTAAAACACCATGTCCAAACATGGGCAGTTATCCAACAAACATCAAACTGTTTTGTTCAGCTTAACATTCTGTAAAACCTATGAGAGGCCAATAATATCATAAAGACCACAAATTCATCATAAATATGTATTACTCTTATTTTCTCTCTCTCTCACACACACACACACACACACACACACACACACACACACACTCTCAAAGCCTTAAACACGCAATACATTATTTCGGAAATTTAAAAATCAATAAATATTCAAACAGGTCAAAATATATATACACTTGACAGGAATGTAAAATGCATACTTTGGTCAAGCAATAATAGTAATACTGTACAAACACAGGGCTTCCATCACAACTGACAAATTCAGTACTGTTTAAGGCAAAATCAACATGACAAGTTCAACAAAAGCAATTACCTTGTAAATATTTTATCCACATAAAGTACATAAAAATACCTTATAGAAAAATACATGTGTGGAGCATACACTTATTTATTATAGATTTCCTATATGGAATGACCAGGAGAACTGCTCATATCGCCACATACAAACTATATACAATCACCAGTGTTCTCACATTGACAGGAGCAAGTGGTTTATCCAATTGGATATGTGTTGTATATAATTCCCTTGTCCACTACATTACTTTCATTACTAAGTGACTCTTATATTTGGGTGGATATATCATGGACATGGACTCTATACCAACAATATTTATACTGTACAAAAAGTGCTGACAGCAATTGTTTTTTTAAGGTGTTTCAATCACAGCTCTGTAAACATTTACAGTGAGTTAAATTTGGACATTACAAAAGCCTTATTAATAGACAGACATACTGTGTCACAAACCCCTTGGGTTACACATTTGGAAAGTGTGCATCGACTTACTGTCAGAATGCACAAAAGCGTCTGAGGAAAACTCCATCTTGGGCCAGTGCTAGCTACAGGATATATACAGTAGTATGAGAGGAAGGGCAGCGCTAGGCACAATTCAGAGCAAAAACGCACAAAAGAAAGTCGACTTTTGATCCTTAACATTGCAAGTCTTGTTTTTTAAGTCATTACAATTTTTGGCTGTGTGTGTGTGTGTGTGTGTTTGTATGTGAGAGAGAGAGAGAGAGAGAGAGAGAGAGAGAGAGAGAGAGAGAGAGAGAGAGAGAGAGAGAGAGTGTGTGTGTGTGTGTGTGACAAGCAGTGGGTAAGGAAGCCACAGACAGGGGGCCAGCCTTCAGAGCCCATGACCACACAACTACCTCCAGACCGACTGACAGACAAGGCCTGAGAGGCGATGGTGGTGTGTATATTTTTGTGTGAGTGTGTGTGTGTGAGTGTGAGTGAGTGTGTGTGTGTGTGTGTAAGTGAGTGTGTGTGTATGTGTGTGAGTGAGTGTGTGTGAGTGTGTGTGTGTATGTGTGTGTATGTGTGTGTGTGTTGTATGTGTGTTGCCGTGAAAGGCCATGGTAGGGGTTAAGTCAGGACTGGGGTTCTAGGCTCTAGGTATTTACATGAGTAGGGTTATTGCAGGAGGAGGCAGCGCCACCTGTCTGAGCTGCAGGGTTACTGCCAGCCACGTGCCGATGAACCACAGGTGGCTCACTCTCATCACCCTTGACCAGGTGTATTGCTTGGGTGAAGGACTTCCAACGGCGCAGCGTTTGTTTGTTCGTCCACTCTTACAGGTTTGTCCCCTGCGTCTCGCACATCCTTGGTTTGCACACAGGACGTGGGCACCTTTACACATCAAGTTCACATCACATGGACACAGAACAGTTTTGGCACGTAAAGAGTATTAGCATATATTATGTAAGGGATAATGTATAGAACGCCGGTCATTATGGGGAAAATAAGTCCCGACAGGGCGAACCGGACCCCGACGCGCCAGCGGAGGGGTCTTGTTTCGCCCTGAAGGGACTTATTTTCCCATAATGACTGGCGTTCTATACATTATCCCGCTTATTATACGGCTACTTGCCAAAACGAAAAAATAAACTCCACGATATGTCTCTTTACACTTATTTGTTACCGTTTCGTCGTGGCTTTTGCTGAGAAACAAATAGTTCGCAACACACGCTGAACTTGAATCAAACATTCTTTAGAACACAGCTGCTTTCGACAACCGTCTGCTTTCACTTTTGAATGAAGTCCCAATGCAAGAAGTGACCGGAATACTTGCGGAGTGATATGATAAGCAGCACAAAACCTGTTGCCATTGACAGCGGTAATTATATGTTTGCAGCGGTAATTACATGAATTTATTTTACCGTAGAACGTTGGGAAATCCCATTCAAGTCAATGGAGCGTTCTACTAGCATTGTGAAGAGCCGTATAATAAAACCACTTAACTAACTATGCCATGCTGGACATGAAAAACGGTTGGTTTTATGATGAATTAATTCATGTGTTAATGAATGCAGTGTTAGCATCCAGGCCTTTTCCGCTATACTCTAGGTTGTAATACAATACCGTATAGCGAGTAAATGTGGCAGAGGAGAGAGAACAGTGGTGGTTTTTCCTCAGTGCAGTAAAAAAAAAGAAATTAAAGAACAATCTCTCCATTAAACTGAACATTTGTAAACCATCAAGGGGTGAGCCAGGCTAAGAGGGCCAGTGGCCAAGCCACTATCTACTTCATTCAGCAGTCATTATATTGCCCATCCTGAAATGGCAGGCTTTCAAGCATGACTGGACAGGCCATCCTTGGGCTTATCAGGGTTCGGCATAATAACTTCCATTGGTGGATTTGCCATCAGGATCGTCATTCAGCTTCACAAAAATGAGCAAACAGAAGGCAGCCAGCTATGGAAATACAGGGCCCGCTTCTAATAATAGCCTGTCTACCTCCAATGGCGGCCTGAATATGGATGAGAGTGCACAACAACACAGTCACTGTTCAGTGGTAGGAATCGTAGAGCCGCACCAAGTTGTGATTTTGTGATTTTGCTGGCGTTACCACCACATCCTGCCAGCCAAATCAAAACCGTGTGTACACAGGGGCGAGATAATCAGCGGCTGCATCGGGGAAAACACACTGCAGCACATCTGCTGCAGGTGTGTCCCTGCTGCGGTTTCCCTCCGCATGGGAGGTTGTGCAAAGCGAGGCTCATTAGAAATGCCACGCTGATTTCCATTAACATATTGTTTTCCGATGAGCATTTTGATTCTGCCGATGTCCTCAAGTGTCAGGATGTCAGGCGGGTCTGGCAGCGGGAATGCGGTGGGGGACGAGACCTCGGGGGAGTGCCCAGCATATGGCCTTCCTGACGCAGTCGTGCTGTGCTGGGCTGTGCTGCACTGCACCGCACATTACTGAGGCTCTAAGTTATTGATTATTCATCAGGCTGTTCACCCAGGACCAGTGCACTGAGATGCCTTCTCCTCCTCCTCGTCCGTCTCCCTTCCTCTTTCTCTCTCTCTCTCTCTCCCTCTCCCTCTCTCTCTCTCCATCACTCCTGCTCCCTTTCTCTCGCTTGTACTGTTCTTCAGGGTGTGGTGTCTCCGCGTTGTATGGACGCTCGTGCCCACACGCCGTGACTCACCCCTCCTCCTGCTCCTCCTCCTCCGCCTCCTCCTCCTCCAGTGCCGCTGGTGCTGGCGTGGTCCTTGTCCGTCTCGGGCTGGCTCTGAGCACGCTCGGGCTTGGGGTTGACGTTGCATGGCGGGTCGGGCTGCTGCACGGACATGGTGCGCCGCAGGTGCGTGCGCTTGCACAGGAAGTCGGGCTTAGGCGAGCGGCCGAAGGACCCGTTGCACAGCACCAGGCGGACCGACGAGCTCTTCTTGGGCCGCGCCCGGTGCCCAAACTGCAGCGTGGAGAGGTGCACGGCGTACCCGTCACTCAGAAACTACACCCCCCACCATCAAAACACACACACACACACACACACACACACACACACACGCACACGCACACGCACACAAACATCCCAGACAATTCTCAGCCCAGGGGCAGGGGAGGAGGGGATCACACAGATGAGTGGACAATGAGATGGGAGCAGTGGAGTGATGGAAGGGAGGGAGGGATGGAGGGAAGAAAGAAGGGGGGGAAAGAACAGCAAAGTTGTGAGCCTAGAGGAACAGGATCAATATTTATTGAATCTGAGCGCAACGACTTCAGCTGAAGTGAAAGTGACGGCGTGATTAAAACCGGCGTACCTGGCACTGGTTCTGGTACTTCTTGGACGGCCTGCCGACAATATAGATTTGGGACGGGACGAGGCCAAGCATGTTATAGACAGAGATGTCCTTCATGGAGCCATAGGCCGAGTTGATCTTGATGTGGCACTGAGAGGAGAGAGAGAAAGAGAGAGAAAGAGAGAGAATGAGGACCTTTTGTAGAATGTATGTGAGAAAGCAAGAATCACAAAGAGGAAGGCACACTTCAAGGAAAAGAGGAATAACTGTTAAAGGTCTCATCTCATCGTTTTTTCATTAATTTTGCAGTGGTCTGTAGTATTGATGAATGCCCTGTGAGCCGGTTTTGGTGAAAAAAATGCTGTGCTGCGTCTGTTTCATGCTGTTCTAGTTTGGTGGGGAAGGTGGGCGGGGAGGAATGACTGGATTTCGCCTCTAGTCATGAATATTAATGACATGCTAATGAATTCACCTCTGATTGGCTAACAGTACTGTGACGCTTCCTCCAGTGCGTCCTCATCCGATTCTGCCTGTGCTATGCTCCATATTCAACTTTACAGTGCTAAAACCTGGCTAAAACTCGAGTCAAAACTGTTGCAGAAAATGTCTTCGGAGATACAACTTCATGTGTTTGATCCTAGTATTCGAGTAGGAAGAAGAACCGCTTCTTGATCGTTTGTCGGTGAACGTTGGTTTAATAGAATGGTAACAATTGCCTGTCAGCTTAAAATTTCTCCTAAAAGAGGTAAACGTTTGTGACAATCGTCATCTTGCTTTCAAGTAATAAACAGTTGGAAACGTTTTAAAATAAAGACCTATTTCTTTACACAGTCAAAAGTCTTTGCAATCTTCCTAGTAGATATTTTATTTCACAACACAGGTAAGCACCCTAAATGCAGTTCAGCCACTGACCTAGCCTGCTAATGCTATCGGAATAGCTAGATAGTTATGGTTTGAATTCCATGATACTATCATTGAAAGACCACTTGGTCATAGCCCAATATATAGATAGATCTAAATGCAAACACGCCTACCTAGCTATATTTTGCTGGAATTGTACCAGAATGCCCACAGAAGCAGAGAATGTGTGCTGCAAGACTTCTCCGGTAATGAGAACTATGGCTTTGATAGCCTGGCATTGGCAGAGGTTAGCCTACTCAAGTTGTTTTCTGTCACGTATGACAGAAAAAGTAGCCTACTATAGGAATCTTATAGTATTTTGGGACTAAATATTACAGTAATCTTATAGGAATACTATAGTATTTGGACATACTATAGGTACTATAAGACTACTATAGAAAAACTATAGCGGTTACAGGATATTATAGAGTTATTAGTAGTACTTCTACAGTATGTCCCAATTATTCCTATAAGATTACTATAATATTTTGTCCCAAATATTATAAGATTCCTATACTACTTTTTCGTAAGGGGATTGCTCATGTGGTTAGAAAAATGGGCAACACCAGTACCCCTGTTGTCTGTATGACCCTGTACCCAGGATTAGAACCAGTCTGCCTTAGCATAATGTACTCCCTTCAAAATGCACTAAACATTCGACTATGACGACTATGGCCCTCTGTGAGACAGAAGATATGAAAGGTAAGATAAACCTTTAGCTTAAAAGGGACAAAAACTGATGAAACTCCTAAAACAAATATACAAAACAGGTCAATTGTCTATAAACAACTTTATTATATTTACATACAGCAGTAGTACTCAAAGTGTGGTCCGCAAGCTCTCTCAAGTGTTCCACAAGTAGATGTGGTAAAATATAATAGATGAGTTGTTTGCAATATTGAACCAACTTGTATGTAAATCCAAACAGTTCTGCAACACTGATGTAACCTATACCAGTTTAAATCATACGAATCCTCTGACACCATAAGCAAGGTGCAAAGACAATAAGCAAGGTGGTTCAGTAAGAAGGCCTATTGTGTAATATACTGTTGAAGTAGGTCTACTGTTTTTTTTTTTTTTGCTAGGTGGTCCGTGAAACACTGACAAATAGTAATATTGCAGTCACAAAACAAGAACATCCAAACTATGCACAGAATTAACAATGTCTTCTTTTTGCCAGATGATGCAGACATCTGGCCTACAGATCCTTTGTAAAATAGTGCTGGGATTATTTAGGGAAAAAGGTCTGAGTTGTTGTTTCGGCTTGTATTGTCCTGGGGATCCAAAGGGACAACACACAAAACACATTCGTTGGCTGTGATGATTTTATAACATTGCTCTTTGATTGCGCTGGGCCATAGGTGGAGCCATCAGGTGTTATTATGGAGATGTCGCTTTCATCCTCCTCCTCCTCTTGATCAACCCGAGGTCTTCTAGCTGGCCTTGGATGAACAGGCTTGATGGCAGTAGAGGTAGCAGGCCCCCATGCCCATGGTGTATCCGAAGTGCTTGTATCAATACTCATACTTTTCATGAAGTATTCTGTTTGGGTACCTAAAGTAAATAAATATGTATTACTGTCAAGTTACAAGATACTAATAGTACACAGGACATTCACTATCTCACAAAACTGTACTGGTACAATGGAAACAAAAATATTTTAGTGAATGTGGTAAGGTGTATGATGTACTAAGTAGCACACCCACAAGAAGACATTCGGTAATATCAATTCTATCTGTTATGCAATTCATGGGTTTCATCAGGTCCATTTACACAGGTGTATTAATCAAGCACCATGCAGTCTGCATTAATAATCGAGGTGCTTGATTTTATACACCTGTGGAAAGTGACCTGAAGAAACCCATGAATTGACTTTCCAAAACATTGACGAGCACATAAGAACCTGTATTAGGCTACTAGAAAAAGACTTCTAGAAACTAACTAGTACAACAATAAAAGTTAGATCACAAACCTCGTCCACCTCTCACCATACATTCACACACCATCTTTAGGACTGGCTTTTGAGCATACAAAAATGTGAGCACTTCTCATAATACATTAATGTTGGTCTGCCTCTATAGTTTAGCTGTCCTGTAACCCATGGTGTATGTATGATAGATAGATGGTTACTTTATTGATCCCTTAAGGGTTGTTTGGCTGTATGGTTATATGTCTTATGTTTTAAATGTTTTATTGGAGCTAGTATTATGGCATTATGTTCTATTGCTGTATGTCAATTGCTATGTGATTTAATATGGGGTTTTTTTAGCCACCATGTGCCTAGTATAACATCTTGCCAATGGACTACAGTTGAAAATTAGCCTGCTGGCTAACACTGGCACATTTACAGAAATGTTGATCAATGTGCACTGTCCTTTAAAAAAATAAATGAAATGAAATGAACCTTTGCTTCTAACGTGATGACCTAATGTAGGCTAGAAAGCTGTGTAGCCTGACATGAGGATGTGCTCTGGAAGACATACACACTAAGTAAACAGCAATTAATCAAACAAAACATCATTGTATGTCAATGTAATAATGGCAAGAAGACATAAATTAGACTGAAGTGTAAATACCTGAGCTCTAGTGATAGCAACTTAGCCTAATAGTGCAGGGGTATTGTGTTTTTGATTTTCCCTGTTTAGACTAGAACAATACCCGTACTTAGTTGAGCATAAAATATTGTTGCTAATATTATTATTTGTGGTTTAACGCTTAGGTTAGAAGATTATAGGTTCAACAAGCTAAATCTCTGGGTGGTGTGGTCAGTTTCTTATGAGTGTAGCTACACCAGGCACGTAACTAAAGCATTCCGTTCGCGTTATGTACTGCAACAATTAGCTTCCAATAGGCCTAATCAATGGAAGTAGCTACACCTGGCGTGTTAGTGGCCTGTAGGCTACGTTCGGGAAAATAGACCATTCCTCTAATGGATTTTACCAGAGCCCTTCCTATTAGGCATTCTCTGATTTTACACGTCGCGAACAGAACACTTCAGTTACGTGCCTGGTGTAGCTTCCTGTAATATAGGCTAGCCTAAGCCTAGCTTGTACCCTTTTCATGCATGCTAACGTGAAGAATATGAACATGCTATTTTGTAACAGACGTTAGGTGGAAAAGTTTGTTTGTACTTACAGCCTGTGAGCTGGTGGTCGATCGTCATGACGGTACAGAATCAGGTTTTCAGAACATCAATGCAAAACCACTTTCTAAGGCAGTGAGTGTGGTTGAAATGATTGGAACACAGCACTAATGTTGCACTACTTCGGTGGTGGTGTTCCAACGATAAATCCAAACCATTTCTTCCTCAACTCATGTTTCTAAGGCAAGACATGCAACATTGATGTGTTATTGCCAAAACAATAAAACAGGCACGATTTTTTTTCCGCCATGTTGGCAACTTGCTGTTAGCTCCTACTAGCTGCAGAGAGACAATCCCCTAGCCGCAAAATCTTCCAGTCTTCCTGTAGGCGGTCACAAGCCAAGGTGGGCGAGGCCATGAATAGTCAGTTTCCCTTCGGCGTCATTGGGAAGGGCTCTTTCTGATTCGCTTGTTTTTCCGTGTATTTTCTTTCATTGGCTAATGCGGGCAATGGGGGTAGAAGATCATTTTCACGTGCAGCATGCATATGCAACTTGGAATGAGCTATAGTATTTCAAAAGTAACAAGTATTAAACGGTTTCTCAGTGAATGTGACCTTTAAGAAAAGAGTGGAGAAGGACAGAGAGGGAGACGGCACAGGTCAGGATCATTAACAAAATGGAGAGAGAGATTATCAAGGGTGGACGTTTGAAATGGCCTATAAAAGGGTGGACGACACCAGAAGATACTGTAAATTGGGCAAAGAAGCAAGAAAAAGGGGACAGTGAGCAAGACAGAAAATAATCGTCAAGGAAAGTGAGATGTACGACAGAGAAAGAGAGGGTGCAGGATCATTAAGGACAGACAGGAGACACAGGACATTTATCACATGCAGTATCTGTGCAGTGCAGTGCAGTGCAGTATCTGTGCAGTATCTGTGCTGTGCAGTGCAGTGCAGTGCAGTGCAGTATCTGTGCTGTGCAGTGCAGTGCAGTGCAGTATCTGTGCAGTGCAGTGCAGCATCTGTGCAGTATCTGTGCTGTGCAGTGCAGTGCAGTGCAGTATCTGTGCAGTATCTGTGCAGTGCAGTGCAGTGCTGTAAGCTCCAGCTTGCCTCACCTCCTGCATAAGGCTTTTGAGGAAGAGGGCTTTCTGCCTGAGGGGGTCATGCACGAGGCCCTCGGAGAAGAAGATCATCCCCTGGGGGAAGTTGTGCTGGGACAGCCAGGAGACCACGCGCTGCTTCTGCATGTCCGGCCGCCCCGTGATGTAGATGATCAGGAAGCCCAGGTCCTGCCAGTGCCTGCCCACGGGAGAAGAATGACTTGAATGCTATGCATACCATAGCATTAATTCCTGCAGGCGCCCCTGGGCCTAAGGTAGACAGGCTTTGAAAACCTGTAAGGTTAGGCTAGTCTGTCACAGCTAACTTCAAGCACAGCTTACTCGCGCAGAAATTAAAATTCAATATCAGCATCTCGAGATTCATTATCGGAAAATCCTGACAGCGAACCTGATGCAAAGCCAAACCGAGGGGGGGGGGAACTTCATACATGACGTCTTTTTAAATCAATTTGTTGACCTTTACTGTTTCATGGCTTCTGCTGAGAAACTAGTGTACCAAACACACTGAACTTGAATCAAGCATTCTTCAGAACGCAGCTTATCAACCCGTCTACTTTCACTTTCAATGAAATCCACTAGTAGGATCCTAAACGGAATACACTACTTGTGGCGTGATATTCGGAAAGATGTGAAGCACAAAACCCGTCGTCATTGTCAGCGGCCTGTTATAACGATGGCCTGTGTTATGCAGAAAAGAGTTGATTTGTGGGCAGATGTATCCAATCTAACCGCCTTAGTGCCTTGCTTGCCTACGTGAGTTGATTGGTGAGGGGCGGGTGTATTCACTCCAGAGACATGGCGTTAGCGGCTTGCAGTTGTTATGTGAGTTACGTTGGGTTCACTGGTGGTCCTAGCCCCCCCCCCCAAAAAAAAATGGATCTGCATGATTTACGAGGGTCATATTTTTAGGTGTGAAAATCCGGAAATCCTGATTTTTCCGGAAGAATCACATCTATGCATACTCCAATACACAAATACACACACACACACATACACACATACAGAGACACACGCACACGCACACGCACACACGCACACACACACACACGCACACACGCACACACGCACACACAGGACCAAAACCAACATGCACACCCAAACAGCCTCAGTTGCCTCAGCCTCAGTTGTTACCTAACAACATCCACTGCCCCTGGGCGCACTTTGGGGTCGCTTCCCATGATGGAGACGCTGGCGGCGAAGGAGCCATCAATGCTGAACACCACACACTCCATCCCCCGCGGCAACACTGTGATAAAGGCCTCCGCACTCGTCTGGTCACCCCTAGCAGTGGGGGGGGGGGGATGAGGGTATGAGTGAAAGTGGGAAAGAGGGAGAACATGAAAGCCTGGTTGCGACCACTCCTCACAGCTCTCCACATCGCAATTTATTCAATTTAGAACACATTCTGGGAGAGAGGAAGGAAGAGAGAGAGAGAGGAAGAGAGAGAGAGAATGAAGGAGATCTGCAGACAGCAACAGTGGCCCTAGCAGCAAAGGATTACAGAGAGCCAATTCAAGCCAGAGTGATTTCAGAGCAGGCAGCTTCACCTGCTGCACCCCTCAGGGGCAACTGTAATCACAGCCTCATTGTTACAGAGAAAAGGCTACCATTACCGGGAGGCTGTGGAGGTTTCCTGCAGGAGGAGAACGAGAAGGAGAACGAGGAGGAGGAGAAGAGGGAGGAGGAGGAAGAGGAGGAGATGAATGGAGAAGTATGACGAGAGTGAGACGTGGAGACTCACTTCACCACCATTTTGATCGGGTAGACCCCCACTGCCAGCCTCTTGTCCTTGGGGATGGTGTAGGAGATACGACCATTGCTGTTGGTCACCTCCGTGTCAAAGTGCACCCAGCGGCCTGACTGTGGCTGAGTCATCAGGAATATATCCACCTGACAGAGAGAGAGAGAGGTTATCAAGCCCATTATCTTATATGGCAGTGAAATTTGGGGCATAAAACATCAAGATAATTATGAGCTATGGGACAAAAGCCCAGCAGAAACACTACACCTGGAATTCTGTAAGAACATCTTGGGGGTACACAGGAATGCAACAAATATTGCATGCAGAGCAGAACTTGGAAGATATCCACTATTAGTTGATATTCAAAAAAGAGCATGCAAATTCTATCACCATGTACTGTCCTCAAAACCAGAGGAATATAATCACAGTGCCCTTCTACAGAGGAGAACCCACCCAGAGAGAGATCCTTTTGATTATCTTATATCAAAACACAATTTGAATTTGAATACACCTGACATGTCTCAGGCAAAGTTAAAACATATCGAAAAATTAACAAAAGAAGAATATTACAAATATTGGCTAAACAATATCGAACAATCCAACAAATTGAAATGTTTCCAAAAAATCAAAACCAATTATGAATTTGCATCTTATCTAAAAGAAATTACCGAGTACAAACAAAGAAAATTACTAACATCCTATAGAGTAAGTGAACACTCTCTGGCCTTAGAAATGGGAAGACACAGGCAAACCTGGCTTCCTAGGGAGGAAAGGTTGTGTTTGCAGTGCAGTGAGGGAGTAGTAGAAGATGAAAAACACTTCCTCACTGAATGCAGTAAATTCAACACAGTCAGGAACCAATATTTCTTTCAATTCAGCCAAATTATACCTCAGTTTGAACTATTAGAAAATGAAGACAAGCTCCCATACTTGTTGGGAGAGCATACAAGTTGTTTAAAACTCGCTGTGCAGTACCTGTTAACATGTCATAAATCGAGGAAGTGAGTGACCCATATTGTGACATGCTTTGCTTTATATCAATAACCAATACCCATGATAGCACATTGATAAATATACAGTATATCCTGTAATACTGTATCATTATATTCATTTATTATTTTCTCTTTTTAATTATTATCATTTTGTTATTATTATTATTATTATTATTATTGTTATTATTATTATTTTATTTGTATTTTTTAAACAGATATTGTATCTGTGTTGTTTTGTTATATGTTTGCTTTGGCAACACTGCTTCATTGAGTAATGCCAATAAAGCTCCATTGAAATTGAAATTGAAATTGAAATTGAGAGAGAGAGAGAGAAAGAGAGAGAGAGAGAGAGATAAAGAAGGTAGATTGAGAGATAGATGGAGGAGAAGATGCTACCCAACTTCTGGTTCAGGCAATAGTCATCTCACGACTCGACTACTGCAATGCCCTCCTGACAGGTCTCCCAGCCTGCGCAGTGAAACCACTTCAGATGATCCAGAACGCGGCGGCGCGCCTGGTCTACAACCAACCCAAAAGGGCACATGTTACCCCGCTGCTCATCCAGCTACACTGGCTACCTATGGCGGCCCGCATCAAATTCAAGTCTCTAACGCTTGCCTACAAAGTAGTCTCCGGTTCTGCTCCCACCTACTTGAATGCCCTCATACAGACTTACACTACCTCCAGACCGCTGCGCTCCTCTGACGAACGACGTCTAGCTCTACCACCGGTACGCTCAAGCCAATCCAAACTTTTCTCATCTGTTGTTCCTCGTTGGTGGAACACACTGCCAGTTCCTACAAGGACAGGGACATCCTTTTCCACTTTCAAAAAACTCCTGAAGACCCAGCTCTTTAGAGAACATCTACTCTCATAGCAACACTTACAACAAGTCTTACTGATCCTAGCACTCACCAGCCGTTTTAAACTGACAAGTAACTGTTAAAAACAGCACTCACCGACGCACTTATTCTTACTGTACTCTAATGTTTTTTTTTAAACTGTCCTAAAATTGTGAGAATTGTTCTAAAAACTTACTGTTTACCATGTTGTTAGTCGCTTTGGTTAAAAAGCGTCAGCCAAATGTAATGTAATGTAATGTAAAAGATTGTGACATTGAGAGAAAGAAATAGAGGCAAACAGATAAAAAGGAATAGAGAAACAGATGGAGATTTTTGAAAAAAAAAAATAGAGAGAGGGTGAAAGTGAAAGACAGAGAGAGAGAGAGAGATGTAGAAAGGGAGCGGTGTTTTTCAGCTGTTGAAACCGCCACACAGGGGAGAGAAGCTATTGAGGAGCTGGGCAGGAGGCTGTGCTGCAGACTTTTAATTATGAGAATTAATTCTCCCTCTATTAATAATCTACGGGATAGAAGGAGACACTGGATTATGATTGAATCAACAAATCAGAGTGTAGGGGCACACGCAGAAGAGGCTGGGGGCACACTTGAGTGGGTGCACTTGGCGGCAGGCGCCCATCTGCGGTGACACTGGCACTGGCACACCCACCTTCTCTCCGGTCAGCGTGACCATGTCCAGCGGTCCGTACATGAAGCGGCCCACCAGCGTCTGCTGCCCGTCCTCGGTCGCGATGACATCATGAACCCGGTGGTTGCCAGTCACGTTCTGCCGGTGGAGAAAGACATTCACATCAGTTTCCTCTTTTGCCTTGTCATGAAAGCGCGTCAGCGGTGGTGTACGAGTGAAAGATGACAAGCATGGACAATTTGCTAACCCTCACCCCCATCCCTCAAGAGGACAAAGTAGTTTTGTAAGTGTGTAGTGAGGCGGACCGTCCAAAAGGGTGGAGGGCTGCCATGTCTCCATCCTTCACCCTCCTCCCTGGTTAATTCCATTTCTCTGTGCTCCTTTTCTGCTTCAGTGAGAGGAATGCAGAGCACTACAGAGCACAGCTGCATTCTCAAATCACGGCAGGCGAGATGGGATTTGGGCCTTATAATGTAAGCAATTAAAGCCATGAGAACAGAGGCATTTCAAGGTTGTTCTACTTGTTGGTTACACTAATAAGATGGGCAACCTGTTAGCAATAAAAAAAACATGCAGTTTTTAATAAAATTATTATTCTCACATTAGCTTCACTGCTGTTGCCTCAGATATAGGCTACTCTGTTCATTACCAGCATTTAAGCCACTGGTCCATAGTTTTGCAAGTATTGCGTACTGAACATTAGTTACCTACATATTATGTCACTGTTTAATATTGTATTGTATAAAGTATAAAATTGCATTATATTCTCTATTCTATGCAGCAATAAGGAATATAACACCACATACTATGGATACAACCACGATGCATGAATAAAATATACAGTATAATATCTATAACTTACTGTAGTCTTTAATTTAATTGACATATGCTGCATTCCCAGGCATAATGTGGCATTAGTATGGTGCCAAGACACTCTGTGTGTTGGTTGGCCCTTTCTGAATTACATTAGCGGATGATTTGCAGTCTGTTCTCCGCACGCATCCTAGCAGGCCTGGGCATTTTGTGGATTTGACATGCTCGCGCGGCACTATAAATTCTTAAGCCCACACAAGCTAATGAGCCTGATTTAGCAGATTTGTCATTTAATGAAGCCTTTAAACATTTCTGGGCGCTCAGCTATTTGCATATTGATTACGTTGGTCAATAATTAATTTGAGCCTCGCCCTCAGACAGCTTGGGGTGTGCGACACATAGATGACGCTGAGGCTATTTGTACCACGGAGCGACGGCAGTTACGGCACACACTGACAAATATATGGCAGGCTGAGTTGACGCTGTGCTTCCATCACTGTGCTGTTTTCTTTCTTTTTTTTTTGGCATGACTTGGCATGAGGAGTGACAGTACGGCTCTTTTGATGACGGATCGGGTGCCGCCAAAAAACCCATCTGCGAAGCTGCGGGTGTGAGCAGCGTGGCAGACTGCGACTTCATTTCGCCTTGACACATGTTGCTCCGAGGGGGAAGAGGCGCTGGGCCGCTCGGAGCAACATTGGAGGGATGCTTGTAAAGGCGGAGCGCCTTCTGAGTGACGGCCGGGGTGATTTCTCGCTGACATTTTTTAATTTCACCACGGGGCCTCGCCAGACAAGCCACAGAGCCGGAGCCCCAAGCGAGCGAGCGAATAAGAGCTTTATCCTCCCGCACGAATGCCATCACTGTTTTACACAGACAAATACCACAGTTTCAAGAAACGCAGCACAGACTGAAGTACTTGATGGTGTGTATATTGACATGTGTGCATCCTTGAAAATGAAGCCACTATATAGTCAGCAGTGGGTAAAAAAAGGAAGGACTAAATATAGGCTACTCTGAAACTGAAGGCATCTTATGAAAGGAGACCCAGAAATAGAGTGCCTGACCTTCAGTCATCCCAGTGCAGTGAAAGAAGTGTAGCGCAGTAATTGCATTCTGTTCACGAGCTCAGATTCAAGGTGAATCTGTGTGTTTGTTGTCAGTAATGCTCGCAGCCCACACCCCCACAGAGCTTGAATGGTTAAATATCAGTGAGATGAAAAGCCTTTGCCGCGGTGATATTTTTAGCACTGCCATTCACGTGTAGCGGCCGGTTTGGAACGGAACATTGGCAGCCTGAAGTGCTGTTGTGCCTGAAGAGCAGTTTCCACAAAAAACCCTGTTTAGAGTAGGGGAAAAAATAACAAAACATGTTTTTGAAGGGAACTAAGCTTGAGGTTTACTTCAAAAAACACAATGAACAAAACTGAATGCCTTGCTCAGGTGCACAACGGAGGTACAACCCCCACAACCCCCCCCCCCACACACACACACACACACCATACCCTCCCATACACAAACACAATATACCTTTTCAATTAATACTTTTAATTCTTCAAAGGTGACCTGGCTCTTGAGCGCAAGAATTTCATTACTTATTATTCCTTTTATGAGTACATGACAATAAATTACTTGAACTTGAACTTGAAGTCACTCTGGATAAGAGTGTCAACTTAACGGCAAATTATGTAATGCAATATAAAATTACCCTCAGTTTCACGTGGGTTCTCCTGCGTAGCCACTTCTCCCTGGGGCTGGAAGGGGAAAAGAGGCTGGAGTCTATATGGTCAGTCTCCTGGGCATGGACACAATCACATCGCATCACCTGCCAATCAAACACAAACACATGAGTAAAGATAGGAGTTGTCATAGTAATGGCTGACGGTTGGAAGAAGCCATTTTCATGTGCTTACAGGGATTTGAAATATAGACCCTTTCAACCACATGACCAAACCTGTGTATTCCTAAGGCATTTCCAGTGGCACAGAAAACAACATTGAGCTAATGGTACCTCAGGGATAAAGAAAAATGAAAAGGAAAAAAAAAGTTTTAATGTTGACATTTCGCACAGCATTACGCTACAAGTCAGATACATTGTCATTATGAAGTAGGCTTATCTGCGTTGGTTTCAAATGTTTAAATCGGAAACCCTGTCAGAGCAGATTGAAAAAGTCTATATGACTCTTGAATTAAAATATGCATAGAAACTATGTGAAGTCATTATGGGAGAACACATCCTGTATTTGCTCTGGAGGGGTCTACAGTTACCATGGAGGACAATTATAAGACTGCAAATAAAACAAATGATATACAGAAATTATCTATCAAAGAGAGAAGGAGAAAAAGAGCTAATCCATTTTTGCAGTATGGAACAGCTAGTCAACCATGAATCCTCAATGCCTCCTGAATTACAAAGACACATAGTTCTTCTTCAAAGGGTTACTGGGTCCATGGCTGTGCAGGAGTGTTCTCAGACACAACTAAAATATGCATTTAGAAACACACCAGAGACTTCTTTAAGATGTGCTGTGCTTTGAGGAGTACGTTCTACATATCTTAAAGTTTAATGCTTCATTTGTAAGAAGTATGCAGGACTACTCAGACTATCATTAAGAAAGGTGCCGTAAGGAAAAAAGGAGAGGGAAATAGAGAGAGAGAGAGAACAAAGGGAGGAAGGAAGGAAGAGGATAAAGAATGGCAGAAGAAAGAAAATACCTGAGAGTGAAATGAGAAAGAAGAAGCGAAGTGTGATAGCGGGAAAGAGAGGGGGAGGGAGGGAGGGAGAGAGAGAGGGAGGGAGGGAGGGAGGGAGGGTTGGCAGAGGGAGAGAAAGAAGGAAACACACTTCTACTTCTCATTTCCCTCACGTCAGCTTGTGGAGCAGCAGCAGTGGTGCTAATACACACACACACACACACACACACACACACACACACACACACACACGTGTGTGGATGCTAATGGGCAACACAGCTAAAAGGCTGTCAGTGGTATGAGAAGACTTTAATGAAAACACGACACAACCTGCTGATCCTCAAAATCCACTCCATCGACACTCCATCCACTCCACGACACTTCATGCACATATGTTTCTGTGTGTATGTGAGTGTGTGTGTGTTACTGTTCTTAATGCAGATCAATACATTTGTCTGTCAGGAAGACAGAGCAAGAGTAAGACAGGGAGAGAAACAATGAGAGAAAGGAGACTATTTGGACCTACGCTCAATATTCAGAGCAGATCGCTCGTTCCGCAAGTCAGTGAGACAGAAGAAAAGACCTGCATCACTGTTGGACAAGACTAGAACACACACACAAACACACACACTCACAAACTCACACACACACACACACACACACACACACACACACACACACACTCACACTCACACTCACACTCACACTCACACTCACACTCACACTCACACTCACACTCACACACACACACACACACACAGAGAGACACAGATGAAGAGGAAAGTTGTTAATGACCTGCCGCAAGATGAAGGCCACCACGTCAGTGGACTCCCAGTAGGATGCGTGGAACAGGTGTGGCAGGGCCACGGTGGGGAAGGAGGTAAGCACGTCGGGGCAGTAGAGGGAGTAGTCCAGCCTCTTGGAGCCCCACCAGGTGCTGGAGACTGGGCACAGATGAACACATCAGCAGGTGTGCTCAAGACCACTTCACAACTGAGACCACTGAGAGTGAGAGGGGCTGAATGGCTAAACCTACATTTGGACCTCATTAAAATGGAAATAAATGGACCATCATTTACAAAAATATATACAATATTAATTACACACACACACACACACACACACACAGTCCCTCAAACAGACATGCATACACATACTTACTTAAACATTAACCCATTTACACAGTATTACTGCATTCAGTGTGCATCTGATAACATCAAAATGACTCCCGCTATAGGCTAACAGGGTTTTTGATGCAATTTCGTCAAAGGGTCAAACAAACATGATGACATTTATATCTTAAAATCTGAATGCATTTTGGCCAGCGCTTATATGAGCCTCCCTACGGACTACAGCTCATGCAAGGCAAATGAACCGCACACAATTTTGGTCTGAAAGTCATGACCGCTTTGTGGGAGTACGGAAGTATCGTTTCTGTTACTGAACCTTGAAATTAGACCCCAAATGGCTTCTTTCGAATTAATCTCCTAAGGGGGGGTGGGGTGGGTTGGTGTAGGGTGGTGGTGGAGGTCAGTGTTAAATCCCAGCACCTCGACTCTATCCTAAAACGCCTCGGTTTAATATGCCGTTGCTGGTTTATCATTCAGAACGTGTTTAATCTCCAGAATGGGTTATGCATTTATCAAAGCGCGTTGCTAATTGATTAGCAATGAGAAGCTCTAATGGAGAGTTGTGTACTCGAGGCGAGAGCCAGAAAAAGAGAGAGAGAAAGAAAGAGAGAGAGAGAGGGAGAGAGAGAGTAAAAGGAGGAAGGGAGAGAGAGAAAAAGAGTGAGTGAGAGAAAGAGGGAGAGAGCGAGAGAGAAAGAAAGAAGAAAGAAAGGAGCTCGTACAGTAATCCTTCAGCTTGACACTCACTGTTGGCCACAGTGCTGCTTAGGCGGCTCTCAGCACCACCGGACGCCTCACTGTCCACACTCGTCAGACTGGATCGGCGGACCAGCCCTCCACCTCGACCTCCTCCTCCGCCACCACTGCCTGCCCCTGGCCTGCCATCTCTGTCCAGTGGGGGGGAGCAGGGCTGGGGAGCGCTGCCTGTGCTCTGGGCCGTGTCCAGAAACACCTCGGGATGGGCGTGAATGTCGTCCGCTGAGGGAAGAGGAAGGGAGAAGGGTGTTAATGAAGGACTTGACAGAAGAAGTTCTTTAGAAGAGTTTACAAAGCTAATGCTGGTTAATTGTAGTGGTGACAGAGGAGAGGAGAGGAGAGGAGAGAAGAGGAGAGGAGAGGAGAAGAGAAAGAGAAGAGAGAGAGAGAGTTGAGGAAAATGAAAAACAGAAACTAGAGTTGCATGTCTATTTCAAACACACTGGAATGTGAAATGCTGTGAGTTTGTGTAATCTTGCAAAATCTCATAATCCTCTGGAGAAATGCTGGTCCGTATCTCTCCATCTCAAAGTAATTTGTGTGTTAGGAGAGCGGTCGCACAGCACAGGTTTACGCCTGTATGTACTGAGAGACAACGATCACTGAGGCCGCATGTGAGACTTAATTTCAGACTTAATTGAATGGCTCTGAAGATGACAGACTGACAGACTGACTGACAGACACAGACAGACAGACTTACTGACTGACAGACAGACAGGTGGGCTCTCGTGTTCTCCCGGCTCCCAGTAAAAAAAAAAAAAACATCTCAACCTCAATCTGAACCCTCGGGGGCAGGAGGATGAAGCCAGATATGAGCAGAAATCTAGCCGCATAAGAGCCTTTTCCTCTAACTGCCTCATCTCGCCTGAGCCAACTGCCTGCCATCGCCCCACGTCTTCTTTATCATATTCATCTCCTTCTCTTACATATTAGGTCTATTTTATAACCTCTTTCCCAGCGGGCCGCCATTATCTGGTGATTTACTGCGCCTGGCCACTCGTCTTGTCTAAACCTGTCTTTGTTAAAAATAGCACACCAACGCTCACAGATTGGAGGCACAGAAATACTATGACCGCTGAATATCTCAGGTACATGTCAGACATAAACATACGTGCGCACGCACACACACACACACACACACACACACACACACACACACACACACACACACACACACACACACACACACACACACAAACATATAGGACCTTGCTTGAAGCACCATGTCAAACATAACTATGCTGTCCACATACACGCTCTGCGGACCACAGAGCTTAGTGGTTGCTTTTACGTGATTGGCCAGACCGCGAACACGTCAGCAGGGCAGGGGTGAGGAGTAACCCTGTGGACCCTGACTGTTATTTCTGGTCGAGCCAAAGTAAGTCTTATTTCATTACATCAAGAGGTTTGTCCACAACACAGCCTATTACGCCCAGATACATTGCAGGCTATGTGAGTGCACTTAAAGCATGGTTGCGTGTGTGTGTGTGTGTGTGTGTGTGTGTGTGTGTGTGTGTTTGTGTGCGAACATTTGTGTGTGTGTGTGTGTTAGCAGTGGCGCTTCACAATACATCAATCGCCTGCCTATACACATGGCCGCTGTGCTCTTGTCCTCTT
Source organism: Alosa sapidissima (assembly GCF_018492685.1). NCBI lineage: Eukaryota > Metazoa > Chordata > Actinopteri > Clupeiformes > Clupeidae > Alosa > Alosa sapidissima. The sequence continues at coordinate 10,627,891 of NC_055971.1, read as the reverse complement.
TGATGCCTTTTCAACACTTGGTTTTGTCGTGGGCTCCTGAAGGTTGGGTGCTGGACGCGTGATTGGCCTGGCTTTGGGTCATTAGGACAAGAGGCTGAAGGAAGCATGGAGAATGATCACAGATCTATCACGGGCAGCCAATGGCCAGAGATGAGGGCAGGAACAAGGGGGGATGGAGGGCTACTCCAAACAGATACGGAGTGAAAGACAGGGATGGAGAGAGAGAGAGGGAGAGGGAGGCAGAGGGAGAGAGAGAGACAGAGACGGAGAGAGAGCGAGAAAAAGGGAGACAAAGATGGAGAGAAAGAGAGAAAGAAAGATGGAGAGAGAGAGAGAGGGAGAGGGAGATGAGGGGCTGTGGAATAATGGCAGTGTGAAATGAGAGATGATGGGGGAATGCTAAGCAGATCCCTATTTGCAGTGGTCATAAGGAAACGCCTGCATTTTTATTGCTGCCTTTCCGATCTCATGCTCCCCATCTGGGATATAAATACGGCTGCTGAATATCTGTGGGTATTTGTGTGTATGTGTGTGTGCGTTTCAATGTGATTGTACAAGAGTATGTGCGCTAGCATGAGTGTGTGCATGTTTGAGTGTGTGGTTGTGTGTGTATGTGTGTGTGTGTGTCGGTCCGTGTGTGTGTGTGTGTGTGTGTGTGTGTGTGTGTGTGTATGTGTGTGTGTGTGTGTGTGTGTGTGTGTACGCCTGCCTGTGTGTAGCCTATGGGTATATGGCACAGATGCGGTCAGAGGTGTTGGCTGCATCAGCTCCACTCACCCCCTAGCATGAGGACATTTAAATCCACATGTCTGCTCCCTCTGGTCTGTGAGAACGTGTGGCTTTTCAGCAGAATACCAATGCCAGCACACTTTGAAAAGCACCTGATCTTGAATCAGCAATAGGTATTTCAAGGACACTGTTGGAGACTGTTTTTCTGAGGATCCCGGCTTTCCCTCTGAGTCAACATGTTTGTTTTTGGAGGCAGGTAATTATTTTGATGATGTTTTGATGAAGCCTGCGGTTACATGAGTAAGATTCCCATTTGCTTGCCTAACCTCATTGAGTACACTACATCAGCAGAATAAAGCCGAGTGTGATTGCCTGTGTAAACACTGCCATGTGATGTTTTTTTCTCAGCTGACAAAAAAAGAATGCAATCTATACTTCTTCATAGTGAAGGGCTAATAAGGGGGACATCACATCTTTCATAATTATTACAGCCAAAAACATACACAGCAGCACATACCCCCCCACACCCAATTTAAAGAGCCTTTTTCTGTCCTATTGCGTCTTTCATCCCATCCCTCTCTGCCCTGTCACTTTGCGGTGTTAGTGGAGGAAATTGTCTTTCACAGTGCAGTGCACATGGCACTCAGAGGTGGGGTGAGGAGGTGGGGGGGGGGGGGGGGGCACGGGGGAGAGATGGGGATGTGAGCTGTGCCCGGGCGGCAGCTTGATACCAGCCCACTGCATTCCAACGGAGGAGAGGAGAGAGGGATAACCAGAAAAGCAGAGGCAGAACTGCCATTTGGGGAGGGAGAGAGAGTGAGGAAGTAGGGAGGGAAAGAGGCAGACAGGAGGAGACAGATCTGGATGGTGTATGGCAGATAGACAGACAGACAGAGAGGGAGAGAGTGAGACAGATAGACCACAGGATAGAGATCCAGATGGTGTGAGCGTTCGTGTGAGAGAGACAGACTAGAAAGATGAGAAACTGACAGAGACACAGAGACTAGAAAGACAGATCAATCTGGATGGTTAGACAGGAGGAAAAAGAGAAAGAAAAACACAACAGAAGACAAAAAAAAGAACGAGAACAGTGACTAAGACAGGCAGAACAAGGCAAAGACAGGCAGAGTGCGCAGCAAGCAGCAATAAAACACTTCGGGTAACGTCTCCTGCATACAGAACCAAAAGGGACGCACATCATTTGGCAGCAAAGCAGCAGCAGCAACAACAACACAACACCCTTAACAACACCAGCGTCAGGACAAATGCCAAGAAGAACAGCACTGCAGTAAAAGAAAGACCAAACGATGACTGTTCCTAAAAAGCCATTTCTCAACTTCTATGGTACAGTTTCTCTCCACGCTGTGACAAATGTGCACACTGTATAAACACAAGGAGTGATAATGGGGAGGAAGGCTGTTGAATTTGGGGGGTGATATTACACACATTCATCTCAGGGGGGCCCAGGAGGAGGATTTGTAATGACTGGGATGACGGAGAGACCAAAGACGATAGAGAGCTCCCTCAGTGGCTGTCTAGGAGCTCAGGAGCCCACTATTAATTACTGATGCACAGAATAGCTTTGTCTGAGGATTTGTAATGTGTTTGCAAAGATGGCTGTGTGTGTGTGTGTGTGTGTGTGTGTGTGTGTGTGTGTGTGTGTGTGTGTGTGTGTGTGTGAGACAGACAGACAGACAGATAGGAGAGAATGAGTGAGGGTGTATGTGTGCGTGTGTGAGAGAGAGACAGATATAGAAAGTGCGCGCGTGTGTGTGTGTGTGTGTGTGTGTGTGTGTGTATGTGGACATGTGTGTACATGTGGGCGTGCACCTGTCAGTGCTTTTCTGTTCCATATTTTGACGTGTTTTTCTCCATGATTAGTGGGGTGAGACTTAACTCTCATAATTAAAAATCTGAGATACACTCAACTGCCAGCCTAAGATTTTCCTCCTCCGTATCTCCTTCCCCCCTTCAATCCATCTATCCTTTCTTATCATTCTCTCTCTCTCTCAGCCTGTAATTTTCCTCTGTACCTTCTCTTATCCCCTCCTTCCACACCTCGCCTTTGTTATCATTTTCTCTCTTTCTCCATATCACTCTATCAGTCTTGTGAATTTCCTCTGTTTCTCCTCTCCCCCTTACCCATGCTCTCTCCTCTTCTTTCACACTGTCTCTCTCACTCCATCTTTGTCCTTTCTTATATCATCTCTTTCCCTTGCTCTGTCTTTCGTTGCTAACAAAATATTGCTGAGACATCGCACTTGGGTTTTTAATGAGGAGGAAGCTTTCATATGCGATAGCAGCTTGGAGTCAAACCTCACGTGAGGGCTTCAATCATAGATAGCAAACAGAGATGGAAGAAAAGTATCTAAAAATCCCTCTGGTGCTTGCAGAGTTGCTTGTCCTCTGTTGTTCAGGCTCAGTGGAGAATGTTGGACACACGGGATGATGATCATACTCTCTGAAACGCTAAACTACAAAACACCACATAAACGCTGGTGTGTGTATGAGCCTCTGGTTAGCAAAGCAACGCAGCAATCGCAAAAAAAAAAAGTAAAATGTGTTTTTCCAACTGTGTCACTCACAACAGCCCAAAAGGAGGGTAAAAATATGCTTGCAATAAATCACAACCTCATTAGGGAGTAGATAAACCCTGACTGGTACACACACACACACACACACACACACACACACACACACACACACACACACACACCATTTTCTCCACCATTCGTTCCTTCCTACCCTCCGCTTCCACTCCAGGGGCCTAGTGTTGTGCATCTGACAGGCGTGAGGAACTAATGCGGCTCATGTTAGCTTTAGCGCTAGCGCTGCTCCCAGTGGAGAAAGGCGGAGTCAAGGGGGCAGAATGGTAATTACGATCCAACTTCAGGCTCGGCTGCCGGTGGAGTTGGGATTTTCTACTGAGCTGTTTAAATGCCCTCCACTTTGTTTACTGAGGGTGTGTGGGTATGTACAGTACTTGTGGGTATGTAATAGTGTGGCTGTTTGTCTGGGTGTGTTTACCCTCAGCCTAGGACACAAATTGACAAATGAAACATTTCATGTCTCCACCTGACCAAATTCCCATTAACTAAGCCCAATCAAAACATGAGTCATCATTACCTCAATTCAATCACAGTGCATAGAACAGATGGAACAAATATAACAAAGTGTGTGTGTATCAGGGGTGGTGGTGGATGATCTCTTGCTCACCAATGAGTGCCGAGCGCCCGTCTCCCAGGGGGTAGCGCTGGTAGCGGGGCACGGGGAAGGGCGGCAGCCGGTGGAAGTTGGGGTGCAGCAGGGGCTCCAGGCGGGACGCCGAGGGGTCCGAGGGAAAGAAGAGGTTGCAGATCTGAGAGCAGGCTGGCCGCAGCTGGGTCACTACAGGAGCAGGAGGAAGAGGGGGAGGAAGAGGATATGAGAAGGATGTAGAGAGGTGATGTGTGATGTTGGGTGTGTGTGTGTGTGTGTGTGTGTGTGTGTGTATGTGTGTGTAACAGATAGGATATATATTTGTTCATGTAATGCTTGTGATGTTGGTTGCATTTGTAAGTGTGTATGTGTGTAAATTTGCATGATGTAGCGTGTGTTTGTGTGTGTGCTTGTGTTCATGATGTAGCATGTGTTTGTGTGTGGTTGTGTTCATGATGTAGTGTGTGTTTGTGTATGCGCTTGTGTTCATGATGTAGTGTGTGTTTGTGTGTGTGCTTGTGTTCATGATGTAGCGTGTGATGTGTGTGTGCTTGTGTTCATGATGTAGCGTGCGTTTGTGTGTGTGCTTGTGTTCATGATGTAGCGTGTGATGTGTGTGTGCTTGTGTTCATGATGTAGCGTGTGTTTGTGTGTGTGCTTGTGTTCATGATGTACTGTAGCGTGTGATGTGTGTGTGCTTGTGTTCATGATGTAGCGTGTGTTTGTGTGTGTGCTTGTGTTCATGATGTAGCGTGTGTTTGTGTGTGTGCTTGTGTTCATGATGTAGCGTGTGTTTGTGTGTGTGCTTGTAGAGACACAGAGAGAGAGAGAGGGTGTGGAAGAGGGTGTTCTTGGAAGTGTTTGTGTGTACAGCGCAGGTGCAGTGACAGCTGGCAACTAATACGCAGTGAAAACAGAGACAAAGAAACGGAGGTGCAGGCTGACCTTGGACAGCCGGGAGCACAGTTCTCCTCATGGCCAGCACCAGGCCCAGTGGACAGCCCAGGAGGAAACAGTCGGACACCTCGAAATCAAAGCGCCCCGGATTCAGAACTAGGTTATGGTTGCTGCCTGGCCGGAGATCCCCACCATCCTGAATAAGTCTGCGCACACACACACACACACACACACAGACATACAGGAAAGAGGCCATTAGGGACCAGAACTGACTGTGACAAATAGTTCTCCTGCTCTTGGCATCGATCAAGGAAGGTATTGGTGTGACGTGTGTTTATATGAATAAGTGTGTGTGTGTGTGTGTCTGTGTGTGTGAGTGTGTGTGTGTGTGAGTGAGTCAGTATGATGTGTGCAGCCTCTTCTCTGTCAGAGCACTCCTCTCCTCTCCTCTCATCTGGCCGAGTGGTGTTGTGATTGGGGCGCAGCCCGAGGCCAGAGCCCTGAGCTGTGTCAAGCAGGCATCTCATCCTCCCTTTTCTCCTTCCTCTCCTCTCCTCTCTCTCCCTCTCCTGTTCTGTCTCTCACTCTCCTCCCTCCCTCCCTCCCTCTCTCTTCTCTCTCTCTCTCTCTCTCTCTCTCTCTTCTCTCCTGCCCTCCACTACTCTAACTCAGCTCAGAGCAGTGCGGTGCTGCCAGCTCTTTCAGGCCTATTCAAGGCTGCCTCAGATCAGAGCCGTGTGACCTGGGGGGCCTTGCATCCTGACAGCACTAGTGCTGTTCCTGTTTGCCCAGCCCATCCCTCCAGACTGACGTGAGCAGAGCTCCTGTTTGTTTGAGCGGTGGCGTGACCCCTTAAACACAGAGCCCTGCCCGCACCTCCCTCTCTGTGGCCCACTTAGCCACGGCAACAGCCATCTAATGCCTGTACTCTTCCAGTGGAGCAAGAAGGGGGATTGAACCCCTCCTCCACACACACACACACACACACACACACACACACACACACATACACACACCTTCCCAGCTGATGGATGTCACCTTTCCTCTCCTCCCTCCAAGGCTCTCATGTGTTCCACTCGGCCATTCATCAACAACCTCCGCCTCTAGCAGCTGCCTGTCTACCCCTCTTTGTCTAAGTCTCTTCCCAGTGTCTTCATCTACCTATTGCTCTCTCTCTCTTTCTCCCTGTCTTGTTCTCCCTCTCTCTCTCTTTCTCCCTGTCTCTTTCTCTCTCTTTCTCTGTCTTGGGTATAGCCATGACAGCAATATGTAATGAGTGTAATCAAGTGGCTCTGTTCATAGGGACGGTGACTAGAAAGTCCCAAGAAAGAGCAGGCAGATTATAAACTAGTTGGACGATTGCCAGGGATCAGTAATATATGGAGGAACAAATAAACTACTTTGTAGACTGAAGGGTATTTATGACTTGTGGTTGACTTTCTAATTTTCTTTCAAATCATTGGTTAATGGGATGAGTGTGCAAACTGCTCGGTTTCTGTGTAAAGATGTATGTTTAGTTTATGGCCCTCATAAAGACGGGCCCAAATGAGATAAATCTCCCTCTCCCTCTACCTTGTCTTGGCTCCCCCACTCCCCTACTCTCCCTCAGAGTTCTGCTCAGCTCACAAATACACAGACAGGGTGTGAAAAGGCAAGCCATGTTGCTAGGACATCTATGGGGAAATGCCTGTGTCTGCGTGTCCTCGGAATACAAATGACCGGTCTGCTCATCTTTGATAGACTTTAATGTTGGGTGGGTACTGATAGAGAGCTGTGTAGAGTCCGAAACCAAGGGCTGTGTAGAGGCCGCTGGACCCTAAGGGAGGGAGTTTGGCCCAGCGGTGGTAAAAGCTGTTGTCGTCGCTGCTAACAGTTTTGGTCTCGGGGAAACCAGTGGAGTTTCCCGCCCCCCCCCCCTTCCACACGTGCCCTCCCAGTGACCGCACACCCATGCTGAGGGTGGGGAGTGGACACCACCTCCTCCACACACAACCTCACTGGGAGCAGAACCCCGGAGCAGCAGCCGAGTCACGGAAGGCAGCAGAGAAATCACAGAGGGTGGGCGGGGCGGGGCGGGGCCTGGTGCGGGCGGAGGGGCGGTTTTAAAGATGGAGGAGGGTTGATGGGAGCTGTTGAGGAAGACACCTCATTGATGACACCCCTCCAGGCTGTTGTGAGAGCCCGTCGTGGCTCTGCTCTGTGCTTCTGTGGCGACGGTGAAATGCCTGCCATAAATGGCACTGTTATTCACCTGCGGCGTTTTGTTGTTGTTGCTGCTTTTCTCTCTCAGGCACAGACTATTTTTAGCCCTGGCGAGGGCGGACAGTCAAGCAGGCAGGGAGGCAGACAAGACTGTCGCTCCGCAAATACTGATAAATAGCAGGAGAAAGGAGAGTGACACTTTCCATGATAACCTGGACAAGGGCCGGCCAGTCCAGCCACATCTGCACGGCTCTGTTAGACGCCACCTGACACGCCACCTTCAGCACACATACATCACTCCACTTACACGCTAAAGAAAACTAAAGGGATTCTCTTTTGCGGATTATATTACAGTCTGTACTGAGTTGAGACAGTCATGCCGGACTTGTGCAGGGCTTAGAGGAATAGGGTTGCAAAGGGGCGGAAAATTTCCGGTAAAATTCCGGAAACTTTATGGAAACTTACCATGGGAAGTTAAGTTGGGGAATTTTGGAAATATTCCAAATTGGAAACTTTCATGGAATTAAAGGAAATTATGGGAATTAATGGGAATTTACGAGAATTAACTGGGAATTTTGGGTAATTCATACAAACTGTTTCGTATACAAACATTAACATTTTGTTTCGTAATAAGCAATATGATTTGTATGTTGGTATTTTCGCTTAGCTTAGCATACAAAGCTAGCTAGCATGCTAGCGGGAATCCCATTCTCTGCCTATGGTTTACTAGCGTGCTAAACTAGCAACACTGAACTGCCCAAGATACACCACACCACTCAACAACAAAATCCGATTGGTTGGAACATTTTTTCCCCATGCATATGAACGCACCATAGGTTTCCTTTATGTCTAGCAGCCTATGCCGATTGCTGTGTGCATGTGATTGACATATGTGCAGGGTAGAAATTTGACTGAAATTGTATTAAATCAGGTTGTTTTAACTATTATTAGACTGCAAGATGGGGGTTTGTCCACTACATTTAAGTTCCCTGTTATAGACTAACTTGCCATATTAAAAATTCCCAGTTTATTCCCATTAATTCCTGTTTATTCCTGTTAATTCCCATATATTCCTATTAATTCCCATGGAAAGTTTCCAACTTTGAAAATTCCCGGAATTTTGCAACCCTAGAGAGGAATCACCAAAGGCCTTGACTCAGACTAAAAGCATCCATTGCTTCCTCTCTCACTCTGCTTAGGGGATTTGCAAGATAGCAATCAGTGCATCACACATACATTTGGGAGGCTAATAGGCATCGCACGCATTCTTTTATGTCATGAATTCACAAAATGTTAAATGTCAATTTTAGAGTAACATACTAGTAAAAGCATACTACCTATTACCCATATGAAAATGACCCACTAGATTACTAAATACTACACATCAGTGTTTCCCATACATTGACTAATTTGTGGCGGCAGACCACAATATCAAAACTGACCACCACACAATGATTTTCCATGCTATACTATTGAGATGGGATGAAGTCTTGTAAAATAGAATACTGTTAGAACACTGTTGGGTTGTCGAGGTTAGCACACTATAACGTTACCGCTACTTGTCAATATCGACTTCTCGTGGAAGGCAAGCATTTATTTCATTGACTCCGACAAAGAACCCCCCCACCCCCTCACCTACCACCACAAATAGAATGCAATTCTGTGGGAAACACTGCACATGTTGAGACGGGAAATCCAGCTACGTCTTCTACTGTATGTTGCAGTGTATTGATTCAATTATATTTGATGCTATAACTTACAACAATTTGCTCATCATACAAACACATGGGGAAATGGCCATTAATACATGCTTTACACTCATTTTAATAAGTTAATATAAGAACTTTAAAATAACATTTTAAGAATATAAATTGTGATATAAGTATCGTGGCTGTATGTACAGTTAACGTGTGCGATGTCCAGCACCTGTTGAGGAAAGTGGCATGTTGTCCAGAGGAAGCGTCGTCGAAGGAGTCGCTCTGCTTACGGCTGAGAGGCTGCCTGCGGCGTCCGAGCTCGTCTATGGGGGCTGAGATGTCGATGTTGCTTTTACTGAGGCGCTTACTGCCGCTCAGGCCAGGGCCGGCCTCATCCAACAGGCCCGGGTTATCCTGCGTGGGAGGGGGAGAGAGAGAGAGAGAGAGAGAGAGAGAGAGAGAGAGAGGAAGAGCGTGGGACATTGCACTTTCATGCACTTAAACAAGCACTGAGATTACATAAATGTGCAAATAGGCAAATGACTCAAACTCACTCTGGTCAGGAGTGAGTAAGTACTGTGTGGGTCGAAGGATCAAGATGTGTTTGCATTTATTTGTCTGTTTGTGTGAGTGTTTGTTTGTGTGCTTGTTTAAATATCAGCTTCACCCTAAGTGGTTTACAGTTGCTGCTCTGCACCTGTCTGCTCCTGTGGGGAGAGGGTTTACTGTGATCACAGGGGCTCTTTCTGTCCTGATAAAGAGATGGAGAGAGAGAAAGAGAGAGAGAGAGAGAGTGAGCGAGAGAGAAAGGGAGAGTAGAAAAAAGAAATGGTGAGTGAAAAAGGGTAGAGGAGAAAGATAGTGAGTGAATGAATGAGTAAGCGAGAGAGAGGAAATTAAATGAAAGGAATAAGGAATAGAGAGACAGTGAATGAGAGAGAGGGAATAAAAAGCAGAGGGTGAGAGAAAAATGCCCAAAAGAAGGAGAGTGGCTCCGTCCCTTATGCGATGGCCTGAGACCAGCTTCAACAATGAGGGGGGTGGAGGCAGTTGTTCTCCCAGGGGTGGGGGGGACAAACACACTGACAGATCTGGGACAGAGCTGGGGCTGGTGTTGGGAGTTTGAGGCTGGGCTGGACTGTGAGGGAGGGAGGCGCTGTGAATGGAGGTCAAAAGTACAGAGAATTGAGTTAAGTGGATTAGATTTTTTTTCTGTGGAGTGCTGTGGAACATATCCGGGAAGACAACGAAACCCCATGCAGCGCTCGCCCAGAGACACATGGAGGGAATCGAGTGCTTAGAAATGACAAAAAGTCTCTGTGATTGCGTAGCACTGTGTGTGCCGTATAGTTCCCTCTCGGCCCTGAGGCTTGCTGCTGCTCTGTGTATGTGCTTTGTGGGTGTGTATTTGTTTGTGTGTAGGCTAATGTATGCATACATCTCCTCTTCAGGCGTTTAGATGTCTGATTATGCATGCATCTCATACAAGTGCTTTTTGAGTGTACAGTATAGCACGCTTGAGTGTGATTGTGTGTTTATGCTGCACATGTGTGTACTGTATGCATACAGTACTCTTTAAGGCTCTGAGTTCTGTAATAAAGTGTACTTGTTTGCGTGCATGTGTGCCTCTGTGTGTGTGTGTGTGTGTGTGTGTGTGTGTGTGTGTGTGTGTATTTGTCTGCGTCTGTCAGTGTGCATGTGTATGCTTGTGTCTTTTTGTCTACGTCTGTCAGTGTGTGTGTGTGTGTGTGTGTGTGTGTGTGTGTGTGTGTTTGTGTGTATACATATTTGTCTGCATTGGTCAGTGTGCATGTGTATGCATATGTGTGTGTGTGTGTGTGTGTGTGTTTGTGTCTATTTGCCTGTGTCTGTGTGTGTGTGTGCCATACCTTGAGGCTCTCGGTGCTGTTGTTCTTGCTGCTGCCGCAGGGGCTGGCCGGGCGCTGGCTGTTGCTGAAGCACAAGGCGTCGAAGCACAGCACGCCCCCCACACAGTCGCCCAACAAACACACCTGGCCCAGGAGACCCACCCAACAACAGCCCTGATTTAGCTCCTACTCAATCAATGCTCAATCAACAGCACAGCGAAACGAGCAGGCAGCTGAGTCTTAGCCACTGCTAAATCCGCCGCTCGATCCCACTGTCAATAACAAACAGTTAATTGGGACTTAAAACGACAACAAAAGCATTGCAGTTGCTTAGGCTGAGGGTTTTACAGTGTTTGATGTGGCTGATGGTGTGTATACAGGCTCAACACACATCTCCCAAACCACAAAGCCCATGCTGGGTTTAGTAGTGGCGACCGCTAATGCTAGCTCTAACAATGCGGCCTTGGACGTAAAATAGCCTTTTCCTTAGGGTCGGCTGCCTGGAGCTGATTAAATCACCAGTTCCTTAACACAATGGCATGTAATTCCCAGTCTCCGGTATTAGTGGGTACTTTTCGGACATGACTGTAAATCTGCTGTTTCCTCCACAGACTCACAAAGCAAGCAAGAGAGAGAGAGAGAGAGAGAGAGAGAGAGAGAAAGAGAGAGTGACAGACAGAGGGAGAAAGAGAGAGACAGAGAGTCGGTACAGAAAGAGCGGATTAAGACTCCCTACAGACACATAAATGCACACAGACACACAGACACACACACAGCGACACACTCACAGACACACACACACACACACACACACACACACACACACACACAACTAATGCCAAGGCCACTTCCTCCTGAAATCATTTGCTCCTATTAAAGAGATGAAAATATACTGTAGCATGTGGGACTGAAGACCTCTACAGAGTTTGGGATGACTCATAGAAGATGACTCAGCCCAGCCCTGTCAGAGCCTGAGGGTGAACCAGGTGCCTTTTCTAACTCACTTTTCTTCTGTTACGCTTCACTTTCTATTGAGAGAGATGACAGGTGGGAGGGGAGGGGGGTGTGGGGGTGCTGCACCTGGCCAGTGAAGCCTTGGCCATCCGGGGACTGCAGGAAGCTGTGGTAGACCTGGTTGGCGCGGGCAATGACGGTGGCCACGGCGTCCTGGTAGTGTGGGGCGGCGATGGCGAGGAGAGGCAGCGCGGCCAGAGGGAGGTGGTCAACACTGCTGGACACACAGCTCTCATCATAGCTGTACGGGTTCAAGCTGAGGGGGGCAGAGATGGAGACAGAGGGGGAAAAGAGATAAACACAAAGACATTATCAGTTACAATTTAATGATTGATAGTATTTTAAATGGCTATAAACAGGACAGGAAAAAAACCTGGCTCGAGTTGCTGCAGCCAACAGTTAGAGGTTCCAGGCAGCTACGGTGCTACACTCTGGGGGCATATTCATGAGTCCCTATGTGCATGCCCCCCCAGAGTGTAGCGCTGTAGCTGCCTGGCTACTTTAGCTGTTGGCTGCAGCAACTCAATCTAGATAAAAACGATTGTTTTCGTTTTTTTTCATATCAACAGTACTCGTGACCTCAAGAAACGGAGATATAAGTTCTGGAATCAATTATTCAGTTATCAAACTAACTGTTAACTCTGTTGAGCAGCACATTGGTATTATGTGCAGCAAGTAGGCAAAATATAACATTTTGTTAGAATAAACTCCACTCTTTAGTTACTCCACTACTTCTTTAGTGACCAGAACCTGCTACTGTTACAGATTCAGATTTAAATACCAAAAAATGTTGTGTCCAGTGATGGCAGTAACGAGTTACCTAGTAACGCGTAAGTCTATTTTAACCACTTTTTTAAAGTAACTCGGTAACGAGTAATCTAACGCGCTACTATTTACAAACCAGTAATCAGATTAAAGTTACTTATCTAAGTTACTGTGTGTTACTATTTTTGTCATTTTCCTTAGTAAAAAGATATATTCTTTGCTTTCTTCTTGTCTTGGGGATTAATGTCATGTAGGCTATGCTCACGTTTTCAGCATGAGGACAATTCACGTGTAAAACCAAACAATGGAGGGAGAGAGAGAGAGAGAGATGCACATTTCATCAGTCATTACTTTGAGTTTGTCAGCTAAACATGACAACATTAAGGTACATTGCACATTCTGTACTGGCGACAAAGTGCTGTCTAGCTAGACGTCCCAAGTCTCCCAAAGTTTTGGGAGTCTCCCACATATAGATAGCGGCTTCCTGACGCCCGCAAATTACATAAAATCTCCCGGAACCTAGAGCGAACAAGAGCACGCAAGCCAGACCGGACTTCAAATCATATGTGCATATGAGTTTAACGCGCACACAACGGAGAGGGAGAGAGAGTGGAGTGGTGCGTTTGTGCCTGAAGCGCATCCAAGACAGAGAGCATCCTGGTCTGTTTTGCTAAATCAACCAATCAGTTTTCAGTTTAAGTGTGCTTATATCTCTTTTCTCCCAAACTTAATTAATCAGTTCAGTCAGTGTATCTAGGAACAGGAGTGTCATGGCAGAGTCAGTGCCCCTCAAAAAGGAAGATTTAAGACCCATTTCACATCAGACTACACAAAAGTGTACCCAATTGTCTCATAAGATTAAAACATAATGATAGTCTTGCACACTGCACTGTTTGTAACAGCGACTTTAGCATTGCTCACAGCGGGTTCAATGATTGCAAAAGACTTGTTGAGGTGAGTTTAACAAGTGTAATTTCATTTGCATATTACTCAGGCCTCCAAGATGGCTAGTTGCCAAGGCTACATGAAAAAACAATCTACAAAAAAATCTACATATTTTACTATAACAATTTCTATCAATAGGCCTTCCTTATTTTGGTGTTGGTATTATTGAACAAACATCTGAATTTCAGTATCTAAGTAGGTTAGGTTGGGATGTCTGCTATACATGGCTGACATTACTGTTAAAATGCACTTCCAGTATAGTGAGTATTGGCAAAACCGGCTATCATTTTTATGTTGAGGCGGTGGGGGTGTTGTCGGCAGCTGCTGAAAGTAACTAATAAAGTAACTTGTAATCTAACTTAGTTACTTTTAAAATCAAGTAATCAGTAAAGTAACTAAGTTACTTTTTAAAGGAGTAATCAGTAATCAGTAATCAGATTACTTTTTCAAGGTAACTGTGGCAACACTGGTTGTGTCCCAGTGCTGAACACCAAGTACCAATATTGGTACCGATATCAATTTAAATGTGAATAAAAAATATATTAGTAATTTTCACCATGCATTTTTAGTACATTAAAGATACATTCTGTGGACGCATAATAATACCACTTGGGTGCAACACCAGAGCCAATTATCCTCCATACAGTGTGTGAGATGGGTAGCTGAAGAGGGTTACACTGGGTAATTATATGCCATAATTAAAATGGGCCTGCTGGCAGACAGACCTGCCGCCCGGGCACTTGGCCAAGAACTTCAAAACAGGAGACATATTTCATTTCGACATCAATAAAGTGCCTGGGCAAACAGACCCATGAATCAGCTCATCTCGGTGGCCGTCACGGCAACTTTTTGCCTCCTCTGCGGATGAGGCAGATTGGCTCGGCTTGGCTTGGCTTGGCAGGCAGTGCTGAGCTGAGCGGTGCTGCGTTGTGTTGTTTTGTTTTGTGTTGTGCGCTGGCAGCGGGCCCCAGGGCTCTGTCGCCTGTTTTTAGCCCCCGCTCGCTGGCACCGGTCCCCCCTGCAGCAGCCACCAGCAGAGCTGGGGATCTGGTTGAGCCAGTCGGCCAGCTACGTGGCCCGCCGCAGGGAGACGGCTCTCTCATCCCCTCAGGGGAGGTATGGGAAGGATGATAAGCTATGTGGCATGGGTCAAAAGGATCATGATGGCAATGATGTAGAGAGAGTTTGTGCGTGTGCATGAGAGTGTGTGTGCATGTGCGTGAGTGTGTGCATACATGTGTGGTGTGGTGTGGTGTGTGTGTGTGTGTGTGTGTGTGTGTGTGTGTGTGTGTGTGTGAGAGAGAGAGTGAGGGAGAAGTGAGCAACAGAGTGTGCAAGAAAAGCAGCAGCAGTCCCAATCTCTGTCTGAATGGTTGGTTGGCATGGTAGTGAGGAGAGATGGATGAAGTGTGTGTGTGACGGAGAGAGACAGAAGGTGTTCACATGGATGAGCACGTCAGTAAGAGTGTCTGTGTCTCTGTGTGTGAGAGTGTGACAGAGATAGAGAGAGAGAGAGAGAGAGAGAGTGAGAGAGAGAGAAATAGATAGACATTTGTGTATTCGCATCTGTGTGTGTGCGCACGCAAGTAGAAGTAATGAGTGTGTGTTTGTGTGTGTGTGTGTGTGTGTGTGTGTGTGTGTGTGTGTGTGTGTGTGTGTGTGTGTGAGGGGGGAGGAGGGGTGTTAGCTAAGTGAAGGATTGCCTGGCCCCAGTGCTGTCTCCTTGAACAGCTGTGCCAAGCCCTGCACCATCGATCAGCCACTCTGATTAGGGCACCTGGCCACGACTCACCCACACTAAAATACTGCCGCAGTCAAGGCCCGTCCCCACGCCCTGACACACCGCGAGGTCATGCGCCCAGGCCGGGGGGTGGGTGGGGGTCAGAGAGCACAACGCCCATAACTCAGTCTGCCAGGGAGACACACTCCCCCAGCAGTCGCCATGTAGGACAAACCTCCGCTGATGAGTGGGGATCAGGGAAGGCTGAGGCATCCCAGGTGAATTGCTGCTATGTCGCGCGTGAAGTCAAGCGTCGCCTTCCTTGCGCGTTTTTCTTTTTTTTGATATATGGCAGCCGAGGGGGACGTGCTTGAGACCGAGGAAGAGAGGAGAGAGGAATGACCCAAAAAGGAATGACCTATTTTGCAAGAAAGCAACAGAAGCCGGTGGTGTTACTCAGTCAGCGTGTGCCAGAGAAGCAAAGACGCCCTGCACCTCCTCCTTTTCCCTCCTTCTTGCCCTCCTCTTTGTCTGGGCTGCATCCATGGGCACAGATGGCGCGCCGAGCCCCTGGCAGAGAGGCGAATGGCACCGTGGCAGACGCGGTGCTGTAAGGGCGCGGCCCTGGGCAGAGTGAAGGGCAGCTCCTCGCTCCTCCTGTCCTGCTCGCCTGTCATGTTTACACCGTTACTCCACCCATCCCCAAGCCAACACCCCGCTATCCCTACATTCCCACCACACACACACACACACACAAAGAGACACAAGGAGACATACTGTACTGTACACACACAGAGGCACAAACAGAGACACACACGGAGACACACACAGAGACACACACACACACACAAGGAGACACACACACATGTAGACACATGGAGACACACGGAGACACACACACAAACATAAACAGACAGACACACACACACACACACACACACCACCATCACCCACCCCAACCCCTCCCGTGGCGAAACACAGGAGCATTACCATAACGAGTCTCGCCAACAAGGCCCCCTGCCCAATTAAGCAAACCTCACGACAGGAGCAGGTTCAAGGAGCACGCACGGGGCGGCCACACAACCCTGCCAGCGTGTGTTTGTTATTTACTCCTGCGGTCAGGGCTAATTGAGCCGGGGCACATGCAAACGAACACTGGCTGTTGAAAGCTGCGCTGATTTGCTGTCATGACATAGAATCGGATTTTACGGCGGGAAAAAGGAATGGCAGAGAAGTCATGCAAACAGAATGCACTGGAGAACTGAGACAAAATTTAAAAAGGAACCTGCAATTGCACTTGTTGTGCATCCAGCATGTCTGTGTTCAACTCCCATAAGACCGGTAGGACTGCAAATGGCACTCTCCACTCGGCAAAAACACTGTCGCAAAGCAGCAAGAACTTACTGTGCCTGATTTGACCATCCAGTCTTTGCTTTTTCGTAGTAAATCACTATGTGGACCAAGTCCCATCCTGATACTCTTACGTTCCACAGCAGCCATCAAAATAACTCATCTTCAATTATCCACAGTCTCATTCATACAATTCCATTTCCGACACATAAGGTTGTTTCACATCATTTAGCTTGATGCACTTGGCACGGAAGAAGCCGTATTACCTAGTAATGGAGAGGAACAGCGGCATATCATGGGCTATTTTTAGAGCTGTCTTTTCTCCTCATTAAGGGAGGCTGTGGCTGACAGCACCAAATAAAGAGGCCACGCAGCTAATGAGGCGGCCCAGACAGCTGCAGTGCACCTCAGTCAGCAGCCACACAATGTTAGCGCAAAACCGGGACGCCGCCGGGACACACACACACACATACACACACGCAGACACTGCCACCCATCTAAGAAACATAGCCAGCGCAGCAAGTGTTTACCTTTGCTTCGACACAAAACTGCACATTTTCACCATACGTCTTCCCGTCTTGGCCGTGTTGCTGCGTGGGTGAGTCACCCATGAGCGGACTGGCCATCTGGCATACCGGGCATTTTCCCGGTGGGCCGACGCACCTTTTGGGCCGATAGAATAGGCTATATATACAAAGGAAGGACAATCAGCTGCCCACTGGTTACATTTCCATATGTCGACTGATCCAATAACAGCTCACGTCAGGCCCACCCCTCGCATTTTGGCCCAGAGCCAGGATTTTGTGAGCCATCAGTAGTTAATCGAAGTTGCCTACACGAAATTGCGGCGGATGCCGGTAGTGATAATTGTGCAAAAGTAACACCAATGTAGAAGCTTCAAAAATACAATATTGCAAGTAGGCTAGCATATGTCAGCAACATGTTGAAGTTCGTTGAGTTTGAACGAGGATGTAAGCAAGCATACAGAGGGACAGTGAGCAGGTGGTGGAGCCTTGCGGCTACATGATAAGAACTCAGTGGTGGAGCAGGTAGGCTATGTGTGACATGCCATGCTGACGATGATGATTATGATTACTTATTAATTGCGATAATGTAATGATGTGGTTATGATAACGTAAGGCCGTGCTGTGTTTATACCCTGCTGGCATTTCAACATTGATTTAACGCTGAATAAACGTTATAAACGTTTTAAAAAAAACGTTATAAAGGGTGAATCAACGTTGAATTATGTGTTGGATTTGCAAATTGCATCAACGTTGATATCGCAACATTATTTCAACATCCGCCATTTCAACATTGGTGCTGATTTCCTTGATTTCTTATTTTACAACCATTTGTCAACATTTTACAATTAGCATTAAAACAGTGTTTCAACATTGACACAACAACTGACATTATTTCACCTATAATTCAACATTGATTTTCTTGACCCTTTTACAACCATTCAGCATTAAACATTGTTTCAACATTGTTTCAACATTGACGCAACAACTGACGTTATTTCCCCTATATTTCAACGTTGAAGGTCGGTCGTGTGCCGGCTGGGTAATAACAAACAGCGTAACTTAAATGTTCTAAATGAATGATTTGCAACCCCGGACAGCAAAAGAGTGTCAAATCGATGTTAATTGTTGGTCAGATTGATCAGTTTCCGTCAGACGCCCAAAATGCAACATCGATGGCATGAGTGGTGGTTGGTCTCTCAAAGTAGAGCGTCGAAAGTGTTCTATCTTGGAAGGGTTAATTACAGTGTTGTAATGTAACGGAGTACAAATACTTCGTTACTGTACTTAAGTAGAAATTTCACGTATCTGTACTTTACTTCGCTATTTAAATTTATGTAAACTTCCACTTTTACTCCACTACATTTCCTAGATAAAATGTATACTTTTACTCCGTTATATTTCCACTAAGCATCTTCGTTACTTGTTACTAAAACATACAATTAGAAAAAATGTGTGCGACTGCAATAAGGGAGGTTTGGCGAATCACTGAACCTAGATTGCATTACGCACGCTCCGCACGCTGCGCGCTCTATTTC
The DNA here is from genome assembly GCF_018492685.1 of Alosa sapidissima. Classification (NCBI taxonomy): domain Eukaryota; kingdom Metazoa; phylum Chordata; class Actinopteri; order Clupeiformes; family Clupeidae; genus Alosa; species Alosa sapidissima. Next base: position 10,609,444 of record NC_055971.1, on the reverse strand, counting down.
AGCTCTTGTTTGTTGCTAAAGGAGGAGCACGCACAGCTGAAACCGCCATGGAAGCATGAGCACCTATAGGTTTTAGTAGGTATAGTATACTGGAGGACCTCCCGTTATCATAGACGACCACCCCGACGATAGTGGTGAACTCGGTGAACAGGGTAGTGGTGAATATAACGTCATACACCCGTGGCCGTATTTGCAAGAAATGTTTCTTTTCATTGGCTACCTGCCCTAGCGGCCTGTGAAAGGCTATTTATCCATAGCATCGCAGGAGTTGTCTTCAGTCCAAGAAGAGTAAGACTGAATCAGGCCCGGGGTGGGTAATCGGCAGAATTCCCGGTGGGCCGCTTCACTTTTGGCCCGGTCGAGGAAACAAATATTGACATTTGTCACGTTAGTATATCTTTTCTTAAAGTAGGACACGTTCCGCATTCTGTGCATGACACCAATGCAATGCCTCTGCATGGGTTGTAGCCTACGTGAGGGAATTCTCCCCTCCCAAAAAGAGTTGGTTGGGTCCATATAGCCCGTCTTTTCCAAAAAGTTTTCTCAGATATGGATAGCCAAGCCGGCCCTACAGTAGACACAAGCGTCAGGAAGGATGGAGGGTAGAAAGAGACCAGGAGAGACTGAGCAGCAGATCAACCAGTCGACCACTGAAAATGATGAGCCCGAAATTAGTGATGAGGAGGCCATGACTACAGGGACAAGTAGAGAGGATAAATTAAAGTTATTTAATGTAAGAGCAATTACTGTACCCTACATGATAAACCTATATGCCTTGTTTGCTCAGAAGAGGGTGTAGTAAAGGAGTAGGCTAAATCAGTGTTTCTCAAACTTTTTCAGACGAAGGACCACTTAACCAATAAAAAATAAACGCACGGACCACCTAGGATAAAAAAAAAAGATAAGACCTACTTCAACAGTATATTAGCCCACACTATAGGCCTACTCACTGAACCACTTTGCTTATTGTGTCAGAGGATTCATATAAGTTAAACTGGCATATCTTACATAGACAGTGTTGCAGAACTGTTTGGATATACAGTACATACAAGTTGGTTCAATATTGCAAACAACTCATCTATATTATATTTTACCACGTCTGCTCGCGGACCACTTGGGATAGCTTGCGGACCACCAGTGGTCCCCGGACCACACTTTGAGAAACACTGGGCTAAATCACCAAACAACAATATAGCCTACCCATGCAAAAAACATGTACTGTAGCCTAAACATTAGTTCAATATGCCTCTTTGTGGAAGCATGGGATAGGCTACATTTCAAAGGCTTTCTTTCTTTCTGTTTTGGTAACTTGTGGAATAGTGGAATATTTTTTGTTAACTTCTCAGTTGAAGTAAATTATTATATAACCTTTACACAATTGTTGAACCATGGTACTAATAAAAACTACAGGATAGTAAGAGCTGAAATGTTGCTTAATTTATCCAATTTCCACCACTATGGTCGGTCTTGGGCCTGAAACTCCCGGGCACTGAATTCTGGCAACTTTGAAAACCAGCTTCTTTTGAAGATGAACAGACACCTTTTCAGTTTCAACTAATGACTGGCATATTAGTAGCTGCTGGACATAGGTGGCCTGTGTGTGTGTGTGTGTGTGAGTGACGGTGACCTGGGGAGTAAGCCCTAGAAATGCTCATGCCACATGACCAAAATGTTCTCCCTACAAGCAGGTCATTTTTTTGTGAAAGAAATAAGTTATTTATTTTTCATTTCAGAGAATTGTGCCTAAAAAGTCCTAGAAAAGAAAGTGATTTGATTTGATGAGTGAGATTAAGAAGATATGGGAACCCTGAATATGCTTTATGCTTTACTATAAGAAAGACAAAATAAAGTTTACAATAAAAGTTCAAAATAAAACCGCTTGCTTTTTACTTTTACTTCAAATACTTAAGTACATTAAATATCAGAAAATTACTTTTGATACTTAAGTACAGTATATATCAGATACTTTAAGTTCTACCAAAGTCTTTTTCTAGTACGATACTTGTACTTTACTCAAGTATTGCTTTCTAGTACTTTATACAACACTGGTTAATTATCATGGTAAAGATTGCCTAAAACAAAGTCCTTTTAGGCAAGTCCCTCCACTCGGCGGCCATATGACAACGCTTTGGGCACTCGTCGGGCATCCATTTCGGCAGAAATGCGCGTGCGCAAGGCTTCACGACACCAATCTTGCTCCAGCGGCGAGATCACAACACATGATTGGCACGATGTCTTCACAACACACCATATGATTGTCTCAATGTATTCACATCACACCACATGATTGGCTCAATGTATTCACATGTCGACGTTTTGCCGAGGAAGGGGTTGGATATGTGTAGACCATGGGTTCCCAAAGTGGGGGTCGGGACAAATTAAAATCTGTCTTTAAAGTGCAGTCAAGTGACAGCTCCCCCCCCCCAAATTTATTTGATTTATGGAAATCATTTCGCAACCCACCCCTCGGCGTCCCGCGACCCCCCGGGGGGTCCCGACCCCCACTTTGGGAACCCATGACCTATACGATAGGCTACTGGAAGACATTAAAGATAATTAGTTAATGTAGCTATAATGTTCCAAAATGTACCAGCAATGTAGTATAGCCTACAGGAATAAAATATTTCCAGCAACAGCCCTATTTATTTTGTGTTGTTTCAGTTGTCCTACAGTGATTAACGTCTACTACAATCTAGGTAATTTAGCTCTTTACACATAGGCAAATTCAGTAACTGTTTGGTGATGCTGTCAGTTGAGCATTGTATAGTTTATATGTAGCCTATTGAATAGGGCTGGGACAACGCGTCGACGTAATCGATGACGTCGACGCAAAAAATACGTCGACGCAAAATATGCGCGTCGATTCGTCAGACCCAAAACAACCGCCAGAGTGTAGTAGCAACGCGAGTGGGTAAATAGCAAGCATATAACGCGTGCCGCCAAATATTTTTAATTTTACACCTTCAGTGTTTCCCATACGTTGACTAATCTCTGGAGGGGTACCACGAAATCAAAACGACCGTCACACATTGATGTTCTATGTTGTACTATTTAAATTAAAGATGAGATAAAATCCTTTCATTGAGCTGCGTGTTTTATGCACACAGCCTTTCCTTGCCCCGTCCAAGGGCGCGGGAAGGGGGGTGCTGCAGCACCCCCTGCTGGCAGGAGATAGATTTTTAAAATTTGTTATATATTTTTTTTAATAATTACTAATTCGCTGTCTGTCATTATTTATATTTGTGTATGTGAAATGATGAGTCAAATAGCAAAAAGGGTTATGGATTGGTTGGAATATAGGCTACTAAAAATTAACAGTTATAGAGATCAACGTGAACGTGAGTCAGTTACTGCAAGAACCGCGTGGTCTAATTTGTAAACGGGCTCTGGTGATGGCGATCAAGTGTGTAGGCCTACGATTGATATAGGCCTACATATTCTATGCGATTTACACGTTCAAAAAAGCATGGATAAGCTGAAAGAAACTTGAATTGTGTTGTACAGTTTTGCCAAATTAATAAATTATAGCTAGTGAAATCATTTCACTAGTCGCAGATAGAAATTATTAGGACACATTCTTGCTGTGGAGACGACACACTTTAGGCTATTCAGGAATTATTTGCGAGATCATTGCAGCCTGATTATTAGCCTATATTTAAAGCCAAACATCTCTGGTGTGGTGTTGACGATCAGAAAAGTAATTTTCCTTATGTAACGGAGTAAAAAGAGTTGCTAGTTAAATTATATTAAAATTGATGCAATTACGCCATCTAGAGGCAGGTTGATTTAGTGTGACAGTGGGATTCGCGTTGCATTTACCCAGACTGGAGATTACGAGATACTGGGTAAGTCACGCAATTTGGGAGGTCTGGGATAAACAATGTTTTCTTGTAATTCTAAGTACATATGTCTCGTATTTTGTCATGTAATGTACTTATAATGATTTCAGTTAACTATTTTGAGTTCAGTTGATGATTTATGTGTCTTGTAAAGTCATGTTTAAGAGACTTGCAACGAAGCATATTTTCATGTGAACTAGCGTGCTAATTGTCACTTGCTTTACATGTTATTTAAATTGTTGTCCCGAGATCTATTTGCTGAACCCACAATTCCACACTGTCATACTTTGTTCCAGGTAACTATTCTTATGTTGTGTAAATGGTTTCATCGTCATGTTATTCTCATTGTGCAAGCTGCCTTATACATTAGCTTTATATGGATAAGCAGCTTGCGCTAGCTTAGCTATATTGTAGACCAGCGTGGTAGTTTGGAGATTAGCCACATGTGCTCGAGTGCTGCGTTTGTAATGATAAACATGTTCCTTATTTTGTTATTTCAATATAATGTAAAATGGATCAAGTAGTTTCACTATTGTAATGTTGAAATGTACTGTATGTATGTTGTGTAATTCAAGGCTTATATCAGATATTCTAAAACTTAGCTACTATACGATCACACACAGTTTTATTTTGTTTCATAGATATATCATTTACATTTGCAACTAGCACAAATATATTCAGGTATTTGTAGGCTATAGTTTTTACCCAGACTGGAGATTACGAGATACTGGATTGTTGTCCCGAGATCTATTTGCTGAACCCACAATTCCACACTGTCATACTTTGTTCCAGCAATAAAGAAACCTGATCCAAGTGGTTGTCCGTGGTGATGTGTAGAAGCAACAGTAGAATGGAGTAACCCGTCACACTTAGCTATACTGAAATAGGCTAATGATGTCAAGTGCGCTTCTGTGGGGTTAGGGTGGGTGCAGTGGAGTCGGAGTGCTGTCGCGGAACATTGGAATTTGTGGCTGCCCAGGACGTAGATAGATAGATATATAGATAGATAGATATACTTTATTGATCCCTAAAACTTCTCTCTATCACCCGCACACCGCACTAAAATGATGTATTTAGCAGTCAAAATCCAAAACATGTCCAGGAGGGGAGAAATCGTCGGACATCCATTATTTTTGTTATTCAGCACCCCTGGTCAAAAATAGGTTCCCGCGCGCCTGGCCCCGTCCGCTCTTTCTCATAACGAGCCCGCTGCCCCTCCTCTGCATGTGCATTTAACAAAATATTCATTCACGATTGTTGAAGGATTGTTGTTGCCACATAGAAACATTGCATAGAACATGGCTTGCTAAATTGCTATTAAATCCGCTTAGCATCGTGACCATGCTGCACAAATTTGTTCAAAACTGCTGCATTAAAGTTAACTCTGCTAAGGTCTTATCACAACATAGTACATTGAGGAGACTAAACTAAGTTATGCAATCAAGCAGTATCTCAAAGCTAACGTTAGAGTACTGTTTGGATGTCGAGTTTAGCATGCTTACTTACAGTTGCTTGTCAATTTCGTTACTCATGCAGGGCTTTATTGACTCTGACACTGAATGTTTGCAAAATCTCGATGTAAATGGAAAAGTGTTTTCCAAGACTTAAAAGTGATTGTCCCAAGGAGAAGTACGGAACGTTATTTGAACTAACTAGGCTATGTATGAATTGCATCCGCACACACCAGCAGCCTTTTAACTGTGTTGTTAGTGTTACAATTGCAAGGGTTTCCTCACGAACTCCTAAAGTGACAGGCACTCAGTTACTACTGAACTTTGTTGAATGCTACCTCTGACTAAGAATGCATTACTTTGCACTTGTATAGTCTTTTACTTTAAAAAAATTAAGAGCAAGAAACATATATTGCAATGTTAAGGAATTCATGTTTTTCCATTCAGATATGTAAATCAACATGCATAAATTGCTATTAGTCAAATAATGGGGAGATAATCGATAATCGAATCGAATCGGATTGAAAAAATGAATTGTTAGATTAATCGATGCATCGAAAAAATAATCGCTAAATTAATCGTTTAAAAAATAATCGTTTATCCCAGCCCTACTATTGAATAATTTGAAATGATACTTTGAATTTAAGCAGAAACTCTTCTATAATAATTGCTTGTATAGCCTAGGCTACTTGAATATGGAGATCATGTACTCCATGGCTACCTCTGATCAGACAGAGTGATAGCCAACGAGGCCTATCACTTTCAGTGCTCCATGACAGTTGAAAATATATGCATATTTAAGGGTAAGGCAAAGATTTTGTATTTAATTAGGTGTGCCCGACCGATTTGAGGGCCGCTTGGGCCAAATATGCCAGGGCCGATTTTTGATCCCAGTCCGCCCCTGAGTGATGCTGCAGCTGCCCGTAGGGCATGTGTAACACTTGTCAGAACTCAAAGAAGCACACGTGCTGGCGTGGTTGTGTTCAGAGCATTTTTTTATCTTTTCTTTTTCTGAGGCTGAATGACTCTTGAGAATTAAGCACACAGCACACAGCACAAGCGTGAAATGAAAGCAGAGAAGAGAAACACAAAGCCAGGCCCAGCTGTCTAGATGAGTTTCAGCAGGTAAGATATTGATCCGTGTTGCTCAACTCTGAATCATATTCCAGTAATGTCGAAAGAGCATTTCTCCTCAGCTGTATTCCCTCATAATTCTGTGAGCCAGGGGGGAGAGAGAGAGAGCGAGAACGAGAATGAGAGAGCAAGAGAGGCCTGTCATTATAATAGGAAGCGCTCAACCTATTAGGTCTGACAGACAAGTGATAAGGGCGCGGAATCAGATAAAGCCCTCCATTGCAGTCTCTCCAGGCCCACACAAGATGGGCCAACCTTGAGGACTCATCAATATCCTCCGCCTCCGCCGCCGCTCACCACTGGCCAGCCGACATTGCCCACACCGTCCAGACCAGCCCAGTGGTGATAAGTGAGGTTCCAGCTGAGGCTTAACTAATTGCCGCACGTGTGACTTGGTGGGTTTCACAGCGCAAACATTTTACCCCGGTCTAAATGAGGAGAGACGTACCAGGAGCTGAGGGAGGGACAGTGTGTGTGTGTTTGCGTTTGTGTTTGTGTGTGTGTGTGTAAGCAGGTCTTAATTAAGAGAGATGGGCAGTGGTGTGGAGTAGGGGGGCAGCAGTAATGAGAAACATTGTGTGTGCCCTTTGCTGCAGGTTAGACACCTCAGTGGCACGACCCCCCTGTGGAGACCTGCAGACTTTTTCACGTTCTCCCTTGTCAGGACTTGACGATTGAAAAGAGAGCTTACAATTTCTTGTGCTCTCTCTCTTTCTCTCTTGACTTGGAGCGATAATTCATTACTGCTTCTACTGTCACGTAAGAGATCACTGTGCCCCTGCTGTGCGACTGCGAGCGGATCGATCCGAAAACCTTTTCTGCCAGACTCGCTAATTGGATGTGCCGTGCGGTGCAGGCGAAAAAGCGCGGCTGCATTTGCTTTCATTCCCTTCCTCCACAGGTGCACGTCTGTGAGCCCCCCCGCCCCCCCACACAACACACACACACACACACACACACACACTTTACACCTTGCCTAACGCCACAGAGTCTTAACTTCCTGTGACACTTGGGAAAGAGGGAGAAGAGAAGAGAAACGCTGATGAGCTATTAACTTGGAGGACCGTGCAAAAAACGCATGAAAACACTTCCCCCCCCCGCGGGGGAGGGAGGGAGAGAGAGAGGGAGGAAGGGAGAGAGAGAGGAAGGGAGGGAAAGAGAGAGGGAGGAAGGGAGAGAGGGAGCATGAGGCTGCTTCAGTGCTGTGACCCATCTATAGGTGGGCCTGGTTACCGCGGTTGCTGGCTGTCTCGGTTAGCCTGCCCTGCGCTGCACTGCGTCGAACTCCTCAGCCCCATCGAGCCGACTCACCCCCCCCACGAGCCAACGGGCCACAGCAGGAGATTAAATTAGCCGCTCGGCCTTAGCGATCTTCTCCTCCCTCGCCACACTCGTTTAATGCGGCTGCTGCTGTTGCTGCCACCGCTGTTGCTGTTGTTGTTATTGTTGATACTGTTATGCAAATAAACAGCGCGGTGATGCCGTCCACCAGGCACTGAGTGTGCTTCAGAGGGCAGCTCTGTTTAAATTACACAGGCGCTGGAGAGTATTTACCGTGGCCTGATAATGCAGGCTTGTTTGAGTGTGTCCGAGTGTGTGCTTTCACCCAAGAGGATGTATTTGTCTGTGTGTGTGTGTGCGTCTCTGTGTGTGTGTGTGTGTGTGTGTGTGTGAGCTAGTTTCATTAGGAGTGTGTCAGAAGGAGCGAGAGGGAGGTCTTGTGTGTGTGTGTGTGTGTGCGTGTGCATGAGTTTTGGCTGTCAGAGAGCAGGAAATTGAGAGCGGTGGCAGTAACTCTGCCCTGCCGTGCTCCAAAAGCATGTTGTTCTTTTCAACATGTTACCATGGAGAGCTTCTACAGTACAAGGCAAACAGCTTGAAGCACCGCCTTTAGCTCTGCTTACCCTCCCAATTCCCTTTCCCTTCATTGGAATTACTATTTCTTACTTTATTTCTCTCCCTTATCCCCCCCCCCCCCCCCCCCCCCCCCCGTCTCATCTGCCCCCCCAGCCCATGCTTTCGAGCCAAAAGACCACAACATCCAATGGAATAAGCAAAGCACCCCAAAATCCCTTAATGACTCACCAGAACTATCTCAAAATAGTGCATATGTCTGGCCAGACCTTGCACACGCTCAGTCAAGCTCCGTTTTAATTAGCCGCATATTTTTTTGTGGAGCCCAGGCAGGCACCTGGGGCCTGGTGCAGGGATGAAAGCCTGAGCCGCCAGCTTTCTTTGCTGCCGCAAGGGGTCCGATGCGGCCCAGCGTCAAAGGAGCCCAAACCGGCTCCTCCGGCTCCTCTAAGCCCTCATTACCCGTGGTGATCAAAAGGAAACGTGCGCGCCGGTGTGAATCTGGGAGGTGCGAGGAGAGGAGGGCTCCCAAGGCTGATCCGTCACAGGTGTGTGTGTGTGTGTGTGTGTGTGTGTCTGCTGGCTCTCACATCAACCTGCCTTGGTAGCTTTACCGACAGGCCCATTGCTTAAAGATATCTGCTCCGCTGATTGGAACCCCCCCCCCCGCTTACCCCTCCCTGCATAACCTTGTCAAGATGCGACACCAGCACTGAGACGAGACGGCAGTTAGTTTGGTAAACACCTCACTCCGTCACTCTGTCTTTTCTGAGCCCCTGAGACACGCAGCAACAGCCAGGCAATTAATAGATTGCTTGTGAATCGATGCTCTTTTATGTCAGTCGGGGGGCTGTCTACGGAGGCCTGCGCGGTTTAAAAAGGACAGTTAAAAAGGCAGAATTGCAGCCATAAAGGTTATGAATTTCATATTCCGCTCCACACTTGATAGGACGGTAAATGTCAGTGGCATGCTAATTAGCGTAGCGGCGTCTTTTCCGCCGGCGTGTTTGTTCCCATTCCGAAATGCTGAGGGCGATGCGCTCCTCGGTTTAACCTTCATCAGCGCTGTCACTGCGCCATCTCCGCCCTGGCCAAGACATTTTGATTCCGGCGGGCAGATCTTAGCCGCCATCTGTGGCCCACTAATGGCCGACCCACTGATTAGCCTGACTGAGCGCGGTTGCCAAACAGATGCACAAGTTCCAACCAGCTCACCATGTGCTCCTGAATTCAACTCTACACACAGCAAGCTCCCGGTTTTATGGTGTTAAAAGTCATAAATCAGACCACCTTAAGGACAACATGGAACATGCGGTCAATGGCTGCTCAGAGCAATCACATCAATTGTGATCCAATCACATCAATCTGTCTAATCAACAAAAACTGCTTGGGTTACATTTTACCGGTACTTAAACCCTGTATTCATTAATTAAGCAATATGAACACATTTAAAACGTTTGTAACGTATTTGTAATGCATTGCATTAATTCCTAGATTTCTGGCATTATTTCTCTTCCTCTCTCTCTCTACCCCCCCCCACACACACACACACACACGCTGAACCTGCCATAAGTATTCCTTTCATCACTCACTTGGAGACGAGAGAGAAGGCTTTGGCGCACACGGCTGGGCAGGGCACCAGCTTGATGAGCACATGCTCCGCAGCTGCCTGGAAGTGGGCCCTGGACACCTTCTCCAGCACAGACGCCAGCGTGCTCACATCGCCTGCCTTGGTGCCTGGGTCACCGCCGGCCGTGTCAAGGATGTTTCCACCATGCACCAGCAAGATCAGAACCTCTGTCTTGCACTTCTTCAAGGTGTTGGAGGAGGGGAAAAGACAGGATGAAACAACAAAGAGCAATAGAGCTCAGCAAAAGGGCAGTACCAGGCTGGTAGTCAGCTACTGTAACAGCCCCTCCTCATTTTTGCTTCATTAAGCCCATATTTTAAATTCTAAATTCTAAATTCTTATCTATTGACAGCTACAGTGTAGTAATAAAGTAAAATTAAGAGCTGCTTATTAAGAGCAGTTTTGCATTGATCAATAATTAGAGTTGACAGGCTGTGAGTTTGCATACATGTATAAATGATTCACTATAAACAAAGAATATTTGGAAATAAATAAACATTTAACTGTAAAATATTTAAAACATTCAATCCAATGCATGCAGAGATACGCGTGGCATTCTGCTGCCACATGCATAGTTAAATGCTTGCCCATGGGAGTGCTGTAGTGTGGGCGAACATACCTCCATATCCTCCAGGCCATCAATGCTACTCTGAGGGTGACATCGCCGGCGGCCATGGCGGTACAGGCTCTCTGTGAAGCAGATGAGAGAGAGAGAGAGAGAGAGGGAACCACCATCAGTGGAGCCACTTCGAACAGATGCACAGATAACATCTCACACGGAATGATTATTAATGCAGCACAGCGAGCTCATCTTATGCTTGTGAATCTCTGCACTCTCCCCATCCAATTTCCTTTCATTACATTTCTTTTTACAATCTATATAAGACAAGACTCTAACAACCATTCTGTGGTTCAAGCCCAACTACTCGCTGAAGAGAAAGTCAATACCAGCTCAAAGACAAATACGGGAAAGGCATGGTGGTGCTGCAACATTTCCCACCCTCTTCCACCTTTAACTTGTTTTGAAGAGGAGGACAAGGAGAATAAAAAGAAGTGACAAAAGAAAGAGGAAGAAGAGAAAGAAGAACAAGGAGAGGAAGGAGGAGAGGAAGAATAAGGAGAGGAAGAAAAAAAGAAGGAAAGAAAGAACAAGTAGATGAAGAAGAGCAGGAGGGGAAAACACAGTAAATTAATAGGGCTGTTGGAAGAAGAACTGTTTTCTCCTCTACTTCAATCCATCACGGGCTCCGTAGTTGAAGGTATGCGTATGGGCCAGCCAGCTCAGGCTCCCAGCCAAAGCGATTAGCTCTCCAAGGAGTCATCCTGCCTGCCCTGTCACTCCAGCTATGGGCCTGGCACTCAGCCCCACCCTTCATATACTGCCTGTTTACCTTCCTCACCCCATCCACCCCACACACACACACACACACACACACACCTCCGCAGTGAGGCAGGCAGCCCGGGGGGAAGCCAGCCGACCCCCCTCCTCCACACATGCACGCCACTCTGATCATCCCTGCAACCACGGGCGTGTAGCAGTGCAGTCAAAGCAATCTATCTGCGCAAGCCTCAATGAGGGAACCAGTGGGAGTGAGAGAAAGGGAGAGATTGAGACATACAGGAAGGGCCGTGAGCGTTATGCATATGAATGTGTATGTTCATGTGAGGCTATGCTCCACCTCAGGAGCGAGTCAGGCGACGGGGGGTGGATGCAGAAGGGATGCCCGCCTCAGACTCGGATGGAGGAGCTGTTGGTGCTGGAGTGATGGGATTAAAAATTCTTGGCGTGAAAAAGCATCCGACTCTCTAGTCATGAATAACTGAATGGTAAGCGCATCCGTCTTTGCTCATTGCAGTCGAATGGAGCGCATGTACAAAAAGAAGCCCCCAGAGCACAGGGAGGGGTGTTCCAAATGCTTATTTAATTAAAAAGGCTGAATAGAGCCCATCTGAAAGAAGAGCTGGGAAAATTCACGTGGCTTATGGGTGGGTTACAAACATGGCACTCACTCTATTGATAAAGGACAAAAAGACACTTCTGTGACATTGTTTCAAAGGCGAACCCTTAAGGCCAATTTACACCAGAAGCGTTTTTGAAGCTTTTTTCAGTTGCCTGTCTGACATCTATCTATTGTTAGCAATAGAATTCCATCAAAATCAGATGTGTAGTCATTCACACCTGCAGAGCTTTTCGCACGTATTAGGGACGGCCACAGCGTATTTGAACACTTCACTTTAATTTTTAGAGCATATGTGAAGAGTACACATAGAGAAACACATGCGAACACATGAAAAACGCAAGATAGACACTAATCTTGAGCTAACAAAGACCATACAGAACATGTCGCACGTTGGCTGCTACAGGTATTCATGCCAATATGTACATTGTAAAAGCTACAGCCTGATAGAAGCCTGATAAATAAATATTTCCAATCATGTAGAATCAGTCACTAAGTCAGTGACTGGTTCTACATGTCAGTTTCAATACATTTTCAGTTAATTGATCAAACCTAGGTTTGAGGCTACAAAAAGCTTACAAAGGCTATTTTAAGCTACATAGGCTGCTTTAGTCTATAGACATTGTTTGAGTCTGTGGTGCTGCTTGAGTCTACAGAGGCTGTTCGAGGCTGACAGGCAAAGCTCACAGCGGGAGCTTCATTGGACCAGTGCAATCTAACAGAGCTGATTGCCTGGTGGCAAGACCAGTGTAATATGTGTTACAACAGGAGCTCACAAGTACACAGGAGCTCCCTTTATGTGGGAGGAGTGGCGCAAAGTCAACAAAGTCACTCTTCTGGCTCAGAGGAGAGGAAGTCACAAAGATGTCCGCCAGTGAGTTTGCCTACCCTTGGCGCGTGTATGTGTGTGTGTGTGTGTGTTTATTTCTCTGTTGAGTTCCTCTGATCTCATGTAGCACACTAGATGTGTTCACGGGGGTCTTGGTCTCCTGGCTCTCATTTCGAAACTGGTGGGTGGACGGGCGGCCAGCAAAGCTCACTGGGTTTCCACAAGTGTTCCTTCATCGTGAGTATGGGAGCCTCTGATAAGGTCCAGTTTATTTACGCTTGTGTGGGTTTTTAATTAACTTCCGATACATAAATCACCATAACTACTGAAGATCCTTGAGATTCAACAGCAGCTCCTGCTGCATTCATCTTTCGTTTGAAGGATTGTTTTTCATGCAAAGCCTGCGATGGAGGAAATGGAATGACAAAGTGGTTGTCAACAATTACGCAGGCGCCTGGGGAACATAAAAAACATAGCCTACTTAATGGTACAGAGAGCGAGTGGAAAAATGTCACAAAAATACACTTGTTACAACTGCAAAATTGCAAAACATAGTGGGCTGAGAACAATGTGACTGAGAAGTCAAGGTGGTGATACTGTATGGTGGATGCAAGCACATCCTTGGCATTGTTTAATCAGCATTTTAAACCGTTTTTGTGTTAACTGATAGAAATAGCTGTGATACAGGCTGCACAAATAAGATAAATGCAGGGTAAATAGGTTAGACGTTGGTGCAGCATAAGTTGATTGCTATGAGGGTAAATCATTTTGTTGTAATCTGTTACATAAAGCTTGTAAAACCTTCAGGCCTTCAAATGGCCTTGCAATCGGCTAGATATAGGCCTGGTGTCATCATGTAGCATCATTGAACAATGTGTTTTGTCTTTTAATAAGCCGTCAAATGCATTGTCCGCTGCTTACTTTATCGAAGTCGGGATGGTTCTCTGGAGAAACTGTCATCACTACCCCTCTGATCATCACACATCGCTGTCTCTCTTCAGCCTGGATCGCCGGATTACTACTACCAGCCTTCAGCTCCTAATGCCACTTCTGTCTCTGACTTAACGATGTATGTGATAACCGCATAAACTCTGGAGCCAAAAATATCACAACACATCAGCGTGACTGCAGGCTTTTCCTAACTCTGTAATCTGTAGCGTATCTGAGACACATATGCAGCCAGTAAGGTGTGCTCACAGGGAAAGGCTTTGACACACACACACACACAGACAGACAGACAGACAGACAGACACACACATGTCCGGATATACTTTATTCCAGACAGTCACATCTCTTTCATCCAGTGAACAAAAACCAAGCCATGTATTGTTAGGAGAGTGCTGGTAGTCTACTCCTTGGAGAGATCCCTAGTGTTTGAAAGCCCAGACAGAAGTCTCTTATTAATCTAGAAGATAAAGATTTAAAGACATAATGGACAGGGGGCCTGTTCACTGATGACATACTTCCTAGTGACAAATCATTAGTTATGAGGCTTTGATGTTGTAAATCTACATGATCTATCCCATCATGTCATTTGAAAGCGTATTATATCTTGGCAGGTTAACACACACATGCACGCTCACACACGCACGCATGCACGCACACACACGCACAAAACATGAAAACGATCTTGGAATGGCAAATCCACTTTACAGAACACAAGAACTAAACTCATGTTCAGAGCTTCATAATGTCAATGACTGCATTATTCTCGGGCACGCCATAACAAGTCAAGTCAAGTCAAGTCAAGTCGGCTTTTATTGTCAATTTCTTTACATGCACTGGTCATACAAAGAATTGAAATTTCGTTTCTTACTTTCCCATGCAGACATAGACATGCTTTAAATACAGACATAGACATACTATGGACATAGCCATAGACAATAAACATTAAATTAAAGTGCAAGACTGAAATATAGAACATGTATGTATCAAAATAGAAATATAGGACATATATATATAAAAAAAAAAAAATAGAGGTAGTTGTGTTGTATATTTCTATAGTCTTAACAGTTACATGAAGTTTAAACTTGTGCTTGTGTGACCTGTATATTTACATTGATATGCAGTATGCAGTAATTCAAGTATATCAGGCTTGATGTGAAGCAGCAACACGTTTGGCTGCGCAGTCACAGTGCAGTTCCACATGGCGGTGTTGGGGGGGGGGGGGGGGGGGGGGGGGGGGGGGGGGGTGGGGGGGGGGGGGGGTGGGGGTTGGTAGACAGGATCCTAGTTTCCTAGGTTCCTGGTTGGCTGGTGGGGTGGGGGGGGCTGTCAGTGATGGGAGAGTGGGTAGAGTGTTCAGCATCCTGATTGCTTGGTGGATGAAGCTACTTGCCAGTCTGGTGGTGCGGGAGCGGAGGCTCCTGTACCGCTTTCCAGAGGGCAGGAGGCTGAACAGTTCGTGTGCAGGGTGGGTTGTATCCTTGACAATCATTAGTGCTTTGCGGGTGAGGCGGGTGGTGTAAATGTCCTGCAGGGAGGGGAGTGGTGCTCCAATGATCCTCTTAGCTGTGTTAACAGTGCGCTGGAGGGTCTTCCTGTTCTGATCTGTGCAGCTTCCGCCCCACACTGTGATGCTGCTGGAGACGATGCTCTCGATGGTCCCTCTGTAGAATGTAGTCATGACAGGAGGCGTGGCACTTGCCTTCTTCAATTTGCGCAAGAAGTAGAGGCGCTGCTGGGCTTTCTTCGCCAGTGATGCTGTGTTGGTGGTCCAGGAGAGGTCGTCGCTGATGTGCACCCCCAGAAATTTTGTGCTGCTCACTCTCTCCACAGCATCTCCGTCGATGGACAGTGGTGGCAGTTGTTTGTGGCCTCTCTGAAAGTTGACAACAATTTCCTTGGTCTTGCTGACATTTAGCAGGAGGTTGTTGTCTTTGCACCATTTAGCCAGCAGGTCTACTTCTTCTCTGTAGTGAGCCTCATCGCCCTTAGTGATGAGGCCCACCAGTGTTGTGTCGTCCGCAAACTTCACCAGATGGTTGGAGCTGTGAGTGGTTGTACAGTCATGTGTTAGCAGTGTGAAGAGCAGGGGGCTGAGCACACACCCTTGAGGGGCCCCCGTGCTCAGGGTCAGAGTGCTTGAGGTGTTGTCCCCGACACGTACTGCTTGTGGTCTCTGCAACAGGAAATCCAGCAGCCAGTTGCAGAGGGAGGTACTGAATCCTAGCTTGTCCAGTTTGCTGATGAGTTGTTGTGGTATTATGGTATTGAATGCTGAACTGAAGTCTATGAACAGCATTCTCACATATGAGTCTTTATTGTCTAAGTGGGTGAGGGCTGGATGGAGGGCAGAGCAGATTGCATCCTCCGTGGATCGTTTGGCTCGGTATGCAAACTGGAAGGGGTCCAGGGTGGGGGGTAGGGTGGCTTTGATGTGTGACATGACTAGCCGTTCGAAGCACTTCATGATTATGGGCGTGAGTGCTACAGGACGGTAGTCATTGAAGCATGATGGTGATGATTTCTTTGGCACGGGTATGATGGTGGCAGTTTTGAAAAGTGATGGGATGACTGCTTGCTCCAGAGAGGTGTTGAAAATGTCTGTAAAAACATCCTTCAGCTCTTCTGCACAGTCCTTCAACACTCGTCCTGGTATGTTGTCTGGGCCTGCTGCTTTGCGTGGGTTAATGGTGGCTAGTGTCCTCTTCACGCTGGCAGAGGACAGGTACAGGGGTTGGTCGTGGGGGGGAGGTGGGGTTTTCTGTGGGTGAGTGTCATTTTGTGCTTCAAAACGGGCGAAAAAACTGTTCAGGTCATTTAGCAGAGAGGTGTTGTTCTCACAGCTCCGTGGCGCAGGCTTGTAGTCAGTGATGGCCTGTATGCCCTGCCATAGGCTCTGTGCATCTCTTCTGTCTTTGAAGTGTGTTGTTATTTTGTCTGTGTAATCCTTTTTTGCCTTCCTGATGCCCTGGGACAGGTTAGCCCTCGCTGTTCTTAGGCCAGCTACATCTCCAGCTCTGAAGGCTTTGTCTCTGGCCCTCAGCAGTCTGTGGACGTCTCCTGTCAGCCATGGCTTCTGGTTGGCCCGAGTGGTGATGTGTTTTATTTCTGTAACATCATCGATGCATTTGGTGATGTAGGAGGTCACAGTGTCTGTGTATTCCTCAATGTCAATGTGGTTGTTGTGGGTGGCAGCTGTTTTGAAGATATCCCAGTCTGTTGTTTCAAAGCAGTCCTGAAGTTGTGAGACGGCCCCCTCCGGCCACATTCTCACCTCCTTCAGAACCGGTTTGGTGACTTTTGCTCTTTGTCTGTATCGGGGCATTAGTAGGATGCTAATGTGGTCTGATTGCCCGATATGGGGGAGGGGTTTGGCTTTGTAGGCTTCTTTCTGTGGGGTGTAAACAAGGTCCAGGGTGTTTTGTCCTCTTGTTGGGAAGTTTACATGTTGGTGAAATTTTGGTAGTACAGTTTTGAGATTGGCGTGATTGAAGTCTCCAGCGATGATTGTGAAGGCATCCGGGTGTTCACTTTGTTGTTCACTGACGGCCCGATACAGCTCATTCAGTGCCATGCTCCTGTCACTGTTTTTGTTGCTGGGGGGGATGTACACCGCGACCAGCAGAATCGCGGTGAATTCCCTGGGGAGGTAGAAGGGTCGGCACTTAATAATCATAAACTCCGCCAGTGGAGAGCAGTGTCTGTGTACTACCGTAGCGTACCGTACCGTACCGTAACAGAGCTATGCAGGGATTTCTAATAATGCTTTACTGTCACAGACAGTCATTGTTAATAAGCATGGCAGTGTCTCTGCCTGGACTAAGCCTTTGATGCAAATGCAGGGCCCTCCCTATGCAGATGCTTTTCTTAGATAAATGAGCAGAGATGAGGTCAGAAAGATGCAGATGAGGCTTCATTTACAATTCAAATGCTCATGCCGAGAGTTTGCTGCCAGCAACAAATGAGAAAAGACAAACAAACAGGGTCCATCAAAGGCTACGGAGTTCTCCTGACTGAGCGGTGAATGAATGTTGTTTACAATTGCAAAGTCATTGCTCCGAGTTAATACTATCTGCAAGGTTGACCAGTATTAAATATTAAACTGTAAATTGTGTTTCTGGACAGTCTTCAGTTCAGTCACATTTGCGAAGTAGCGACAAGCAACATTGTGCAACAAATTTAAACTGATGGGCAATTCCATGGAAAATTACGTTTTTTGTAACATCCATAACGCCAATAAAATGTGATGGTATGGTATGATGTGAATTTTGTGAAATTTGTGAAATGTGAAATTTGCTATTTTTGGCTGAAGAATGTACATGAGAAAAAATGCACAAAAAAAAGGAATGTTATCATTCACATCATACAAATGCCAAGGCATTTCACTGGCGTTATAGATGTGACAAAAAGTCAATTTTCCGTAGAATTGCCCTGATGTAAACTTTGGAGGCAAAGAACGGGGAGCGGTGAGTCAGTTGCCGGATGTCTGACTGTGGGTATGAGACTCTGTTTATTGGCTAAATTCTAGTGAAATGAAGTTAATCTTAAGAGCTCAGCTGGATGTAGGGGGAGTAATACTGATGTGTAACTAAGAATACCTTTAACTCTCTTCATCTGGTGAGAAAAGGCAGATTGTGAAGTCTCTTCAACCTAATACTGTAGGTTTCCAAATCACATCTGCATCATAGGATATACAAACATAATGGAGTTTCACAGCTCTGAAACATTAGCCTGGTTTCACCAGACTCACTACTTTGTTTGATTTCGTGAAGAGAGTCTGGGTACTCACAATTGGGAAATGTTTCCAACTCTAGCATCGTAATGGGCATAGACATTCTGTTAACTTTGAAATCATTGGACCAGCATAATGAATCACATTGATAAGGGATTCCTTTACTTTCTACTTCACCTAAACTGATAATATCCTGTTGTCTAAAGGGGAAACATTGCTATTACCGTTAACCACAGCCACAATTGATTTTGAACCTAACGTCATCCCCTCTCATCGCTGACTGGTCCTCCATCCTGTTGGCTAAAGGGGAAACATAAATGCATTGAGACCAGACTAGTATCTCAGTGAAATAAAAATTAGCGGCAGGGCCATACTACTGAAATGTTATAAACAGTTAAAAAAAAAAAAAAGAAAAGAAAAAAAAAAACAATCTGAGGCACACAAACAGATCAGGTTCAAGAAGATGGCCTCTGTTGGCATTTGGTTGATTCAGAGGGAGTTTGTATTATAATTTAAGTAGTGGTCTAGTGAACATAGAAGGCTAAATCCTTTATGAGTCAGAAATGTCAATGACTGCAATAGATTCAAATGACAAAAAATAGATTAAAGTCACCCACACTACTCTTTAGATACTTTTCTAAATTAGGTATTTTAAAGGTTATTAAAGGGTAAAGAGACAGATATACATGACTGTACTGTATCAAATACTGTATGTGGCAATTCTCTCGACACAAATATATAAATACAGTAGGCCCATTTCATTGTCATAAAGGTCATGCCTATTTTTTCTCCTCTATTCCAGTGTTTCTCAAAGTGTGGTCCGGGGACCACTGGTGGTCCGCAAGCTATCCAAAGTGGTCCGCGAGCAGACGTGGTAAAATATAATATAGATGACTTGTTTACAATATTGAACCAACTTGAATGTAAATCCAAACAGTTCTGTAACACTGTCTATGTAAGATATGCCAGTTTAAATCATATGAATCCTCTGACACAATAAGCAAAGTGCAAAGACAATAAGCAAGGTGGTTCAGTGAGTAGGCCTATTGTGTAGGCTAATATACTGTTGAAGTAGGTCTAATCTTTTTTTTTTTAGCTAGGTGGTCCATCCGTTTGTTTTTTATTGGTTAGGTGGTCCTTTGTCTGAAAAAGTTTGAGAAACACTGCTCTATTCCATCTCAACCTTATGACAGTAAAGAAACACTTACTGTACATGTTCCACCATCTGTTCTCAGGTGCTTCAGAGTGGCTTTACTGACAGCTAGCTCTCCAGGGCCACAGCTTATGTAAAGCTGTGATGCGTTTGAAACCTGTGTGCCACGGGCGCACATGTACACGTACACACACACACACGCACGCACGCACGCACAAATACACACATATGTACACACACAAATACCCCGACACACACACACACACACGCACCCACCCATCCACACACACACACACACAAATACACATATGAACACACACACAAACACACCCACTGACCCACCCACTCACACCCACACACACATACACAAACACCCATGCACACAGATATAACTGCCCCAGTTCTATGTCTAGACCTGTCTCCACTGCCTAGGCCTACTACTGAACAGAGTACTGTAAGTGTGACACAGTGTCGAAGTCACTAAATGAGCTCTGGCTGTTATTCCTGTTCATATGCATACAATGACCATGTGCGGCCAGGCGTTAAACAGCACATCAACACAGGCATAACGGGTCAGAGACGGCGGAATCTATTATCTTCTTTCCTGGATTTGAAATGCAATGTTATGCAGCGTGTTTATCTGCAACCACTGTGCCATCACACCTATTTTCTTCTCACACATATACACACATACATTTCTCTCTCTCTCTCTCTCAAATTCAAATTCAAATTCAAAGGAGCTTTTGGATACAGTGTTGCCAAAGCCAGTGTTACAGATAACACAGTAGAATAACAAAAGAAAGAAAATAGACATACAGCAATGCGGGTATAACATGTGAACATAGAATAAATAATAGCATTTGACTGTGTGTGTGTGTGTGTGTTTGTGTGTTTGTGTGTAGGTCTGTGTACACATATATACATGTACACACATACAGTACATAAACATACATACACACACATCTGTGCACAGGAACATGTATGTGTCTGTTAACACAGAGACAGTTTTTTTTTTTTTTTGTAACAAACGTAAATAGCAAGAGTAATAATAGGATGGTGTGTGTGTGTGTGTCTTTTCTGTATTGGTAAAGCCAATGGGAAACGGCCTAATTCTGCCCTACATGCATTATTGGGTGTTTTAGATTGAACTTTAAGTATTGTACGGCAGAATTCTGCATGTAGGGCTTCGGTTGGATGCTTGTCC
This sequence comes from Alosa sapidissima, assembly GCF_018492685.1. Lineage (NCBI taxonomy): Eukaryota > Metazoa > Chordata > Actinopteri > Clupeiformes > Clupeidae > Alosa > Alosa sapidissima. The sequence goes on along the minus strand of NC_055971.1, from coordinate 10,588,715 downwards.
CACTTCGTGTAGTTGTGCATACTGAGTGGACCCCAAACCTCACTTCCATATAGCGCAATAGGCTGGATTATACTGTCAAATATTTTGCACCAGATTGTAGTTGGGAAATAAATGTTTATTTTGTGAAATTTTCTTTTATGGCGTAGAGTGCCCTGCGGGCTTTTGCTTTTAGTGCATTCACTGCCATGCTGAAACTCCCTGATGCAGTAATGATTAGACCAAGGTAGGTATACTGCATTGTGTGTTCACCTGTTTTTTTTTTTGAAAAATCATAATTTTGGTCTTTGTTGGGTTTACTGCCAGGGCCCAGGACTGATAGTACTGCTCTAGCAGATCAAGGAGCTGCTGTAAGCCCTGTTCTGAGGATGACAGGAGCACCAGGTCATCGGCAAAGAGCAGGAATTTGACCTCTGTTTCTTGAAGTCCTCTTGAGTCCAGGGGCTGTAGACTGTTCCAACTGCACCGCTAATTCGTTTATTTAAATATTGAACAATGTTGGGCTCAGACCACAGCCCTGTCTCACACCTCTATTTTGTGTAAAAAAACTCTGTTTTTCTCCAATTTTAATACTGCATTTAGAATTTGAGTACATTGATTTAATTATATCGTATGTTTTACCCCCTACACCACTTTGCAAAAGTTTGTAATATAATCCATCATGCCAAATTGAGTCAAATGCTTTTTTAAAGTTTACAAAACAAGCAAATATCTTTCCATTTCTTTGGTATTTTACATGTTTATTGATTAGGGTGTGTAGGGTGTAAATATGATCTGTTGTACGGTGGTTTTTGAGAAATCCAATTTGTTTTTTACTGAGGGTATTGTGTTCATTAAAGGAGAATTCCGGTGTGATACTGACCTAAAGTGTATTGAAACATGATACCGAGTGTGAACGTATGTCTCATAGCCCATCTCGGCTTGTCCTCTGCACTCCAAAATCTGGCGCTAGTTAGCCGATGCTACCAACAGCTTTTTCAATAGTGGTGCTTCGGCATCGGGCTAGCCATGCAAATAAATCACTGTTTTACACCCATTTACGAGGCTCAATGTATCTCCACACTTCATTGGTAGACTTCCGAGGGCCCTGACATTTAAAACGAGACATTGAGAACTTTGAAAAAGCACTGGTAGTTTACTTACAAGACGATTTATATAGACAGTATCTTCAAAGATACTGTCTGTATAAATCGAAGTTTAGCGTTTGCAGCCATCTTGAATTTAGTCACGATAAGTCGAGCAACGAGTAAGAATGAACAGGTATGATAAGGGATCAGATTCCAAAAATAATTCAGTGGAAATGCATGGATTCCAGTTGCTGCTACTGGAAGAAACTGGAATCCATGCATTTCCACTGAATTATTTTTGGAATCTGATCCCTTATCATACCTGTTCATTCTTACTCGTTGCTCGACTTATCTTAAGGTTTGGATCCTATATGGATAATAAAATGCAACTAAATACCTTCCCCAGATTACTGTTCACACATATACCTCGATAATTATTAGGATCCAATTTGTCTCCACTTTTGTAGATTGGGGAAATAATTCCTTGGTTCCAGGTGTCAGGAAAATAGCCAGAGCTAAGGATGAGGTTAAACAGTTTGAGCAAAGCTTTTTGTAATGTGGGAGTGCTGTATTTTAGCATCTCAGCTCTGATGCTGTCAGGACCACATGCCTTTTTGGTTTTTAATGATTTCAGCTTTTGTGCCAATTCTTCTGCTGAGATGGGATAGTCAAGAGGGTTTTGGTTGTTTTTGATCAAATTCCAAATTTTGGAGTTTTTCCTTGATGTGATTCATTTTTGGGTTTGATGGTATTTCACTGTACAGATTTTTGAAATAGTCAGTCCACGTTGTTGCATTTTGAATAGGCAGGGCCGACTCTTGTGATTTGGCTGTGCTCAAATTGTTCCACATCTCCCAGAACTGGTTGTTATTGATGGACTCTTCAATTTGGTGTAAAATTTGGTTGGTGTGATTTATTTTTTTCTTTTTGATTGTGCTTTTGAAGGTTTTTAGTGTTTCACAGTATTCAGTTCTAAGGGCTGTGTTTTCAGGCTGATGATGTTTCCGGTTTGACAGTTGTCTCAGCTGTTTTCTGATGCTCTGGCATTCAGAGTCAAACCAGGCGTGATCTTGTTTTTTTGTTTTCTTTTTAGTTTTCCTTAGTAGCTCAGCCTTTTGCGCTGACTTTTGGAAAATTAAGTTCAGCTCATTCACAGCCATATTTATGCCCTTTGTATTATTAGTGAACTGTTTGTTAGTGAAATTAGTAATGTCCTCAACCAATTCAGGTGAGTTTATTGCTTGTGCGAATTTTTCAGAGCTATTAGGAGTCCATCTGTAGGTCAAATTAAGTTTAAACAGCTTATTGGGCTCCGTGTTTGTGTTTGTGGGTTTTCCATTCATTTTAAGAAACACATTAATTAATTTGAGTTTGCTGCCTGACAGTGAATGCATTGAAGGAGGAGGGGTCCATGTCAGTGACTGCATAGTCAACTACACTACTTCCAAGAGATGAACAACATGTAAACCTCCCTAAAGAGTCTCCTTTTATCCTGCCATTAAGTATGTACAGGCCTAGGGCTTGACAGAGGTGCACTAATTCTTTACCACTTTTGTTTACAGCATAATCCAAGTTGTTTCTCTGGGTGAGGTTTGGTGTGATGTATGGGGTATGTCTACCAAACACATGACTATTGCCTTGTGGATCAGCCTGGTCAGGCTCATATCCTGTTCTTGCGTTAAAATCTCCACACAATAGCACATTTCCCTGGGCCTGGAAATTGCTTGCTTCTGTTTGTATTGTGTGAATGAGCTCTTCATCAAAATAAGGGGAGTCTGCTGGGGGGGCATATACTGCGCATAGATATATGTTTTGTTTTGATATGCCAATCTTATTATCAACTTTTATCCAGCAGTGGGTTTTTCCTGTTGTGATAACAGAAATGTGTTTGGCAAGAGTTTCCCTAAACCACACCAAAAGTCCTCCTGAGGCGCGGCCACGTCTCACTGTTTTTACTTTGTGGGAGGGTATCAATATTTCCCCAAAACCTGAGGGACAACCAGTGGGTGTGTCTCTATCACACCATGTTTCAGTCAGGATGAGAATATCAACATTTGTAATACACTCTAGGAATTCAGGGCCCCTACTTTTCAGTCCAAAGGCTGAGGAGTAGAGGCCCTGGATGTTCCAGCAGCTAACAACAAATGAGCACATTTTAAATCATCTGATTGGACCATTATGAAACAGATATGTAAGCAACAATAACAAACAGGAATGATTTACATCAGTGGACTTTTTTTTTTTTTTTCAACAAATTGTGGATTCTTTGTGGTTACTGGGCACAACCCAGTAGCCTACTACAGAGAGTGTGTGGCTACTTTAGGAACGTTGGTTGGGTAGGAGAGTGTGTGGCTACTGCCGCAGCGTAACTTTTAGATATTACCTGTGGCTGTTGCCTCTTGTATGGTGGTGCAGCTTGATTTGATTCAAATCAATTCATTCTGCTCTTTGAGTTGAGCATGGTGGTGGAGTGTGATGGCTCTGGTGGGGAGTGATATGTGTAGGCGCTGCGGGGTATGGTGGCCTGGGCACTGTTTTGCCTTCTTGTGAAGTGGGGGGGTGGGGGTGGGGCCTGGGAGGTGGCACAAAGCTGGTTGAGGAGGGGTTACGGCCTAGGGCAGCATCTTTAAGGGTCTTTGCAAAAGACCTCACACCTTGTTGATGGAGATGGATTCCGTCGTACATGTCGCGGAGGCTGATGGTGGGGTTATGTGCCAGGTGTACATTGGGCAGTGTGGCACATCTCCTGCTGATTTCGGCGTTGATCCCATTGATGACATGTGGGGTGGTGTCACGGCGTGGCAGCAACGTTGAAATCACAATGTGTGACGCGGGGAACTCCCTGCTTGCCTTTTCTGCCACTTTCATGAGAGCTTCAGTTGTGGCAGCTCCGAGAGTATGGAGGTCATTTGTACCGGTGTGTATGATGATGCACTGTGGATTTCCAAGGGCATCCTTTCTCAGGAGCTGCTGGGCGTGTTCTGTGGTGCTGCAGGGCCTAACTGTCACCTTGTGCTTCGGGAAAAGCCTTTGCAGGTCCAGCAACCGCCTGTTGGAGTCCATCAGGATTGCGATGTGCTGGCTCTTTTTTTCTTGATCTGGACCCGGGTCTGGAGTTGGAGATGGTAAAGGTAGGGGGGGGGGGGGGTTTGACAGAGCGGGGTGCTGTAGGGGGTTGTGGGGGAGGAGGGGAATTACCAGGCGGGTGCAGGGGAGGGGGCTGAAAGATATTTAATAGTTGATCTTGCAGTTCTTGTAGCTGTTTTGTAATGGCTCTCTCCCTGCTTGAATTGTCCTCTTTCATTTTAGCCATCTGTGCACGGAGGCTGTAGTTTTCCTCTTGCACGCTCTTAAGGGTTTCCCTGAGCTCAGTGATGGCGTTCATGTTCGCGCTCTTCAAATGCTGGATCTCCTCTCTTAGTTGTTAAACAGAGCTGCAGTCTCCTGTTTTTGTACGCATCAGTTCTTTAAACTCTGTATAATCCATTTCTAGTAAAGCTAGGCTTTCTGCTATTTGCCTGTTATTTGGTAGTGATGGAGGTGTAGTAATATGTAGAGTCCAACGGTTTGGTAGCATCACTTTTGTTTTCTTTTTCCACTTTACATTTTAGAGACGGGAAAGCTTTCTCGAAGCTAACTGGTGTTCTTCACTCCCTTGTATGAGTACTGTGCCATTAGTGTAGTAGGTAATGGTGAGTATTGGGTCATCAGTGTCCAGGTTTCTATCTTTACACACGGTTAGCCTTCCACCTCTTCCAATGCCCTCTTTTTGAAACAGGTTTAAAATGGGAGCAAATTTCCAAGATGGTATCATTGTGGTATGGAAGATAAGGTTACTGATGGTCTTTCTGTTGTTGATTCTGGTAAAGTCTGCATAAAGTTCGTGTGGATTATCTTGTAACATTTTTTCCTTATATTTCTTCTTAGCTTTAGCTTTAGTTATCTCTCTTTCTGTGATAACTCTATCTATCGCTTACGTACGCGCACACAGAGGCAAGCACACACAAACACACAAACATGTTATCAACAAGCCTTGAATCCATGTGGGAGAATACTGTGCACTCCCATGCTTTCTCTCTTTCTTTCTCTCTGCGTTATCTCTGTGTTTTTTCTATCTCTGGCTCCATATTATTATTCTAGAGAGAGGCAGGCTTTGTCTTTCTCCTTTCCCGCTTAAGGGGTTTTGTGTGTAAGCAGGGAAATGGAGGCAAAAACCAAAAAGGGGGGAAAATGCAATTAAATGGGAATTAGCGTGCGATGGAGATTGCGCCAAACAAACGCTGTGTGCTAACGACAACTCAGCAAGAGAAGCGTGTGAGGAGGCATACAGATAAGGGGGCGAGGGGAAACCGCAGCATGCCGTCGTCTCTGCACCTCACCCCTGACGCTGGCCACGTTGAGCTGCCGCCGAGAGATGGGCTTGGATAAAAGGGGGACGCTGGACAGCACTCAGGCCCACAGCGGCTATCGCTCCTCCTCGATCCTCCCTCCAGAGACTGATTAAATGGATAAATGAAAGGGGGGGAAATTGCTCATTAAGTTTGGCGCCCTAATAGGTGACTGTGCTCGGACTGAGAATGGAGACTATCGCTTAACTGACAAATGAGAATTCTGGAAAGCAATCACCAGAGGTGCTTCCTCTGCCTTGACTTGTTTTTCTTTTTGGGTCCTAAAACAATAAAGCATTATTTCCGCTTAGCAAGCAACAGTGCAATGAAATGTGCTTCTGACTCCTGCTGGTGTAAGTGGCTTTGTATAAAAGCATCAGCTCAGTGACACAATGCCATGTAAATAGGTTTCTTTTTGCCTTGTTTTGCTTTGCAAATGGGTCCTTACGCAACCAATCTCAGCTGGATGTTCTAAAGAATGACACCCGAAACGAAGCCCAACCAGAGGCATTTCCTCTTGTCTCTCATGCCGCTCCTCATTCAGTTAGCTTTGGTTATATAACGCTCTAAATTTAGGCACATCGGGCTACATTACAATACAGCGAAGGAGTGAGAAGACAAGTGTGCAGTGAACATCGCATTCTTATTACAGGAACATTTCCCTAAGCGCGTTTGCTATGGCACACTACATTAGCGGTTTCATTAGTCGTGCAGGCTCACAGCACAGCCTGGCATATGGGCCCAAAAAGGATGGTGAAGTGGAGATAGTGGTAGGGAGACAAAGAGAGAGAGAGAGAGAGAGAGAGGGAGAGAGAGAGAGAGAGAGGGGGAATAAAAGAGAGGCAGAGGTGACTATGACCGTGAGTTTGTACTGTCTCTGCGGGTGCTGCTGTCTTACTGACAGCTCTTTGAACAGCTTCATTAGGAGAGGGTACATGCCCAGGGCAGAGATTGGAAGACAGGGAGAGGGAGAGAGAGAGAGAGAGAGAGAGAGAGAAACAGGCTGAACAGGAGGAGCACACAGGCATGCCTGGCATCATCCTGGCACACCCTGTTCCATCCCAGAGCTGTGGTGCCAGTAACAGAGAGCCTGAAGCGCCTCTCTGCCAATGATCTTCTGGGAGCAACCACAACCGCTCGCCTCTCCAGCACGGCCTGCTAACTCCTCCGCTGTCCATCTCGTCCCTGGTGGACGCACTCCTCCGCTGTCCATCTCGTCCCTGGTGGACGCACTCCTCCGCTACCGCCACTCTCTCCGACGCAAATCACAAACCCGCCAGCCGCTCTCCTCTCAGATAGCTCCTCCGGGACACGTCCTTGGACGGCTTATCTGAGTAATCAGGTGATTAGGCATTGGCACTAATTAAAAGTAATTAACTGAATAAGCAGAGCAGTTGAAACGCATGTATGGTCCAGCAGCACTAAAGCTGGTGGCGGCGCTGTGGGAGAGTGTGTGAGTGTCGGAAGGAGGGAGGGTGGCTGTCGCATTCCGCAGACACTTCATTTAACACCAGAGGAGGCCTCCATCACTGCACTAATCCCCCACTATCTACAGCGGCTGCAGCTGCCCATCATAACAACACAGACACAGAGAAAGAGAGACAGAGAGAGAGAAAGGGGGGGCAATATACGCATGGTTACCTACAGCACACACACATACAAATACTGTGTAAACACATATGAACACATAATGAATGACACACATACACACACATTCATTACCATTAATTAAAGGTCTGTTGGGAAGACAGCTGGCAAAATCCCATTTTGCTCGTGATGACAGGTTTGATGAGAATTTCCACCCAGTGACCACAGACTGTACATGTCTGTACATGACTGTACATGTGTGTGCATGAATGTGCATGTTTGTGTATGCACATACTGTACATGCGCATGTGTGTCCTTGTGATGGCATCTTAATGAATGTCATGTCAATGACACATGTTTCAAACTGTTTTTATGAATGTCAAACACACAGGAACAAAGTACCCATCTTTGGGTCACCGCCTCTCAAGGTTGATTGGGTCCATTCACCTCGGGGCTGTTAAGACTGCATTAGGACGCCATTATCAGACACCTGTGTGTGTAGTGTGTACCTGTGTGTAATCACCAGCGGCGGCCAGCGGTGGCCTGGGGAGTGGCTCACCTGCTGGCCTCACTTCAAAGCAGGTGAGCGCTGAGTGACAGCTGAACTTCTTACCATCGAAAAGGTTAATTAGGACAGCGGAATGCCAAGAGCTGCTCTGGCCTCTTCAGAAGTGGCTGTCTGTGCTGGTTTTATATATGGTGAACAGCAATAGGAGAGTGAAGGGGAGGGGGATGCTTAGATCTGCTTATCTGAAGGAATCCACTCAACGCAGCAGCTTTTAATGGATGGCCGCCAGACATCTCTTCAGTAGCGGTTTCCTGCATTCAGGCCTAATTTATGCATGCCTCCAGCACGCCAGGTAAACAGGGATTACAGCAGGCCATTAAGGTCAATCACCTGCAGACTAGAATCTGCATCACACAGAGAGAAAAGAAGGTGGAAAGCAAACTGCCAATAACATGATTTCACTAACTCATATTCACTGGACTTTGTTATTACCATGTTATTATACGGCTCTTCACAATGCAAGTAGAATGCTCCATTGACTTGAATGGGATTTCCGAAAGTTCTAGCGGTCATTATTTCTTGGGAAAGGACCTCTGAAAACAAGAATGACCGCTGTCAATGGCAACGGAGTTTGTGCTTGGAACTTCATTCAAAAGTGAAAGCAGACGGTTGATCAGCTGTGTTCTAAAGAATGTTTGATTCAAGTTCAGCGTGTGTTGCAAACTATTTGTTTCTCAGCAAAAGCCACGACGAAACGGTAACAAATAAGTGTAAAGAGACATATCATGGAGTTTATTTTTTCGTTTTGGCAAGTAGCCGTATAATAAGCGGAATAATGTATAGAATGCCGGTCATCATGGGAAAATAAGTCCCTTCAGGGCGAAACAAGACCGGTTCGCCCTATCGGGACTTATTTTCCCCATAATGACCGGCGTTCTATACATTATCCCTTACTTATAATACAATGCTATTAGCTAACCTTGTGATAAATGTAATAGCTTAAATGGCTAAATGTGTAAAACATGTATCAGTCAGTGTGAGAGTCAACAGTTGGTGTCATGTGTCTCGGTAGCATAAGTGTGAGCATAAACCTCCTGCCCTGAGAAATAAGTGTGTGTGGATAATACTGAATAGAGGGGTTCGCAATGAAATTGCCGTCATGAATGAAAGCCTCCATAAACTGCGATATAATAGCGATTCTGGATTGCCATGCCAACACGAGGAGGTGAATCAGATGTCTGCCGACCCTAAGCCCTGCGTTTCAGAGAGAGCCCCAGATTGAAGGGGAGCGTGCATCGGCGTACTGTTCAAAGGCTCTTGCGGTTATTGAAAAAACGCACGCCATGCGCAGCAGGCATCAGGCGTTCCTTGCGGCCGCCTGTCTGGCAACAGATGCAGCTCTATCGTCAGCATTGCCTCGGAAAAGGGGGAAAAACTGACTTGCGTGCTGCTTTCATATTTCACATTTTACAACAGCCGTGTCCCCATTAAACAGGGTCACCAGAGCCAGACTCTACCAGGCCCCAGCAGCACAGCAGAATGGGAGAGAGAGAGAAAGAAAGAAAGAGAGAGAGACAGAGAGAGAAAGAGAGAGAAATTAATGGTGATATTTCCTCGGCTTTAGGCGAGGAAACAAATCAAGCAAGATACCAGACCCCTAGTCGACAAAAGGAATGAGGACAAAAGAGCAAGATGAGTTAAACAAATGCAATAAAACTAAAGATTCTCTGTATATTCTTTTTCCTCTGGTTGGCCACAGAAACATGGAGGATGATTCACAAAGCTCTGATTGCTTATTTAGAGCTGTCAGGAGTGCTTACATCTGCATGATAGTTTTTGCCATCCGTCCCGGTGTGTTGTCCGGAGGAGAAAAGACTTCTCTCGAGGGAAGGCAACCGAAAAACTGCCTCGTCGGAGTAAATAATGGAGTGAATCAGTGGATAACCAGGAGGTGGCTCAGCCTGGGAAACAGCCTGGGTGGCATACAGCTGCCGAGGATCAAAGTGCCACATCTTTGGATATACGCAGAAGCGTCTGTAAGTACAGAGGACAAATAATCAACAATTTTATGCTTGAATAATTTAGCATTCTATTAATTTCTCGTGTTTTATCCTTTCCATTTGTTATCATGAGTCAATTGTAAGTTTTGAGGTGTTCTGCTGGTGCTGTAATAGCATATTATGCTCTCATCACAGATGAATGTGTCTCAGTCCGCAAGTCTCAGCCTGCTTAAGAACTCCAGACTTCATTATCCAGCTATACAAAGCTGTAGGCCACTGCATAAACCAAGATGTCTAAAAATAACTATGTGCTGCTGCACTGGGTTTACTAGTAAGAATATACTGTGAGTGGGTGAGGTAGGCGTGGAGGTGGGGGTGCTCTGCGAGGCATTACCGATACTGCATGAAAGTCTCATTTCATTATGCACACACTGATGACAACACTGATCCACAGACAAATACAGTAGGACCGCAACCCTCATGCACATTACAGTTCTGCAACAACACCTTTATGCTCACTCTCCCACTCTGAGTTACATATGCAGACAATATGCAAACTGCTGACATTTACAAATATTTGTTCAGTGCGTGGGCACGGGTGGAGGTATCTTCAAATGGTGCACATGCTCTGAAATGTACCGTGTAGCTCTACAAGACAACTAGTACTACAAGAGGTGCTGAGAGTAATACTTTCTGAAGTTGTCAACCAATAGCAAACCTTGTGAAAGCACAAGCCTGCGAAACCTCACAAGAGACGTGCCTACACAGGCAAGACCTGCCTTACAGTAATGCTCCCGAGTGTGCCAGTACACACACATACACACACACACACCACATACACACACACACACGCAGAGCTCGATGAGCAGGTAGAAAGAGCACATCAAAGCACAGGAAAGACAAATGAAGCAGAAACAACAAGCACTTTACTTCACTTTACCCAGTTAATATTTAAACAAGGGAATGCTACTCGAGCAAAAAAAAATGTAAGAGAAGTTCCCACAGACAACACTGCTGATCCCTGACAGAAGAGATGAATGCATGTGCAAGGGCTGAGAATACAGTGCTCCATGTGTACAGTGTACAGTGTACGGGACAGGGCCAGACTGCAACGGACAATTAGCTGCAGAGAGGATCATTGGAGCTGACCTTCCCTCCATCCAGGACCTGTACCGGTCCAGGGTCAGGAAAAGGGCAGCAAAAATCTCTACAGACCCCTCACATCCTGGTCACAAACTGTTCAACCTCCTTCCCTCTGGTAGACGATACAGGGCACTGTTTGCCAAAACCAGCCGACACAAAGACAGCTTCTTCCCCCAAGCAGTCACTCTGTTGAACACTCAGAAATAGCCCCCACCCTTACACTGAACAAAGTCAATCAACACTGTTCTGCTCATCTACCTCATATGTACTTTAACCTTACAGTTACAATAGTGTTATTAATACATTATCATTGCACTGAACTGCCTTGCACTATATTTATGTTTAATCTTAAAGCTCAGTCTATACTGATATTGCACTATTCCCACCCTTCTTAACTGTATATTGCATATTGCCTGTGCCTGTTGAGGTGTCCAGGACTTGGCAACCTTGACAGGGACAACAAGGAAGTTGTCATCCCCAGCCGAACCCCCCCACCCCCACCCCACTGATTCTGATTAAACCATCTTAAACAGAACACAGGATAAAAAAACATTAAAAAAAAACAAGTAACAAAAATTGATGAATGGGCTTTTGGGAGGTGACAAAAAAGCAATGTAACTATTTACTTTTAGTAACTCAGTGATCACAATAACAGCAAAAGATTGGACTGGAAAATGGAGGGCAGCGATCAATAATGGCACCTGAATGACTTCTGCTCTGTGGCTAATGTTCCAAGAGACACTCTAAGACAGAATGACTGTAGAAGTGGGCTGGTGTTAACTTGAGGGGAGAAGGGGAGGGAGTGCATGTGTGTGGGGGCCAGAAAGGGAGAAAGAAAGTGAGTGTTTACCCAGTATGTTTTGTGTATCAGTAAAAAACTAATAGAAAGCCAAAGAGTTTGAGAGACTGAGAGGAAGAGAAAAAAAACTGAAAGACAAACACCAAGGTAGAGTGGGAGATAAAGAAACAAAGACAGGAAAGACAGAGAAACAAAAAAAACAGATACTGGCAGAGACCATCAGAGAAGACAGACAGGTACACATAGACAGGAAGACAGACAGACAGGTACACATATAGACAGACAGACTGACAGAGCGACAGAGCGATAGACGGAAATGAGTGTTGTCTTACCTTGCGTCTGGTCCATGTGTCCCAGCGTCTCGATCTGCTCTACCAGGTCGTTGGAGTTCCACTGGCTCATGCCCAGCAGCATGGCTGTCTTCCCCTCCAGAACCTCTGTCAGGGAGGAAACAGCAAGGGCATCAGCACCAGCACGCCAGCCGCCCACAAGCCAGCGGGACCTGCAGCGAACTCCAACTCATTCCAGCCTCATCATCAGTTAATTGCTATCACACCGCTGCTTAGCCTGTGGGTACGTTATTAACAGCATCAGCACCATCACTCATTCTGCTATGGGGGGGGGGGGTGAGATATTAAGTTACACAGTCCATCAGAGGGCTTTACAAAGTGCTTATCGGATTATCTGGGAACACCGTATAGGGGGGGATGACGATAAGTGAGAGTGTGGAAGGATATGTATTGACTGTACTGCAGGCTGACACCATGAGGTCGGGATGTGGGAAGTGTGTGTGTGTGTGTGTGTGTGTGTGTGTGGGGGGGGGGTGATGAGCACGGCGCTGTGAGAGACAACACATGCCCTGTGCTGCGTCGTCCACTGGCCCCGAGACGAACCGCCGGCGCAGCTGATAGGCGTTGACACTGCTGTCAGGTCCCATCACTGTCAATGGGACTCTCGGGCCATTGGTTCACATATTCCTTCTCACTAATTTCACACCCACCCACAGAGACACACAAAAGCATGAAACATACAGAGACACACAATCACACAACTTGCGCGAGCACTCTCACACACACACACTTGCACATGCAGTACACACACAGAACTGTCATAAACATATACAGTGTAACACACACAAATACATACTTCAATACACATAAGACTACACATTTGCATAAAACCCTGAAAGATTCATAATGATCAGCCTTGGGGTCTGATGGGGAGAAATAAGATGAGGACAACCACAACCATATTCACATTCACACACACACACACACTGAGCTCCAGAGCCTGAAGTAAAAAAGGCCTGCCACTGATCACAGAGCATCACAGAGGGGAGAGGAACGCCAGTTCTCAGTGGTGTGAAACATGTTTAAAGCTGAAAGAGAGGAAAGGATGAAAAAAAAGGAGCTGACAATGATCGGACTAGCCGAGTAAATAAAATATCACGACAATCGTGAGGAGAGAGATAGAGAGAGAGAGAGAGAGACAGACAGGGAAGAGGTTTAAATGAAGTAGGGATTAGAGGGAAAAGACACGCTGATCAAAAGCTTCTCTTTCAAACAAGCAAAAGAGGAATGATGATTTCTTTTCTTAGGTTGGGGAGATTCCGCTGTCTTTTTTTTTAAACAATCTCGACAGAGATGAGCCGGCACGTCCTTGCAACTGACAAACCAAATACACACAAAGAGAAGAGGAGGAGAGGAGGAGAGGGGGCGAGGAGGAGGAGAGGAGGAGAGGGGGCGAGGAGGAGGAGAGTAGTGAAAACCACTGCACTGATGGCGCAGCCTGCAGTATTCTTCTCGTCACTTAAAACGACTCTCCCCATCAGCGTTAGCTGTCTAATTAAGCCCGCGCACAATGGCAGCGCACGCAAAGCCTGTCTCTTCCGAGCCGAGGCGACTTGGCTCATTTCCTTAGAGACAATGACACAGTGGATGCCATTGTGAAACTGATAATGACTCAGGAGACAGACTCTTCACACTGCACCGTCACTTACCAAGCGCAACACAGAAGGAATGCAGAAAGCTTCCAGAGAGGTCACGGCTGGCAAAGCAAAACAAGTTCTGACAAACAGTGCTACATGTAACTGATATTACGTATAGCTCAGAGACAGTTAGAGACATGTACTTCCATAGAAAAAGATTTGTTTTTGTCGTTGTTAGCTAAACTTGTTCTGGCAAGACAACCCCCCAAATAAAAAAGAACCAGCAAAATATTTCAGCAACCCAGTTTCTATACACAACTAATTGCAGTGTCTGGGGTTTGTTTGTAAAAATGGATAACATGCTGACGATGGCGTGAGGTACTGTTAATGGCCCACTACATCTGCACATCTTTCTTTAAAAAAACAAAAAAAAAAAAAAAAAACAACATCGAAGAGGTTGGAGTGGCGTTTGCATTTCCATCAACTCCTGGAGATCTGAACAAGAAAGTGGCTATTATGGTGTGGGGTTGAAAGCAAGAGAAGGTGGAAAATGTTAAGCTGCAAACGGGGTGAAAAACAGCAAATGAATAGAGATGAGGGAAAAAGCAAGCAACTGAAAGACATGAATAGAGACAGTGAAAAAAAGAAGAAAAAAGCAAAAGGACTATCAAATCCAAACCCAAGAAAATGTGTACAAAAATATTAGAAAAGCATAAACAAAAGGGAAAGAAGGCAACATTCTGAGGTGCAACTGGGGCAAGTCTGAGGTATGAATTGAGGCCTACAAGGAACTCGACGTGAAGAAACTGGAAAGAAATCTGGAAGCAGGAAATAGAAGGAAAATTCTATGAAAATAACCAGGGGAGAATCAGGGGCCTGGGTGCCAGAGAGAGAGAGAGAGAGAGAGGGAGAGTGAGAGAGAGATTTGCATTTGGCATGGCATGTACAGCAAATAGTATTATGGAGTAAAACCAAAAACTCCTGAAAGGTCATGTCAGTGCAGAGGGAGGTTAGGGAGAAGGACACAGATGAGATGTTTGGGAGGCTGAGAGAGACGCAGGCAGTCCAGGGAGCAGCAGCCGTTGTTCTCTTAACACCCACACTGGGGCTACTGAGACATTTTAACACCACTTAAAAAATAATAAGGTTTACAAGACAGTTATGTGGCAGTGTCCCATTTCTGTTTACTGTGAGGAAAGGCTGTGATTTCATTTGTAACATATAGCACTCTGAGGAGTGTGGAGCTGTGGACCTCAGTACTTGTGCATTCAAGACACAACATAGCCACCCTGCCAGCCAGGGGCATGTAGCACAACATCATCAACATGCAGACAAAGTGTTGCATAAATTTACAAGTCAGGAACCTGCCCTATAACATAGCATCATGCTAATGAATTAGTAATGGAACTAAAATGACTCTCGCAAAATATAATGCACAGTGAAAAAAAAGCAATCCATTTCCAGAGAAAAATCTATTGCTATTCTAAATCAGCGGGAAGGATCAAGTGGTTCTGTAAACATTATATAGTTAGGAACACGCCATCAGTTATCCCTCTTTATTGAAATTCATGTCATCGAGTAACAGATCTTGGATTAATGTGATGGAGATTTGTCAACGCAGGCGACATAAATTCCCCGAGCGTCGCCGGCATATGCTTGATTAAGCCTTACTCTGGCTCATTCATCAGGAAATCTGTGGCCGATTCCGCTCTCACTCACACGCTCAACGGATGAAGTGTGAAGGTTGTATATGAGCAGAGAAAAAAAGAAAAGAAATAAAGGAACGTTTCCTGCGGGAGACCTGAAGATGGACCTTAGCAAAGCAAACATGGCCTGAGAGAGAAGGGCCGAGGAGGAGTAGAGAGAGATCGAGCGAGAAAGAGGGAGAGATAGAGAGAGAGATAGAGAGAGAGAGAGAGATAGCCTGGTGAATCCACAGGAGCAGGCAGGGGCCAGCCCTTCCATGGTGAGTATATTACGCCGATCCATCTTCATAGCAGTGAAAGGCTGAGCAGCCGTGGTTCTTCAGGGTTGCGCTGTTGGAATGGGGGCACAAATGGCACATTAAGGCACAGCGGTCGGCATTGCCACCACAGAAGGCCAGCACATCACATGGCGCCCCTGTAATGTGTCTGACCATGTGAAAAGCAATGACTTCAGATCCCTTACGAGCGCAGCTCAACAACGCCCAGAAATTGCAGGCCTGGGTGACATCTATGCACACACTGCTTGTGATGCATAGAAGCTGCTCTCATCAGTTCTACAAGGATGGCTGAAAAGATATTTTGCTAAAGACAGAGTGCTAATTTATGCCTTAAAAAGTGTTCTGATGTATTCTTCACAGATGTGGATGTTAGGCACAGAGAAAAATGGGCTGGTTTCAAAGTTTGTATCGGTCATAACTGTTTCGCATGGATCTAATCAGATTTTTTTCACGCTGATTAAATTACCTCAATCTACATATATGGATAGTAATCCATTAATTTCATGACTCGCCTTCCAGTTGCTGGCCAAAACATTTGAACTTTTAGTGGCACCACTCAACTTCCTAGACAAACACACAAACATACTCTCCAGCTATTCTAGTGGAGCCGACAGGGACTGACAGCATTGGAATTCCAGCAGCATGGGAATTCCAGGCCTAATTGCTGTGGAGATGGGAGAGGCACTGGCCATCTCTGGTCTGTGACAGTGACGGTGACAGTGTGCTTATCACCCTGCCACAGCCCACAGTGTGGTGGCGGGCATGGAGGCCATCAAACAATGGTGGCATTTCCCAGGGGGGTCTGGGTGTGTGTGACAGCCAAAGGCCCAGCCACAGCGCCGCCATTTGCGGCGCTCCACCCCCCAGTGCACTCCTCCACACCCCACCCTCATGGTCACTCCCCTCACTGACAGTCCATCCTCTCCCCCCTCTGACAGGGGATCCGGCACGGGTCAGGGGAGGTGAGAAAACAGTGCTGTCTCTCACACACCCAAAGCCACATACTTATAATAACAATTATTATAATACATTTATAATAACACATTTCCATTTCGAACTCAAAGTGCTACAGGTTAACCCCTACAGATATATAAACACATTCCTGCACAGAGAGAGACAGAGAGAGAGAGACAGACAGACACTCTCTCCCATACACACAGAAAACACTCCACAATACACATGCAAGTAGGGCTTAATACAACAAAAACAAACACTCAGACATCTCCACACAACGTATGCGATAAACTGAACTCAATTAAAACACAATTTCACAGACGCATTTCGCACATGCATTCACACAAACAAGATGTCACTCTCTCACACACACACACACATACAAGATGAAATGGGCCCAGGAAAACAACACATACAGTACTGATGAGATATGCCCAGGAAAACAAACTGAGATTTCCGTCGGAATGCATCCAAATCAGCAGACAAACAACAGCACGACCTTCAAAAACAAAACAGTCAAGAGTACTATATTTTACTGTTACGGGGATTATAAATTATAAACTGATGTTCTTTTACCGTTTAAAAGGCCGAGTGTTGAAATGTTACATGGGGTAAAATAAATACATACATAATTAAAAAAAAGCTAAAACCTAAAAGTTAGCCAATGCATTTCAGGACATTGTGCTCTTGTACACCCTCCAACAGATCATCCATTTAGCAAATCCCGTCATTCTGACAGTATAATACATTTTCATGGCTGAATTGTGCACCCATGCTTTGCAGCGCGGGAGGTGACATTAATCACCTCGGAATAAATAAACCTCCTGGAGGCTCACTGCGATGGGCTGAGGGGAGTGAAGCATAAACCAACCTGACTCTGTGTTATTCTCGTCTCTCTCTCTCCCTAGAACCCTCTGTCTCACTCACTCTCTCCTTCTCTGTCTGTCTCTCACACTTACTCTTTCTTTATTCTTACTGTCTCAAATATTTCTTTATCCAGTGGATCTGTTTTCAGGACACTTGAGCCAGCAGTGCTATTACAAATATACTCTTCTTCACCAACAGCTAAAGAGTCCTGAGCATGCCCCTAATGTATATAGTATTTGCAACAAGCTGATGCTCTGCTACTAACCCCTACCAGGGAGGGAGGCAGTATCCAAGACAACAAAACAACACACAAAAAACTATGAAAAAGACAAGGCCCAAGAGAAAGCTAGCTCTCTGGCCTTTTACTGTGTAAGAGTTCCTTTGCAAAAGGCTGCCACAGAAATTCATTTGAACTACAAAGAGAGGAACTGGAACTAAATCAGCTGAGGAGCTATGAAGAAGCTATTTTCAGAGCGCTCTATTTACTTGTCCAGCATTCTTTAAAGGTCACTGTCTCTGCTGTAGCTGAGCCTAACTGGCTGTTACAGAGAACCTACCTCTTCTGCGTGCGAGAACGCTAGAAACAAAAAAGGACAAATCTCTGGACGCTCCACTCCCTCCGCTGTCGGTCAGATCCAGCAGCGTCAGCACGTCCCTGTGAACAGTCACTCAGTGTCTGCCTGGACTGCCGAAACACAAATCTCTCCCAAATTATGCACCAATCAAGAACCGGAATATGAGGCTCCATTGATGTCAGAGTGAGGCTGCGCTGGTGAATGGCGACGCAATGAAAGGAATCACTGGTGGAATAATGGAGGATGACATGAAAGCACGGGAGGCCACTGGCTGCCACTTTTTTCCCCCCGCACACGATTTTTATTCAGCACAAACATCTGGACTTTAATTTCACACCCCCGTGGCGGCCAGGGCCAGGTCTGCAGAGGTCTCATTACGAATGAATGAGAAACGTGTCCCATAAAAGATAGATGTGGAAACATGCGGATAAGTGATTACATTGAATCCTCTCTCTCTCTCTCCCTCTCTCTCTCTCTCTGCCGTCCCCATCCAGCAGGCTAGTTTGACAGCAATGCTCACCAGGGGAAGACACTGTACAGTGGCCTGAGAGGGACACTAGCCCATAGGCCCTATAAATAATGCAGTCTCTGTTTATCAGTTAAACTCTGGGGTACTTATACTTAAGCAGCTCGGCTCGGTGCTATGATGAGGCCAAGTGGTGAATGGATGTCCTGTCTCTCTTGGTGACAGGGTCATCAGTGAAACAGCACTCCCCTATAACAGCCTGATGTCAACACTTGCACGCATGTTTTACAGTGCTGACAGCAAAGACTGCAGACAAAGACAGACAAATCTATACAGACGTAGATCATAGATATTCATGCACTCTGTTAAACACACACACACACACACACACACACACACACATTTGCTATAGATCATCACACAAACACACACACACACATGCTATAGATCATCCCACAAACACACACACACATTCGCTATAGATCATCACACAAACACACACACAGTGCACAGCCACTCAGTCACTCGCTGTGGGACATCTTAGTCCAGAGTCATGGCTGTTCTTGCTTAGATCTTCTCTCAGTGTGAGCAGGCACATAATGACCCCTGTCAGTGCCAGAGCGGGACTTACTGATCAATATAAAGCTTGGCTGCATTATTATTTCAAAGACGTTTCCATTGCAGTAAAAGAGCTTCCTGGCGAGGATGTAAGCTGGAGAAAGATTGCAGCATAGTGTGGCATATAGCGTAGTGGCATATAGCGTAGTGGCATATAGCGTAGCGCCGAGCCTGGCGATGTTGCTATGCTGGTCACAGACAGTCAGTCCCTCCCTGATAACCCCTCTGCTCTAGGAGGTGCGACTGACCTTCATGATCCATCACTCTCGGCTGTCACTCTCCCTCCCTCCCTGATCACACCCAGCTCAGCCTGGCCTAGACCCGATCAGAGCAATCTTTATGACCGACCGACCGACTCTCTTTTTCCCCAAATGAAAGTCTGTTGCGTACACACACAGACACACAGACACACACACACACACGCACACACACACACACACACACACACACACACACACACACACACACACACACACAGACCAGACACGCATACACATACCCATAAAAGAGCAACCGAGTGTTTCTAGGGCTGCGTTGGCGAGTCATCTGTTCTGTTCACAACCCTTGCTGAGCAACAGGGAGAAAACTACAGGGGGATTCTTTCTACATTCGCCCTTGTCTTGTGTTGTGACAGACAAAAAACAGTCCCTGACGGAGAGGTAGAATATGGATGTTGCAGGCAGGGATGCTGACGGGTTTGAACCCTCCCTTGGCAGGCTGTCACTACTCGCAGAAGGCCGGCTGAATGAAAGTGCAACTTTTCGTACTTTATAGTATCCCCACCACACACACACACACAAAACACACACACACACACACACACACACACACAAAGACCTGACAATATATATTTCATAATAATAATTTCATACTTTGCTGTATAAGAGCCTTTCATTAGGCTCAGAACTTTTTCCGATTTCAGATCATGTCTGATGTGAGAGTGAATGAGAGACATACAGACAGAGAGATAGAGAGAAGCTGAGTTTCTATTCAACTTTTTAACACACATCTGATTATTTGAATAAGAAATCCTATCTGGAAACACTTGAAACAATCTTTATATTCCATAGAGGAGCATGGATTACCTCTCAATTTGCAAGGTAATAATGAGATTAAAGTCTACATTTTATTTGCACTTCTACTTACATGTTTCGGGTAAAGTTTAACGTTGCCCTTATGTTTTGATTCCCACACCTGTATATAACTTTTTTCTTGATTACAAGAATGTCCATTTTAAATTTGCATAACACAGTAGATAGAAACACACGCAGTATTTCCTTAGCCGAACTATCATGAATACATTTAAATAGGCAAAAGAGCTGAATGAAAACCCAGCAGAAGAGAGAGAGAGAGAGAGAGAGAGAGAGAGAGAGAGAGAGGGAGGGAGAGAGAGAGGCAGGGAACATTTTTATACCAACCTCTAGCGTCGAAGAACTCATCGTCGGAGCTGTCGACAGACTCCTGTGCGATGTTCTGCATCCGCCAGTGGGAGGCGCTGTGCTTGCGCAGGGCAGCTGCAGGACGACAGAGGGAACAGAAGACTTAACACCTCAGAGCAGAATCACCATGATCAGGACATGCAATCAGGACACGTTCCTTAGAAACAAATTGAGTCTGTCTTTCCAAGACATTGCAAAAAAAGAGGAATTTGTAGCCGTCAGTACGGCTGCATGAGAAATGACAGCCGGCAGAAGACCTGTGTTTTAAATTTTAAAATCAGCACTCACTACCCCCCACCCCCTCCCCTTTTCTACGAAGATCATTCCCAAGCCAAAGACTAAAAACGTAATACATCTAAATTCATGAGTGGGAGACTTATGAGCAGCATAACAATAAAGCATTTCCATAAACAAAAAAAAAAACATTTACATTTATTCTTTTAGCAGACGCTTTTATCCGAAGATGCCCATTTGAACAACATTCAAGATACATTGGAAAGGCAATAAATACGGCTCCAATAAATAATACCAGTATTAGTCCACGTGTAGTGAAAGGAGTAGTGGTAGAAGGACAGGGAGGGAAGAAAGAATGGAGATGACTGCAAGGAGCCAGCTGACTGAAGCTACCTGATGCTCGACCCCGCTGATATCCCAGTTAATGGTCTTATCACCTGATGACTGAAGGCTGTAACTAATACTAATACTAGTACTAATTAAAAAGCACTATAGGCCAGCGGAAAGCTTCATCTCCTCTTTAGAGACATTTCAGTTTTTTTTTTACAAAAAACTCAATGTGTGAACAATGGGCACTGAGTTAAAAGCTCAAAGTTAATTTAACAGAGAATCAGAAATCAAATCGGTAAAAAATAGGGGCCCTGGTATAAAGATTTTCTGCCCTACTGGAGCAGATTCAATACAGAATAGATTAATTGAAAACCTTGGTGTGACAAGGCACGTTGTCTCTCATTGTGCGACATGTTATTCCCCCATATATTTGGTTACTTTTGGTCATTCTATATGGTCAATGAACTCTTTGAGGAAGAGGATATGGTGGGACATGAAACTTCTGGTTCAGAATGACCGATAAAATAAGTATGACAATCAGGTTATCCCTCCTGTGTTGGCAAGATTATTACTCTGCTAACCATAGACAGAAACATGTGAAAAGGGCTTGGGCTTGGTTATGGCCTGGAAATCCAGGAATAATACTCTTACAGTACATAAAAACATTTTGGCACCCTTGGCCAACAGATAATGTGTCCTTCACAGAGATCAGAGAGAACATCAAGCACCAAAATCCATTGTAAACCCACATAGATAGCAGGTGACCTGAACACAGCAACAATAGTGCTAATCTTTGATGAGAGAGTGGGTTTCAAGACCCAGATTTTTTTCCCAGAGCAGCCCATCAGCACCCATGCTGGATGTGTTTGATCTGAGCTCCTGGATGTGTTTTCATGACCAACCCCCCCCCACACACACACACACACACCATCTCTCTCCGCCTGATGAAACGCAGGGGGTCACGGCTGCTATTACCCGTGTGCAGACTGTGCACCTTTTGCCCATGCTGTTTGCCGTCTCCTGGATACTGTCCCATGCGCAGTGCCGCACTGCTCATCGCTGCTACAGGATGAATGAGGTTTCCATGTGCGTATCGAGACATTCACAGGTCAAATGTTTCGACAGTTAATATCTAACAATAGCACCTCTGATTTGCTATCAGCTTGACAGTTAAATAAGCCCACCAACTCTTCCAGTCTTGATACATTCAACAATTTGGATGTGTCAATCTCTTGAGATGCTTTAAAACCTGGCCAACTCAGTGACAAAATAAAATGGCCTTTAGCCGGGTAAATAAAATGTTTTGTTGTGTGGAAATCATACTGTTGATTGAGTGACCAACTTCTAAGATTCATTTTAACAATAAATACAATATAAGGATTATCCATTTATATTGTCCAATGTGTGTTTTACTGTAACTACCCTGGAAATCCCTGGAGTTCTCACGAGAGCACAATGGAATTGTCTCTGCGAGACACTCTGGCAATGAGCAATGATGCACATTACTTTTACCCCGATATCCCGGGGAACCAGCTAAACCGATGAAGACAGCGCTGCAACATTGGAGGACAGTACACATTGGTCGTAGTGTTATCTGATTGCGTCGAAGTCCGAAATCATTCAGAGTAAACATGGTGTAGTGTTATCAAATTGCGTGCAGTGAGATTTTTAAATGTATGCTTGTTGCCGCCCCTCGAGTTGGGCCATTACATTGTTCGTGGCCAGACCCTTAATCTTTCTAGATTACCAGGGTCTGGATTTTCCAGGCTATGTTTTTACTAAATAAAAAGATTATCAACAAAAAAAAAAACAGAACTTTTTCCTGGGGGGGGTCAGTACTATTGGCTGAATCCAGTGAAGCATTAATAAGACTGGTGATAAAATAACCAGAGCAGCTTTTCTGAAAGACACATAATTGGACTCATTCATCTTGTCTTTTTCCCAGTCAAACATATTCTTGCATGACTTGGCCTATAACTATGCAAGAACAAAATGGAGAAAAGGGACACTGTGGTTTTGATGGTGGAGGAATATATTTGCATGAGTTAGAAATTCCTGGAGGAAAAGTAAAAAGGCGAAAAACTGAAAGACAAATGGTGTCTTTAATCTCAGATGATGAAAGCAAAGATCAAAACAAATCTCTTAGTTCCAGTTTTCATTCTCAAAGAGTTCTCTGCAGATCATTTTCCTACTCTTTCTTTTATTTTCTTACAGTTCATACATACAGATTGTAGGCTGTAAATCTTCTTCCATTATATTAACATTCAAGATGTCAGCCACGACATAACCCTACACAGAGTCAAATTAAAATATAATCCAAAGAATATGGTTAAGTGAATCCAGCCTCAGTTTAAAACTTGAGTGTGTTCAGATTTGGCCTTCAGTTGTGTGATCATCTGATTGATAATCTGGTCAGCCCTGCCTTGTCTGTTGCATTGATTTTCTGCAAGAACAGAAGTCTCTTCTGACTACCATATCAGTATCCTCTAAAACATATTCTAAATCATATTTCAGAGACCTCTAGTCTATTTCACGTATTCTTAACATGTCCACTCAACCTGGCCAACAGTGTTCTATGGTTGCTGTTATGGTCTCAGCATGATCGCACCACTGCCTCGTTTCACACTGTCCAGCATGGTCACAGAAATGGCAGTAGGACATGAAAAATATCTTTGAAAGTTGCTTGAGGACATGGTGCAGATTAATAAGACCACCTGCCTTTTTCAACCAACCACTATCTCACCTCCATGTTGGGGTGGAATGGAATATCTCCCTTCTAATGACTCTGAGGCATTGGGTGCCTCCACTCAGAGGGCCCTTATTTAAATGGTCGGCAAGGTGTAAAGTCTGCCAAAAAGCAAAGTTCTCATGCATGAATTATAACTTCTGTGTGGAAGGTGGGAGTATTGAGCTGAGCCATCAATGTTTGGGCAGCAACACAATGCAGTTCTCTACCTTCAAAGAAATGCTTCAAACTCATTTGATGCTACAATGACACAGATTATAACACAGAGAATAAAGTGTCTGACATTGTAGGTGCATGCCCGGAATGTGCTATATAGCACTTTATTACATGGCTCTTCCAGACCGCTGTCAAGGAAAATGGGTTTTGTGCTACTTATTCACGTCTTTCATATCACTCCACAAGTAGTCCGGTCACTTCTTGCAATGGAACTTCATTCAAAAAGCAGACGGTTGATCAGCTGTGTTCTAAAGAATGTTTGATTCAAGTTCAGGGTGTGTTGCGAACTATTTATTTCTCAGTAAAAGCCTTGATGAAACGGTAACAAATAAATGTAAAGAGTAATTTTTTTGTTTAGGTAAGTAGCCGTGTAATAAGTGGGATAATGTATAGAACGCTGGTCATTATCGTAAAAGAAGTCCCTTCAGGACAAAACAAGACCCCTCGGGACTTATTTCCCAATAATGACCGGCGTTCTATACATTATCCCTTACATGTAACATTATTGATTGGGTAGAACGATGACACATTTAGTCAATTTTTGACAAACTGGGTACTGTCTTTGTGCTAAATGGCGTTGAATACACCAAGGGGAGGACTTCCGTTTCCGCCCCCTGCCTGATGGCTGCTTAGTAACTGAGCTGCCAACCTTTTGGACTACAAACTCACAGTTTACAAACTATCTAAAGTGGTTCCTCACTTATGTGTATTTCATTTGTTAACCAAAGCAGACGCAACAGAAATTAAGCACCTAATATTGAGGCTTGCGCAACCGCAGCTAATGAAACAGCCAGCACGGCTAGTGATGGCTGAAGTTTTGACTGAGATGAAAGGACTTATTTGAAAGGTTGGGGAAGATTGAGGAATCTTTAATAGGTGTGAAAGAACAACTTCAAGGGTATGAAAAAAGATTGGATGAAGTTGAACAAGGAATGAATAGGCCTACATCAAGGGGCAAAATATCAATTATTTCATATGTCGCTTTAAGATCTCGACCATTTTGTTAAAGCAGCAGATTGTCTTAGCAAATGTATTAAATTTGATTTAGACAGGCTTAAGACTTTGCCATCATTCAAATTAGGGCCAGTTTCAGTCTGCTGCTTTTCCACAGCATCACGATCAGACTGTGAATCAGTGTTAAAATTCAGCTTTGGGTTCACATGCTTTCAAGAAACTGTCTAATGGCGCTCTAATTGCTGACTCTAATTGTTGGACCTGTGGACCTCATTATGGTCCAGTGTTAAAGGCAAATGTACAGTTCTACACAGAGCGACTGATTGTGCAGATATACATCAGTAGCTTATGTGTGCTCCATGGGAGTCAAATGTGTGATCCTGTGAAGTCACAGGTACTCATAGAAAGAGCACATTTAAAGAATAAGTGGAGAGACTACATCAAATCCACCTCCTTCACTTCTAGATAAATGAGGTTCAAGTCCTTTAGTCTTTGGGGACTCATGCACTAACCTTCCTGACTTTCCAATAAGACTGGGGCCTGCTACAGTGTAATAATCTTCTCAGACAGATTTGGAATGAGCTGCTCTGCTTACTTAAACACACAAAATTGCTTCTCACCTTTAAGAGATAAAGATCAAATCAAAGTTTTCCTTTAATTTGAATATGATCTTTCAGTCTTTCAGTGTTCTTATCACATGCATTTTACAACTGTCATGGTAGCCTATGTTTACTCTCAACACAAACATTTGCAGTGTGTTATATTTTGTTTGTCTTGTAAACAATGTGTTTAATCAGTCTAATCTTCAGAGAGCAAAAACAATATATTAGGCTTGACTGTAAAAGCACCTCCAGACTAAATCACCTCTGTCACTGCAATGAACCCAGACATCCCTCCTCTATAGGAACCTCAGAGAGACCTCCGACATATTGTTAGCGGCTCAGACGCCCGCAAATTATATACAATCTCCTGCAAATCACACAATCTGGCAAATTTATTTTGCGAGTGTGAGAGACAGAGAGAACAAGTGCCAGACGCAGCGAGAGAGAATAACAGGGAGAATATCCTCTCTGTACCATTTTGACCTGCGTATCACTTTTCTCTGTGGGCAGGCTTTGCAGTCAACCTCTCTCTCTCTCTCTCTCTCTCTTTTATTCGCCTATCCATCAGTAATTGACGTTAGCCAAAGCGCCTTGCAGCATGCTTCACCCTAAAGTGTACACCTGCCAATAGACTAGAACCTAATGAGTGTTCTAAAAAGTCTAAAGTGTACAACAGTTACACTACATTCCCAATGGCCTTGGTGGGTTCAATTACTATAAAGACTTTATATAAGGTGAGTTTAACAGGTGTCATTCCTTCTTTATGGCATTCAGAGTATCTGGCTAACTACTCACTCAGGTGTCATGGTACCTTCCTGGAATGAACTCCAATGTCTCCTGAAGCAGTGGACAGTTAACCTGTGAAACCACGCAGTGCAGTGATTCAGGAATGGTATGTGTAGTGATTAACTTAATACATGCTGTTTCATGGAGCTCGTTCCTGAAATTGGAGGGGGAGACGCCAATCAAAGTTCCATACATCAGAGACTCTCCAGACTCTCTACTAAAATGAGTCATGAAGTCTTTAGTCTACCCTAGAAACACAGACCGCAAATGCAAACTGTCAACAGTCAACATACTTCTTCTGAGCATGGAGTTTGACTGGACCTAGGGTTCTAAAGTAGGTACTTTAGCAAATGCCAGATCTCAGGAGATTGCTGTGACACTGTGGTGCACTTTTCAATTTTTTATGGTGCACTTTTTCAATTTATCCTTTATTTTATCAGGTTAGTCTCACTGAGATCTTACATGTCTTTTTCAAGGGAGGCCTGGGCACACTTCATGGCACAGGTCATACCTCAATGAGGTGCTGAGCCTTTCTCGAGCCATACCTTCACTTCTTGATTCCCCCACACTTTTTGACAGTGGCTGAAAGAAAGGCATCGGATTTTAAACTGCCCCACATCTGATCTGACCAAGGACAGTGCATGCTCTCCTATTTCCACCTCAATGTATCTAAAGGACCGTAGTGACCAGTAGCCTTTCATGGATAGCTGTCCATTGGATGTTAGACCTCCTTTTATCAACAGCCTCTCTGCTCCTCAAGAGTCAACAACAGGGCAAAACTAGAGTAATGTGAGTTGTGTCAATATTAATGGAGCGACAAAGACCAGGGCCAAAAGTAAAAATGTTTAATCAAACAATCGATCATTTCGTCCAAAGACACGACTGAATACACAACAATAAAAAAATGAGACCGAGAGTGAGGTTTCCCGATTCTAAAAACTGTGTGGAGGATGAAGAAAACAGTGGGTGGAATCCGGCTGCCATCACACAGTCTAAACGAACTCTCTGGGTGACATGGTATTGACTCCGACAAAATATGAATTCCTGCTATCTATTGAGCCCCTCTGGTGATGTGAACGACGTCTTTGTTGTTGCCCTGTATACTCATTATTCTTCTGCTTTCTCTGCAGGACGTGCTAAAAATGCAGCCTTATGTCCTTTCCGCTCGGCTGTGACAAACGATGTGTCAATACATACAGCGACAAATTCTTGCTGCACTAGGAATATTATAATTGGTTTACCCATAACCCTTATTTTTAATCGTTTTTGTGTACATAAACATCTAATAGTTTACTCAGCTCACTCAAAACATGTTTTACTATGCGAGACTCAAAGATCCACAATACCTCGGTGTCTGAGAATACCCAGATCATAATTATAAACATCACAGCACTCGTCGTTTCTGTTGGGCACCAATAAGACAAAGCACGGCATCTGCATTCAGAGCTGCATCTAGGCAAACAAGGCAGAGCAAACTTTACATGAAAGTGACTTTCTCCAGAGATCTGCCAATCACAGTGTGGGTGTGAGGGAGACTAGACCAACGCTGCTGCTGGGGCTCCAACACATTGTTGTCTTCGTCACACACATATACACACACACACAGTCTCTCTTCCCTACACATATTTGCTATCACACATCCACACACACCAACAGACACACACACACATCCTCTCTCTCTCTCTCTATCACACATACTTACACACACACACGCACATGCACACAAACACCCACACACACACACACACAGAGAGAGAGGGAGAGTAAGCGGTTGTCGCACTGCATCCTCTCTCTGGAGTACTCCCAAATGCACAGGCCCCTGAGAGACAGGCCTCTTCATCAAAAACATAATCTCCTCCAGACACTGGCGCCTCTCCTCTACTCTCCTCAGGCAATCTCGCCGTGGCACTCTCCCTCCCTCCCACGGTCCTCCACCTCGCACTTAGCCAGCCGTTCAGGCCGTCCTCGCTTTTCTCATTTGCACGTTAGCCGCACGCAGACTGCGCCCCCCTCTTCTCGACAAAGGGAGGAAGAGATCCCTTCTGAAGCCCAGATGGACAGATGGTGGCTCAACCTCACCAGCTGGGCAAGTTGGCATGCTGCGGCTGAGTAACTGAGTTTCTTTAAATAGTTAAACTTTTTAAACCTTTGGGGTGGGGGTTCTACTGTACGAAATGTGAGACTTCCGAAGTGAAAACTGTTGGCAGTTCATCACTGAGTGCCTCTCTAAAATCCATCAGGTCTCTGTAACATTGATGCCTACAGACAATCTGGTGCACCTAAAAGGTCAACATGAGAGTTTAGTCTTTGCTTGGCCAAACCTTGGCTCACTCTCACTCCTTCTCATGTGTTGCTTTGCAAAGCCCTAGGCGTTTGGATCTAGTGTCCTATTTCTCATGTTGGGAAAGGGGGCGTGTTTACCTGTAACCTGTCCTTCAGGAAGGCTTTGCTTGCAGTAACACACTGTTATCTCCTTAAGAACTGAACATTCATTTAGCTGTTATAATTTGATACTAATCAATGTTTCTAGTGAAATTTATGAATATTTGAATCACACAAATACTGTATGTAACAGGATCATGTGACATTCCAGCCAGTCAAGACAGCAGAATCACAGCTACCTTACATTTGTATTCCACGTCAGCACAAGCACAGGTGTTAGCTTTCCAAAGCCCCAAACATCTCATGTTACTTGAAGAATCCATGTATTTTATGTCCTTGACATCTTAAGCTGCATATCAATCTTTCTGATGTTATATAACTATGATGGTGATTAGAATGAACACATGTGCACATTAGATTGGTAACATAAAACCACTGAGAGGGTGACAACAGGGAGCATTACTCTCTGAAGCATGGACGTGGTTATTAGACTATTGATCTTATATATCTCAACAAATCTATAACACACTGCACTGTTTTTTCCGACCTTCACCTGATTATAACTAAAAAATATAGAAGCTATTCTTCCTATGCATATAGCCAAGATTCTGTTTGGTAACAGCATCACATTATGGATCCAGTCAAAGCTCAACCAATGTCTTTCTGATTCACAGACACATGCGCTACTGCATTCACATAACCTCCCCATTCATCTTAGCACACAAAAGCCTCACGCTTCTCCTGCGGGCCAAAGGTGCACATAGATTCACCAAAACAGATTCTAGGCCCGGTGCACACTTGATGGGATAATTAGAGGTATCCAAAATCATTTAATCAAACTGCAACATACAATTAAGATTTAATTAGAGCAGCTTTTAAAAAATAATAAGAGATGCTGGGGTGTCAAGGGAAAGGCAGTGAATTTCCCCAGCGTTTGTGTCACGTTTTGTCGTCGGTTTGCGCGCGTACCCACACACACACCCTTAAGAGCTCCTCGCCAAAGGGGATTCGCTCTCGACTCGGCATATGGGCTGTTGATAAACCCTTTGGCACCTCATCGAGGCGGCAAATTGCAAACGCCTGTGCCGCATATGCTAACCGGCACACGCGCAAATTGCATTCCCACACCACCAATTCAATAAGATGAGAGGGAGAGAGGGGCTCAAGAAGGGGCCAATAGTCTTTTTCATGTGTAGACGTGTGAGAGGAGGTCTGATGTGTAGGGTGTTGACTTTTGGCTGACTAGTGGGTGCATCTTGATTTAGGGTTGGGTACCAAAACCCAGCTCCAATATGGCACCAGTGCCGACATGAACAGTAGTATGATCGAATGACAAGGACCGAATGACAAGGTGGATTCCGGTGTCTCATTTTGGTGCCACTCAAACCCCCAGCTGTTTATTTAAATATCTGCCCTCTGGTGTAATATTGTTAAATCTCTTAAGTCTCTTAATTACACTTGCTCTGATAGCACCAGAGCCCACAGCTATGATAGCTAACAGTGTTTCCCACATAACTTAATTCTATTTTTGGTGATAGGTTTGTAGAGTTAACTTGAATGCAACAGTTTTTAACAAATTAGCGCAGCATGGTACTGATGCTAACCAGATTTAAGTACAATTTAGTACAACCTGGAAAAATCATTGTGTGGTGGTCAGTGTTGATATTGTGGTGGGCCGCCACAAATAAGTCAATGTATGGGAAACACTGGCTAACATATTGGCTAACATATTCCGCCTGTGCCCTATTCGACCATTGGTTTGTGCAATTTTCTTTTTTAAAACGACTGGTTTAGGCACCATTTAGGCAACGGTAACTTTTTAAATTATCAGTTTAGCACCGGTATCGGATAAAACCCAAAGGATACCCAGCCCTAGTTGGGTTGCTATGTTGAGGCCGTCAGGGTGGAAGAAGCTGCTTTCAGAGAGGAGAGGGTGGGATGAGTGTATACAGGAAGCTAAACAAAAACAGCCCTGGGCAGGTGAAGGGCTCACGGAGGGAGGCAATTAGGTCCCTCTCTTGAAGACTGGGAGAGGGGGTTGTATTCACCCCTGCTGCTAGAGCGGGAAAGGAGGGGAGACGATGAGATGCTTGAGCTGCACATGAGAGGAATGCACACCGATTGCAGCACAAAGCCAAAGAATGGTCTCCCTGGAACCATCAACAGAAGCTCAAGCATGACAGTATATGGTAAATCAGACAAAATTCACTCCCTGTGAGAGCATGGTGTTTATCACTGGGAAGTCTGCTGCAGATCCCTGACCTAACCTGAGACTGCTCTTCAGGCCCAAAGGTTACATCATGACTAGAATGCTAACCAAACATTTCAGCAAATAATGACAGCAGTACCTACAGGGCTGTATACAATATGCTTACATTGCTCAATGGTCTGACATCACTTTCACAGACCTCAGTTGGAATGCCACTTTGCCATTAATACCTAACTGGGCAAACACAGGAATGTGAATTGTAATGGAAATATTTACCAGCTCAATGTCCTCATGCTGTGGGTGTTTTATTAGCATAGCAGTCCCATATTTTAAGTGAGTGCTATGAATTAACACTTGTACCTTTCGAGGGACCAGTGGTATTACTAGAATGCAGTGCCACTGAAAGTAGACAATAGACTTGTACGAAATGTTGACGCAATCCAAACGGCAGCAAGATTTATCACAAGCATGCAGAGACGTATCCCCGGCAAAAGGACCACCTTGTGGAGATCCTCAGACAGACTGACAGACAGAAGCAAGGGTGCTGGGCAACAGGCAGCACGATGAAGCAGCACACTGGCTTTCAGGACTATTGGGTCAGGGGAGAACAAAGACCTGCTGTCCGTCACTGCCACACACACACACACCGAGCTATTTATAGCACCACACTCAAAAAGAAACCATTGGACAAATTAGTGCAATCATATTGGACGTGAACTAAACAATCCTTTCCCCACCTCATGACATTTAAGAGAGCTGGAGTGATATGCACCTGATTCAAAGCAAGTACAACTATAGAATCACTGCAAAGTGAAGACAGGGGGAGTGGTAATGGCTAGTAAACATATCTTTGAACAACACAGAGTCATAACTATGTCTAAAGCCAGATGTAGACAAAATATGGATAATGATATCCATGAAGAATAGACAGTGCAAGAATTGTGAAAGATCAGAGAAATCTCGGATAACAGTGTTATATGGTAAAACAATAATCAAGTTGACAGTAATTATGTGATAGGGTGATGGTAAAAATAACCAGATATGATATGACTAGATATGATTTACCGAAGGATATATTACGAAAGAATGGATCAGGAAAGCACTCTGCTGATTATTAATCAATAATCACTCAATTCAAATGTGCCTATATAAACCTCAGAAAACACAACCAACAATGTTGTGCCACTTCATGGTTTCATTTTACTAAAAAGAGATATCCTACATATACTGCAACTCTGACTACTGACTCCTCTCTGGTGAAGAAAAATGCATTATTTGAACAAAGCCACAAAGCAGGTGTGGGAAAAGAAAACAGAGCTGTATATGCCTGCTGAGACAAGGCAATTATAAAACAATTTCCTCACTTGGTGCTGGAATCGGTGAGATATGACAGCTGTATTGCTCCATGACTGTAAAGGCTGGATGGAAGCATACATCAAGTCAGAATGTATTAAAGGTTACAGAAAGAGAAAACAAATATGTTTGGAGCCCAGGCTTGTACCTTCACCACTGCACAACTGCATATTTAGGAGGTTTACTTACAACACTATGTTACAAACAAAAATACAAATCTTAAAGCCAGACATTCTTTATTAAGCCTGACAAATAAGTATAGTAAATACAATCTAGTTTGTTTGTGACAAACTCAAATGAGAGGATTAGAGACAATCCTTCAGATGAGTCCTCAATAATTTTTAACATTAGGCTACTGTTTGCCTACAATAGCAGCACACACAAATATGATTTCACTTCTTATCTCCAGCATTTGAGCTGTACAGGCAATGTATGACAAGTTAAAAATATACGTAAGGAGAGGCTACACTGAGATAGATAGATAGATAGATAGATAGATAGATAGATAGATAGATAGATAGATAGACAGATAGATAGATAGATAGATAGATAGATAGATAGATAGATAGATAGATAGATACCCACACCCACATACACACATATATCTCACACATAAAAATCAATCACAGAAATGTAAAAATTAAAGAGCATGTGAAGTGATTACAAAGGTCTGGTATGGACTCCCCATGTGATGCATTGACCATGATAACGTGCTATGGTAGAGTGTGTGCAATGGTGGTAATGCAAAAGTGAAGAGTGCAGGGATTGAACAGTGTAATACCTTTGCTTGTTATTAAATATTAATTATGACTATGAAAAGACAAGAATGTAAACATAATAGAATTGCTTAATAAACAGGAAAAAGAATATACTTTAAGAACAATATGTAACAGGAAATAAGTTATGAGATGTAGATGTTATGACCACAGTCCAGATTGTGTAGAAGGGCTAATATAGCTGATATGATGTAGGGGCTGAGAGAGACAGGCTCATGCTGAGATTTCTCCCCTCCCCTTTTTGTGCATTGAAAAGTTGGATGGCACTGTTACAGATATTTCCTCAAAATCACTTTCATGGCAAGCCATCTGGAGGAAAACAGGAAGCTCACTATTTCATAACACTTGCTCCGTAAAAAAAAGCCCACATTCAAAGCCTTTTAGCACATTTGATCCCTGTGGTTCCTTCCCCTTTCCCCATTCTTTACCTCCCTCTCTCACTGGACTTAGAATAGACTGCAGTAGAAATCTTGTTTTTATAATGACAAGTGAGTAGCCTATTATTCTCCTACATGTTGTCAGTGGCATTGAGTGAGAGGTCACTTTACATGAAAAGCTGGAGCTGAAGAACTGGGCACTCCAGCCCCCATATGTCTAAGCAATGAGCATAACTAGTGCAATATGGTGGAATTAATGGCGTGGTGTACAACATCCACAGATTGATTCAAAGTCAGTGAACATGTGTTTGCGATGGCGCTCCGCCTCTGTTAAATTTAAAGTTGTGGTGCCGTGCTGCAGTTTCACAGTATAACAGTATTAACTGTGGCTGCTCTATGAAAAAGATCAACATCTTAGCATCCCATTAGTGCTCATAATGCTTCAAACCTCACTTCAAACAAACGCTGTATCTAATTGGCATAGCTTTGCAAAGAAAAGATGCGCTAACATGAAAACATCTCTAATAGAAGGCTAATAGAAAATAAACCAAACACAGAGGGGATTTTGTCTGATCCAGGTGCTTGGCAAAAAAGGAAATGGCTCTAAGAATATACTGTTCATAGCAACATCTGCTGAACGAGTTAACTTCAATATTAATCTCAACCAATTGGCAAGAGACATCATATTATCACTTCAGTGTGGAAAACACATGTGTATATAAAATGTTTGTTAGTCTTAAGAAATTGGCAGTTCCTATGGCTTAAAGGTTTTTATCACACTATTTTACAAGTCACACAAGCATCTCTCAACAATCAATACATCCCCAATGAAGTAGGGAGATTGCTGGGGCTACACAGCAGTGATAATGAAGATGGTCGTGGTGGCTGAAAATACAGGAGACTCATTGAGCCACACCACAGTGATAAGAGATAGAATGATGTTATCAATACATTTACAGGAACATTAACCTAAACCGTAAACCTAAAAGCATGTTCTGTAGCCTATGTGTTTTAGTTCAGTCAATTCCATGGATATGTCAGTAAGAGTGGATCAGTATACATATGATTTGCATTGTTGCAATAATATTTTGGCAATACTGCATCATATCAGCTTTCTGATATTAATGCTTACATATTCCAGGAATCAAAACTTGATTTTCTTTTTTTTTTACCCAAGGCAAGTCCTCTCATGTTAGGTGAGTAGCTTACACAACGATAGCCTACAATGCAAAACATGCAAAGGAGTCGACCAACACAAATGAGACAACTTAATAAACGAGTGCTTGATGCTTGACTCTTGATTTGTGAGGATCTGACCATTACAACCATTCTCACCAAAAACTACAGACTACGAAAAACACACCAAACAGTCACCTATGCATCTGCATTTCGTTAACAATGGCATTAAGGCAAACCATAACTATTAAATAACACAACGTTGCACACCCGGCTATTTACATCCTACAGGGCGGTACTACTCAAGGTCACTGGTAAGTTTCTTTGTCAATGCAGCATTGAGATTCCTGGTGAGTTGATGGAGATGATCCACGTTTACACCAAATAAGCTATTCACTGCACCTCAAATCGTGTCAGAATACCATACACGTAAATGCATGTGTTAAAAAACTGAAAATGAACGATGCTGTCACAAAATACAGAGAGAATGCACTGCCTGGCTTGACAGAACCCAGAATACGCAAAGCTGGTTACAAGTTTACCCAACAGGTAACGCATGCCAACCGGCTTATAGACATTGCTTCCGTTGATTTTTATCGGAAATGTGGCGAGTAAAGTCGTAATATTTCTGGAGAGAGGACTGATACATGAATTGCGTCATACAGCTTTACCAAAATATAACTGTGGGCTCTGTTCGCGATACTTCTGGTTATATGTTACGCATTCCAACAGATTGCTAGGCGCGTGAACTACGCGTGTCTTTAAAAGACCACAGGCGCGGCAGACTGAGTTATGCTACCTGTTAATGTGATACATTTTGAGAAAAAAATATTTATAAAAGCCAAACAAAACATGTAACTTACCTTTCCCTCTTGTTTCTTTCGCCATCCTCTGTACGCGCCTCGCAGAAGAGGCAAATGAGCACTGTGGCGCGTGTTTTCACTGAGTTTAGACCGCACAGCTGTCTTTTCTTCAGTCTCCCTAGTCCCTGCTCCTTGAAGCCTTGGTTCCTACCAACGGAGAAAAGCCAAGGGTTGCTATGCCACTCGTGTCATTTATAATGCGGCAGTCCCTGAATACAACGTTTTCCAGACCCATGAAGACTACATGTATTCTACAAAACTAGCTAGACTTCAGGCATACTGTTTATGCGGACTTTTCTGATGCCCTCCCCTGTTTAACTGTAGGACAAGAATTTCAAGGTCTAATGTTTGACTGCCTCCAGTGGTGTACTTCTGAGGCATATCTGAACAGACGTCCCTCTTGCACAATCTCTACTGAAAATATTCTCGTGTTTGGTATTTCTCAGATGCTTCGCTTGGCTTACGTCAAAATATGTCACGAGTCAATTACGAGATTTTAAGTAGGAACTGGTAATGTGGTGTCTTGGACTTTATGACTCAGTGTTACTGGTAGAATATTACGACTAAAACACCCACTTCTATTGCATTTAGGATGCTTAAGTGTCCATGTGGATTCGTTTCAGTTGATCACTAGGCTACTAGTGTCTTGGTGGAGGTGGGCATGGAAGGGGAGGGAGGGTGTGCTATATGCTATATCTTGTGATGTGAGATGTGAACACTCCAATAAGTAAACTGAGTAGATTAACCGGACAGTCATTATCCCCCACAGATACACTTGCTGACTACAGATAGCTTTTTGTTGTTGTCGCCTACTGGTGTTGTGCTGCAGCTCTGTTTCATTGCTAGTCTTCCACAGACCAATCCTCTTCTTTCATGAAACAACATAGGCTACCGTACATGACCAAGATGAAGGTTGGGTGTTGAACTTTTTATTTTTTTGTAAGAAAACCTCCCACTTGTTTTTTTCTTATCCATCTTTTCATAGCCTGCAAGACTGAGTTACTCAAAACATGGATGCACTGCATTGTGCCAAAAGCCAAAGTATTATTGATCAAATGTAGAGTGACAATGATTATTGTCTATGTTTATTCATCTGTTACTTATATGTTGGATTAATCAAGCAGTGGTTTGGTCAATAAAATGACAGAAAATGGTGAGACATGGCAACAAGAGCTTCCAAAACGTCAAAATGACATCCTCAAAAGTCTTCTTTTGTCTTCACCTCAAATATATTAAGTTTACTGACATTGAGGGATAAAGAAATAGAAAAATAAAAATAAATTATAAATTGAAAAAAAAAAAATAGAAAAAAAAAACAATTATAGTAATACTTATCATAGAATAATTATTAATAATTAACATAGAATAATTAGCAATCAATAGTTGGTATCCAATCGATTCATTGTTGCAGCTCAAGTCAAATGGTTAGTCAGATTGTTTTGTCATTACACTCATTTCGAGTAAATTACCAGCACCCCATCCTTGATTTCTTCACAGGGTTGCCGAGAGTATAAGGACACACAATCAATGCGATGAGTGCCAAGGCCGATTCTGTTGCCCATCTGCGTTTTGTAGGCAGCACAGCTTGGGACTGTTGAATGGAGAACACCGTCTCAGAGATCTATTATAACATATTGATTTCTTTCAGAAAACTTGCCACAGCTAATATACTTCAAAAAAAAGCTATATTGACAGAAATTTTCAATACCCCTAATACCACATCAGTCATATTTAGACTCCCCCCCCCCTAAAGAATCTATACCAAGGTTTGGTTTTATGTGTGTTAAAATCAATGGTTGGGTTCAGTCAAAGCACTTCAAAGCTTACAAACAAGCCACAAAAAAACATGACATTCTACAAATGTAGTCTTATCTAACTCCATCGAGCAATGCAGACATGCTTACAAGACATATGTCCAATTAGCAAGATATCACCATCTGACCACACAAGGCTAGTGTTCAGTCTATTGGGCTAACAAAACCAGTTATGAAGGAAGTCACTATGAGATCGCAGGAAGAAAGCCCAAATGCATTCCCTACACAAGCACCTTTAAATGGATATTGACAGAACCAAAGTCCTGAGGCATATATCCTCTTCTCTAATCTCTCTGCAGCAGCCGCGATGCAGTACTACAATCCACGAGGGAGACAGACTATTTGTTCCAGTCAGGAAGGGCAATGACAAAACAATTCTGGCCCAAGACTTTGCATTGAAATTCTAGTAAGAGCAACCAAAAATAAATAGCCCATGGGCCAAAGTAGGCAGAAAGACAGATAGCATTGATTACTCTGGACAGGCTTGCAAGCAAAAAAGACTAATTGAATTAATTGGAACTTTATCCTTTAGCTGAAATTCTATCCATGAAACTGGAGGACCTTTTGCCAAGGATCATTTCCTCTGATTTTTTAGAAGCCTACTGATAAACACAAGAATGCATACAGGCAGGAATAATCAAAAGAATACATACAGACAGGAATAATCTTAAAATATGTGTTTATTAAAAATAAACCAACATTATTCTTTCATTAAATATTATCACATCTGTTTTTTTTTTCATCACAGCGAAACAACAATGTCTCAAGTCTTATCACCCCTTTTAAAACAAACATTCTTACTCTCTCTCTCTCACACACACACACACATACAAAGACACACACACACGTAGTGGTCCGAACATGGGCAGATGATCAGTTGAGGGTGTCTTTGGTGGATTGGGTGTGTAAATGGCATTGGCACCTGTTAAAAGCCCATCTGATATTTTCTCTCTAGATTTGAACACAGGCTGCTTCTGGATGAGACAGTGTTAACTCCTCTGCTGAGAGAAATATAAGAGGGGTTTTATGACTCAATTAAAGCACTGCTACCAAGCGAACAGCTTAGTTTTAGCTTCAAAGAGCATCATGACATGGTTGTCTTTATTCCTCAAACAGACCAAATCTTTCTTGTCACATATACAATTCCTTTTTATACGTAAGCCTTTGTGGTGATGAAATGCATGGTGCACTATCAGTGAGGCATATCAGAGACAAACTAGGGAAAGTGGACTGAGAGCTATGGGAGAAAAAAATATACAAAATACAAACGTAATGAAACTCTTTATGCTCCATGCACTGACAGCTTCCAATGGGGAATGGTTATATTATTTCCAAGTATCTAAGACACACACACAGACAAACGTCACACTGAGACACCTACATGTAAGACAAAATGAAAGCATAACCTGAGTCCAATAGCACTGACAGAATGGCGGCTCATTTTCCACATGCTTCCTTCGGACAACCAGATAGTCTTAAGGCAGCAGATGTGTCTCCATGCATTTGCGTGTGAGCCGAATCCCTCAGCCACTCTCTGTCTTCCTGTCAGAGGCAGGGCCCCAGGGGCTGTCCCAACATCTGGACGTCCCAGTCTTCTGTCAGCGCACCCCCTGCTTTCCCCCTGGGGCCTCTGACACATACACCAGCAAACTACAGCAACTCCAAGCCAAGCCAGGCTTTCCTCCTTATGAAAGAAAACATGCGCTCACTCATGGTGTGCCAAGTCATGTCTGTCTTTTTTTTTTTTTTAAAGTTCCTGCTCTCCCAGGACTAGTGGGTGCTGGTGTATAAAAATAAAATGGAGGGAAAAATGCATGCACAGCTTTAGTGAAGGGGTAAAAACAAACAGGCTGCCTCCCATGCTGCCAGTTAAAAACTTTATTTTTCATCAGCCTACTTCAAGCACTGCATTTTAAAAAGTGATAAAAGAAGTGACTATATTCTCTCTTTTCCATGTGGTGAATGAGTGGGTGCAATGAGTGTATGTGAAGGTGATGTGAATGGAATCTCATAATCCTGTTTCGCACATCCCCATTAGCCTTCAACTCTCATTAACATGGACGTCCCCAGCGGCAGCGGCTCACCCATGCATTAGGGCCTCAGTGAGAACTTGCCAAAAGTAGGTGCGAAAAATGGCGGATTCACTCGAAGATACTTGGATACATTCCATCGGCCAAAGGCTCTGCACAACTATGAACTCAATA
This sequence comes from Alosa sapidissima, assembly GCF_018492685.1. NCBI lineage: Eukaryota > Metazoa > Chordata > Actinopteri > Clupeiformes > Clupeidae > Alosa > Alosa sapidissima. The sequence goes on along the minus strand of NC_055971.1, from coordinate 10,549,374 downwards.
TTTCATAATCCAATGATTTCACTGTCACTCTTTTAAGTCCCTGAATATACAAAAAAAAAAAATACACACTGAATTAAAAAAAAAAAATTATACAAAAAATGAGAAGAATCCTCCTCAAATGTTTTCAATCTCAAAATGCTTTCTCTCCTTTGCAAGGGAAAGGGAGAATTACTGAGAGGGATTCTTACAGACTGCCTCCATCATCTTCCCTGCACCACCCCTACACACTCGCCGTTCGCACAGACGAGGGGGGCGACTGGATCGGTCGCAGGAACTCCGACGTAAAGACGGCCTCAGCGTATTCCTCGCACACGTCCTGGAACTCGGCGGCGACGTCCGCCAACGCCTCCGTCATCAGCTCCTCCGCCAGACTGCCCGGGAGGAGACAGAGGAATGAAATCATTAATTAAAAAAAAATACAGAGCGCACCAAATGATAGCTGAGCTGTATCCCAGATAGGCAATTTACTATAATCAAAAAGGTGGAATTCATTCATTAGCGGCCCTTTCACTTTTAATAAGAGCTCTCTTGCCCTGGCAGGGCACAACGTACACAAGGCTGGCTGACCCTATCTGGTCACAAGAGAGGCCTTTCCCTGACTGATGAGAAAACGGTCTAAAAATACAGCGGGTTACGTATTCCCATTTCCCCCCAAACATCCACACTGCAGTGTATCTGAGAGACAGCCAATTCATGAGAGAGAGAGAGAGAGAGCAAGAGGGATGGCAGAGAGGAAGGAAAGAGAGAGAGGGAGTGCAGACAAATAAATGGAGAGACAAGGGAGTGAGACAGAGAGCAGACCATAGACACATACATAGAATGAGAGAACGAGGGAGAGCAGAGTAGCCTCAGTGAGAGAGAGAGGGAGAGAGAAAGAAGCTAGAGAGCAATGAAGCGGCAGCCTGTGCCAGACCCCACAGTGGCTCGGCGCTGCTTATTAGCCACATCTCTGGACCGACAGACAGGTCACTTGACTGACTGAGAGCCTTCATGCGACAGCTCCAGTCATTTCCCATCTCTCCAGAATAGTAATGAGGCCGGCGCCTCCGGCAGTGCTCCTCTCTCACGGCGGCTACAACCTAAACTGTCCTCGACTGGATCACCCATCCCTGCCACCACCACCCCTCCCATCCCCTTCAGACACCATCACATTCTCACTTTGGCCATCTACTTGCTGTAGAGGAGGAGAGAGACCGACACAATGCTGTACCCTTGGAGACAACTGATGCTGACTGTTATTACCTTTTCCAAGGGTAACAGTTCTTCAGCTAATCATTTTCAAATCGTTCTTCCAAAAGTTTCACTGGCCCACGCAGTCCTACAGGCTAGTGAGGCATATGTGTGTGTGTGTGTGTGTGTGTGTGTGTGTGTGGCGGGGTGAGGTGGGGGGTGCCGTGGCCCTTAGTGTGCTCTAACATTTCCCTTCAAGCAGCTGAGGCTGAGCAGTGGGTACTCGAGAGCAAAAAAAAAAAAAAAAAAATTAATTTCACTTTCATATTTCTACATGTGTCTCGGTGGAGCGGCGCCAGCAGATTCTCTGCAATGCGCCAACTTTACAATTCAGTGGAATATGCAAATCAGATGGTGGGTGGGTGAGCCAATGCCAAGCTAAACGACTCGAGAGCGTAATGGGACCCCTCCACGATCCCACACCACGGAGGCACCATTACAAGTCCACTAAACCACCAGACTCAAGCCATAGCTAATGTTTGAGAGGCAGCTGAGTGAACCCATGGCCCCTGGCCAGGTGAGCACGCGGCTTGGTATTCAGGGGGATCGCTGGAAGCTATCACATTACACCTTTAGCAGCAGCTCTGGGCATAAACATGAGTAGGTGTAAGTGTCAGGAGTGTGTCGAGCATGTGGAGGTGTATAAATAAATAAATAAATAAATCAATAAATAAATAAATAAATAAATACTCAACTAAATGGCACAGCTGAACCACTGACGACAGAGCTGCTCTTTTCGAGGGCTTGTTTCACCTGAACAGGCGTTTACTACTGTGTGGAGCAGTGTCTTCACCACTGCGCACTGCCACAAATGAGCAAAATCCGATAGCTGGAATTGACTTTCACTAAGTCTGACAAAGACGAAAGATTTAGCCTCGCCCAAAGGCACCCGTTCCTCTAATAGCATAATCTATGGCTTGTTATACTTGTCTGTTTGTGTACACTGATCTGATCACTGACTGGTTACGATCTGCACGTCACAATGTACGTACCGGTACTTTGCAATAAAACAAATCCAGTGTATAGAGTCACAGATGTTTGATAACATCACTGAAGGGTTTACAGCATTTTAATGCTAACATTTGTTCTAAATTTCCAAAGTAAAATAAATAGGCCCATCTCATTCAGAACACAAATCTTCACATACATATTTTTTCACTGCCATAAAATGTACTTCCCATTTTTATGTAATATCATGTGTGTTAATGAGTTGAAATGTACTGTGATAAACACACACGATAAACAGAATATGGATAACACTCACCTGTCTGCGATGGCCCAGGGGTTAAAACTGCCCACTGCCTCATGGGAGACCAGCCTCAGGTAGGCATTGTGATTTTCCCTGTACCTCAGGATGCTGTTGAGCGTGCTGCTGGGCAAAGACAGCTGGACTCCTCCCGGTCGATCTACTCTGCCATTGGTAATCTGCTGTAGTTGGGGCTCATGTGCCGGACTGCCACTCTCCAAGGCTGGTGTCTCAAACAAGACACTGGATGGTAAAGAGATGTATAAGATAGGCAAAACATTCAATTACATCTTTATTATGCTGAATCAATGGCATTTCTGAAGTTATTATAACTGATGAGACGAAGGTATTATAACATTGAATGATTTGAGAGATGCAAAAATAAATTCATAGGCTGGGCTTGAACAGATTCAAAGAACAGCAGTCAGAGTGCAAAACCTCGCCCCTACATTTGGTCGGTAAAGAAGGTTAAATAAAAATAAAAAAAATCATGCATCTTTTTTTTTTTATTGCTTCCTGCAAGAGGATCATTATGTGGGAGAAGACCAAAATATGGAGACACATGATAAGCATGAAAATGTTAAGTAAACAATAGGGCTGCACAATTAATCGAATTTTAATCACGATCACGATTTTGGCTTCCCACGATCAAATTTGCGTGATCGAGCGATATTAAAAATGCGTGCTCTACCCATTGAACCAACCTGGCAACCCATAGAACACTCCGCTACAAAACAATGTGCCTGCATGCATCCTACCAATGACAACTGTTCCCTGCACTGCTCAACCTGATGCAATGCTCAGTTTGGATGCACTGTGGACTAGTAGCATTATGTTAACTATTAGTAGGCTAGTTAGACTATACAAAAAACGACAATCAAAAATCAAATGTGTGGCACAGCAGGCCAAGAGCTTGTCCCTCGAAACGGATCATCCGTTGTTCGAAAATATTTCGGATTTCAGGCAAGTGGAGTTAACCAAAAACTTAAGCAAAGCAGGGCTCTCAACTCATACCGTGAAACGCATCACATGAAACCACACATGCATTTTTATCACGTTAACTTTTAGTCCTTGTTTGCTTCCTCCGATATAGCCTATAATAAGAGTTGAGCTAACGACGGGATCCGTGAATTATATTCATGTATTTTATAAGCTACATGTGCAACCTACAATGCATATGCGTTTCAAGACACAGCCTACTCAAAACGAGTGAACAATAATGAAATTGTAGCCTACACGTCAGTGTTTTACATATCAACGAATGACTAAACCAGGGGTGTCCAAACTGCGGCCCGCCACGCACTTTAATCCGGCCCGCCGAGCATTAGATTAACTTCAGGCTACTGCAAACTGCTTTACACTCTTCCTAAAGAACGTTTACAATATCAATGTCAAAACAGCTTGTTACATCGAGATGCATAGTATCTCCATTGCAGCAGATCTTACCACGTTATACTACTCCATTTAATTGGGAACGCATTTGAGCGTGCACGAGAGAGCGCGCAATGGCATTGGCAACAGTTCCCATTACTGACCATTTACAAACTGAGTGGGCACAGCACTAGCCATAGGCTATTTGAGTGGATCTGGCAAAGGGTCTTAAATTGACAGTGCACCATTTATAAATGAATTAAAAAGCATCAAATTAACAGTATTTCTTAATACTTTGTAATTACTGTGTTGCCGTTAACGTTTCCCCAAATATTAACAAAGTAGCAAGCTGAAAGTTTGGAAGTCGCAGTCAATCTATATTTGCAGTAATTTTGGGGAGTAAATGTGAGGGGAAGAATTTGGGTGAGCCAGATAGCAAGTCCAATATGTTTAGGGGAAACAATATTTTTGTCACTAAAATTAAATAATAATCGTGATAAATAATCGTAATCTCAATATTGATCAAAATAATCGTGATTATCATTTTGGCCATAATCGTGCAGCCCTAGTAAACAAGCACACCCACACACAACAGACAGCGACTACAGGTGGGTCTCAACAAATTTGAATATTGTGGAAAGGTTTTCCAACCTAATATAGTTCAAAAAGTGGATCTTTCATATATTCTAGATTCATTAGATATAAAGTAAAATATTTCAAGCCATTTTTTGTCGTAATCTTGATGATTACGGCTTACAGGTCATGAAAACCAAAAATGAGTATCCAAAAATATTAGAATAAAGAGGTTATATAATACAGAAATGTTGGTTTCCTGAGCCTTTAAACTCTTAGTATGGTTCTGTAAACAACCACAATCATGGGAAAGACTGCAGACTTGATAGTTGTCCAGAAGGCACTCATTGACACCCTCCACAAAGAGGGTAAGCCACAGAAGGTGGGCAGGAGCTCATGGAGTGCTGTATGAAAGCATATACATGGAAAGTTGACTGGAATGGAAAAGTGTGGTAGGACACCAGACCCAACAATACAGTTGCTATCAAAGCAACCTGGGCTTCCATAACACTTCAGCAGTGCCACAGGCTGATTGCCTCATTGATGCAGTAATTTGTGCAAAAGCAGCCAGAACAAGTATTGAGTGTATAGATGAACTATTTTAGATTAGTCAAATTAGTCAGATTAGTTCATTTCTTTTCAAAAGGTCGACATTTCTGTATTATAACCTCCTTATAACCTAATATTTTGAGATACTCACTTTTGGTTTTCATGAGCTGTAAGCCGTAATCATCAAGATTACAACAAAGAATGGCTTGACATATTACACTTTATATCTAATGAATCTAGAATATATGAAAGATCCACTTTTTTAATTAAATTGGGGGATAAAAATGAACTTTTCCATGATATTCAATTTTTTTGAGACCAACCTGTATTATAATACCTCCTGTCTCTACCTGGGGGAAAGGGTAACAAGCTCATTTTTGTAGAAAAAGGAGCATTCCCATCTGTTTAAGGTCAACACATTGTTCTCCTTGGCTACACCTCACACTACAACGACCCACTGAGCATCATGGCCTCTAAATGACCTGCTGTGTTTCAGGCTCCTTTCTCCCTTGAGGTGGAGCAGAGGCGGTGTTGGTTTTGGAGCGATGGCTGCACATGCAAGGGGAGGACTGGCTGGCGGTGCCCAGAGTGAGCTGGGCCTCAGCTGGCTACCGACATGTCCAGGGCCGCTAATCCCTTCTGCGAGCAAAACAGCACCAAGGCAGCAACAGCACTCGCCACGGCTAAATTTAGAGAAGGGGGAGAGGAGGCAGAGGCAGCACTACCAGCGGAGCATGGCAGCCACACAACACAAGCGTCACCATCAAGGCAGTAGGAACACCAGCCACCAGGAACAACCCCCCCCCCCCTCCCCTGCCAGATTCTCACCCTTGTCTCAGCCCTACAGCCTCTGCTCCAGCTGCGAGGGGTGAGTCGTGGCCAGGGGCTGGCAGGGATCGGGGAGCCACGGCCAAAGCCAACGCAACAGATCAGCCAGTTCTCTAGACCCAGACAGACTGTATTAAGGTCCACCAAACCCCCACAGCCAGATTGGCAGTGCTGTCATCACAGCCCTCATCTATGCCACCTACACAAGGTGCTCCCTTTGTCCTTCACAAGCGGAGTAAAGTGCCAACATGCTGCCACCCACTGCAGGGCCCGCAGCATTCGATGGCACTTTAAGGGCAGGAGCGCTCGCTCTCCCAACTAAAGCAGCCCCATTTTAAATATTAACAGGGCTGTAAAGTTCTTACAAATAGAGCAGTAATCCCCACTTAGCGGCTCTCGGAGGGATCCGCACTCTGCCAGACGGGAGAACAAGGACAGGTGCTCTCCAGGCGGCGGTGATGAATGCTGACTCACAGCCCCAGTCTGGGCTCCAGCGACCCTCCACAGCTCCGCTGAACTACCAGGGCCAAGGTGAAGTGGAGACGAGGAGCGCAGCAGGCGTGCTAGAGTTCACTGTGGTCTGAATGGGCTGCTTCATAAAAGCTGGTACCATGGAGGGACTGCAGGGTATCGAAGGCACGCTGGCAATATATCAGAGGGCTGGGCAGGGCATCTAGCCTGCCTTGGTCAATGAGGCTGTTTCGAGCCTCACAGGCTCACAGTTGGGGGCCAACCATCAAAACATGCACACACCAACCAATTCACGCTAGCACAGATGCTAAATTCAGTCACCCGCAGCAAAAAAAGAAGCCACACATCCGCACCAGATAAGCTGCATTACCTCATAAATCCCTGAAATAAGATTCAGAGCTGAGGTTGCGTGAAAAAGACCATTTCATCCCCTTCCTCGAAAACTCCAGCGGTCTATTAATGGAGGAGAGAGGGGGCCCAAGTCCAACGCAGTATATCAAAGAGAAGGCTGCATCGAGCTCGCTAGAAACTCAAATCTGTTTCAGAGATAGCAGGGGGTGATTCAGCAACAGAGAGGGATGCTAGGAAGCAAGTCTCCAGAGGAAAAAAAAAAGCACAAAGTGGAAAGCTTGGGCAACCGGGAGAGATGAAGCACCAGGAGGGGAGAGGTGGCAGACAGATGGCAGCGGGCTGTGAGAGAGGCCGTGGGGCACCTGTACCTCATTACAAAAAGGTGTCGATGAACTGATGGAGCGTATAACTTCAGAGTTTACTATTTAGAGTAATGTGTGTGTTTATTGCAGTACTGGAGGGGCTTTAAATAAAACATTTGGTTTCATTTGGCAGGGATGGTCAGGGATGTGTAGAATCAGAAATAGCAAATGTGAAAAAAAGCTAAATATATGACATAAAATATTCTAAAAGTGAGAGCCCCCCCCCCCCCCCCCCCCACCACCATGGTGAAGCTAGGCACCACACATCTCTGACGTCCCCCATTGATGTGCGCACGGCTTTGGGCCAGGCAGGTGGTCGGTCAGACACGAGATCAGTCGCTGTGTCTGATGTGCTCTCCTGCTCGCTCCCTCTCGCCATGGAGACAGAGTTGCCCCCTCCACCACCACCTCCCCCGCACTCACCAGGGTGTTGGCCACAGCGCCACGATTCTGTTCACTGTTCTCCAGGACCACCCCCCTTGGGCACTACAGACGCCGCTTGAGCTAGGTGAAGTAACCTACTGCAAAAAAACTTCTGATCTAACACGAGCTGAGTGTTCTCTCGTTAAATCTGCAGCAGTGGCTCACTGAGCGTGCCCAGATTTAACGTGGGCTCTCCTCTCCTCGCCCTCTTCCAATATTTAATGTAGCATCGCTGCACTGTCATTCACATCACATTACATGCCAGTTAAGACAAGCGAGAATTTAATTAAAATAAAATAAAAACCCCGAGAGATTCGGTAATGATGAGTAGATGAGGAACTTCTCTAAAGAGTCACTGAGCGAGTAGACACATAATACTGATAATGCAAGTCCATTATCCATCACAAGCAAGCGTTTGGGACAAAGTAACTCAATCATCACAAATCAGACATTCATGTGGAGGAGTAAAACTGCTACATATCAAATAGGGGCAGCATAGCGTCAATTGGGGGAGTTTTTGTGTGAGGATCAAATCACCGCCCCACACAACACACCCACACAAAATAGAAACACACAAACAGGCAGGCAGACACAGACACACTCTTGGCTCCATAATCACATCTCAACGCAGAAGCTGGAAAAATAGATTAGGCAGGTAAGCAGCTCCAATAAGCTTCATAACAAATCAGATGACAGTCATGTTTTAAATGATTGTGTTCAAACGGACATCCAGACATTTCTCTCCCAGAGTCTCTCTTCCTCTGTCAATTACACTCTTATGGTACTCTCAATGAGCCAGTAGGGCATGCACAAAGAACCCCACGGTCTCCTCATCAGTCAGTGGATAAACACAAAATTAGGAAGCGATTTGAGAACCGACAACACTGAAGAGAAGTCACCTGCATTTGCACAATGGCAGGGCCCATCATGCACTGATTGCAGAAGTGTCTGTTTATGCATGTGTGTGTGTGTGTGTGTTGTGTGTGTGTGTGCTTTTAGAAGAGAAAAAACAAGCAATATTTGCCACAGCAGAAAGACACTGTGTGTGTGTGTGTGTGTGTGTGTGTGTGTGTGTGTGTGTGTGTGTGTGAGTGTGTGTGTTTATAGCCAGAGGGGAGTGCATTGGAGCCGAACAGTGCGTGTTGTGAACACAGGTAATCAGAGATTAGGCGGCACATAATGAGCAGGGAACAGTAATCAGCAGCTGTGGCCCAATATCTGCTCCAGCACTCACTCACGCCACCACTGCCCACTCGGCTACTCACAAACTCACGCGGAGACCACGGCGCTCAGGCTATTAACATGTCATCTTTTTGACACTCAGCGCTCCAGACATCCTCTATCTCCTGTGGCCGAATTTCTGCGAGTTATTAAGTTATTTCTTTATGGGCCGGTTTCCTTTGCATGGATCAAACCTAATCCTAGACCCAACGCTTTTCTCAATGGAAAAGTAGGTACACTAAATGATTATTTTTCTCAATGGAAAAGTAGGTACACTAAATGATCATTTTCTCAATGGAAATCTCCACTGAAGTTCTGCTTTATTCCAGGACTAGGCTTAATCCATGTACAGAGAAACTGGCCTTAACTATGTAGTTTTATACTGGAGTCTGAGTGAATTTCTTACTCTCAACTTTTAATTTAGCAGTACACGTGCAGCAACACTGCAGCATTTGGTACGTCTCCAAGCTACTTTAAATAACATGGGAGTCCTCAGCACTCTTAAGAGTCGATTTAAATTACTGCTGGTAGCTCTGATGCAGACCACGAACATCCTGGACAGCGGAGTTCATCTCAGCTCAAGCGCCTGGGCCCCATCGGTCATACAAAATCATCCATCATGTCCAGCTGACACTTCCTCTGAGCAAACCCATCTCGCTTCACATCAACTCAAAAGTAGAGAAGGGGGAAGAGAAAAAAAACAATCTGTTGGACAGCTGACATCAGAAAAAGAAGCACCCGTCGGAACACATCGGGAAAAATACCCCCACTCGGGACTTCAAGCCAAATTAATCAGCCAGCGGCTGCCCATCTCTGGGGGTCACGGGGGAATAGGCGACGTGCCGCACCGTCCCTGGCTGCTCACTGACAAACTGCCGTGTTTGTTAAAGACAGTGTTTTTCCCAGCCAGCCTTGCTGCAGGGCAGCTGATGGGGCTTCTCGCCGCTCCCCAGGGAGGGACTACAAAAGCACCCGTTTTACAGGTGAGCCTCCAGAGAGAGCGCCATGTCTCTCCATCCCCGGGAAGGAGAAAAAGGAGGGGGAAAAAGAACACCACAAAAAACAACACTAAGTATCTAAGGCATCGGAGTATACTGCAGACCCTCCTTTACTCACAGGCTTGACCAGATAGTGGCCAGCACTAATAACTAATATGATGCAGGAAAATTGGAGGAAGAAAAAAAAAAAAACCTCCATCAGTAGCTTGGTTTAAAAAAAAAAAAAAAAAAAAAAAATCAATATTTGCCACAGCAGAAAGTGACTGGCTGACTTATTTTTCCTTGCCGAGGGAGCGAAAACACATTATGGGGCCATTCCAGTGGCATAAGTGTATGAGAGGGTTTCAAGAATAAGCAATGCCTTCTTAATCTGATACACTTTTTTTCAGTGCATTGACCTTTTCAGCAAATAGATTTTTCTTCATCTGTGCCACTGTGCATGTTTGCCGGAAAAATGTTGCAATACTGAAAATGGCAGACAAATGATGGGGTTGAATTGCATGAAATGAGATGGTTATGACCCACCGCGTAGCTGTTGTTGACTCCCTAAAAAGAAGAGGAGAAAAGATTCACTATCCAGAGCGAGAGGAGATGTGTGACCATACGCGGGCTGGGTTCCTGGTACAGCTCGACTATAGATTGACCTGCCACTCAGCCTAGCCCTCAGCCACTGGAGCATGCTGTTCACTCAGCTGTGGCTGGCAAACACACACACACACACACACACACACACACACAGCTGAACTGTAGGAGAGGTGAGAAGAGTGTCAACAGCGCCGCAAGCACAGAATTATTTAACGGCCGCAGTCATCAGGGTCATCTGCAGGGTCTTCACCCGGCGCTCAGTCTGTGCAGCGAAGCGACACACCTTAAACCGCCGCACTCATGAGAGCCCTGGCTGGCTAAAGCCAGGTGTGAAGAAGACAAAGCAAGATGATGCCACTTGGCTCTCCGGCTGTAATATACCAAAATGGACAGGGTGCTTTCACTTAAGAATTTGGCCCTCAGGAAAGACCACGCTTTCAAGCGGCTTTCATTTGCTAATGGTCCCCCAACCAGAAGATAAGACTGCTAAATCTTATAAATCTTACCAACACACAGACACACACACTCTTACTTTAGATCACTTTCTCCCTTCACTCCCGACATCTCCCTGATCACTCATCTTCTCCTACTCCATCTCCACTCCATCCTCCCACCTCCACTTCCCTGATTAATTTGGTCAGAGAGGAAGTAACTTTGTCTGCTGTGTCCAAGTCCTACAGCTCAGCAGAAGTCCAACTCTCTTGGCAAGGCCCAGGAGGCTGCCACCATGGGGGTTTGGTGGGCAGAGACAGAGACATGCTGTCAGCCAAAATAAAATAAAATAATAATAATTCTCAAGCGCCACTTCTTGACGGACTGTCCACTCTTTCTCTGCCAGCCCACCAGGGCCCATCACTCTTCTCCGTCCTCCACACACTTCTTTGTTGGCAGATATAAAGTTCATAATGGCTCTCTGACAATCAAAGATTTGCCTCATTTAAGCCACCTTGCACCACCCTCGCGTTTCCAATCACCATTCTGCTGAGTCATTGAACAGAAATAATGTGTCCATTTAATGATCTCCGACACCATTACCCACAGTAATGCATTCAGTCTGGGAGGGAGCTCCTAAAGGTAGACAACTAGCCATTCAACACAACTATAATAAGATTCAAGAGCCCGCAAGGGCATTCAGCACTGCCATTTCAAGTCAGAACCGGCTAAAAGTTGGAGACGGCACACAGCTTTCAGTCAGAACTAGAGGGTCGGATTAGGGAGGGAAGGCTGATAAAAATGAAATTGAATTTTGGGAGAGAGAGATGTGACGCAGCACAAAAGCTTCCCTGTGCAGTGGCTGAAAGAGAGTAATGAACAGGACATCCTTTTAAATCTTAAAATAAGCACTTGGGTATTGTTACGTGTGGACGCTCACCCTGACTCAACAGGACTTTGCAGAATTATCTCAGGGTTCCTGGTGTGCTTCAGAGTTGGCCGGGTCAGGCGAATGGGCTGTGGAGACAACGGCCTGGACACCACCCCTCCCCTCTGGTCTCCTGAGAGAGAGGGACAGAGAGGGGGCAGACAGAGAAGAAGAAGAAAGACAAAGAGAAAGGGAAGAGAGAGGGAGAAAGAGAATAAATGGAGAAGAGAGAGACAGAGAAAGAAAGCAAAGTCATTACTATCTATTCTGCAGCGCTGCTGCCACCTGCAGGCCACCAGCCACGTCCCTACTTTATGCAGCATATCTATGTGAACTCCTCTATGGGCAAAGTCACCTTTCTGTGGATTTAAAGAAACAACTACTGAAGTACAAGAGGGTGTTTATTATGCTGCTCTACACACAGGGACAACTTCATAAGGGACTCCCCCAAGGACCTTGACATCACATAAATTTACATCAGGAACCAAATTAAACATCAGACGACATGCTGGGATTAAAATGCAATGCGGAGTTACTTTCAATCCCTGCCTCCTCTCACCTGCTGGGCAAGTGATGATTTCTAATGACCTCAAATCAAGGCCAATTTAAATCTAATTAGACCCTGTTTATCCCTATTTATAGTTTCATTCTGAAGGCATTCTTCAGAAATTAACTTTGAACAAGAACAGCTCAAGAACAAGAACTAACAAAAAAGATAATCCCCTGCTATGCACATCCTGAATGAATAAGAGATAATTTAAATTAAAGAAGTTTAAGTTGACGTAAAAGATCATTTCAAGAGTCAGAAACTTTTAGCTGTCTCACCTGATTCTGCCTCCGGCTTATCCCAGTAGAGGGGGTCTGAGTAGACAATAGAAGCAAAGCGTCGCCGCACAGCCTCCTGGTCTTTCTGCTCCAAAGGGAATCAGCAAGGGAAAAAAAAATGACTCACATTATTTTCACAATTCATGAGAAAAACCCAGTTTCAAAACTCAAAAGGCAATCGGGCAGTTAGAGAGCGACGGCAACGGGAGGAGCGTGTTGCCCGTCAGAGCTGCTGCCCACCTCCATCTCCTCCATGCGCCGCAGCATGGTGTCCAGCGTGGGCGCCCGCACCAGGGCGCGGGCCTGCTCCTCAGCCTGCCTGTCCGTCCTGACCGCCTGCAGCGAGCGAGCCGTGTCCTCCAGAAGATCCTCCAGGAGGGCCTCGCTCAGGAGCTCAGCGCTGGCCGCCGTCTGCAGGGGAGAGGAAGAGGGCAAGTGGGTGGACGACACTAGTGATGATGGCTGATATCAAGCCAATAAGGAAAAATGACATGTTCTATGGCTCCCATTGATTCACTTTTGTTTATTCTTTTGTTACATTGATGCTTCAAGGTCAACCAAAGTCGACTGGTCATGGCCTGAGAATTTGACCAATCAGCTCTTATTTTAATTTTTGTAAGTACATTACAGTGTTGACACCAGGCTACTTTTCCTGTGCCACAACAGCCTGTTAAATCCAAAAATAAAAATGTAATCAGATCTCAGTAACAGATATTGTAGTAATCACTTTTACCCATAACTAAAACTTATTGGTATTATAATAATAATGACTCTAAGTTTGCTCCATCAACAGAGCTCCAGAGACATTGATATTCTATTTAATTCTGAGTGAAAATCCATCTGCAACCTAAAATTTCTGCAAATTCAATAACAGCACGCTTACAAAATATCCGTTGCGTAATGGTATGTAGTCTATGAAAAACCTCATTAAACATGAAGCCTGAGTCATGCCATTAGCAATGCTTTTCTTTGAGCTTATGTTTTTCAGCAGCTTGTTTCAGACTAGACAATGGCTATCACTTGCACTAAACATGACCCTGAGCCGCCACACAGCAGTTGGCCTTTCCTGCCTTGGGCATCGATTGCGGTGTCTGCGAGCTGGAGGAGAGCGGATCACTCACCCTGTCTGCCGCCTGCTGAGACAGACGATGCTGAAGAGAGGTGCCCTTCTTGTCCCACGAATCACGTAGCCTCTGGCAGAGCCAAGATAACAACACCCATCTCAGTAGCTCATACACACAGACAAAACCCCCTACAGCAGGTATACTCAACGCGCCTCCCCCGAACATCTCCCCCCTTCACTAGGCTTCCACTGCAATCCCAATCTAACCGTCCATATCACAATACAAAACATAGTAAAAAGACAGACAAGAAAACACATACAGTAAAATGACTACAACAGTCAGAGTTCCACAGTACACAAAAAGAGTGTTATTCACGTTATTCACGTTATTCACGAGTGTAAACACATTATTCCTCCTAAAGGGCTCAATTTACTGAATCTCAACAAATCGGTCAAAACACGGTTGCAACTGAAGTGTGTGGGAGGCGGGATGTCCTTGGGGGGATTGGCTACTGCTGATCTACAACTTATAAAATGAGAATGTTGTTCACGTTTCAAGTTTCCTGTAGGGCAGTTTTGTACCTGGGCTCGTTCCAGCAGAGGCTCGATCCTCTCTCTTGCGGCCTGTTCAGCTCGTTCTGCCCAGCGAGTAGGAGAACCCACCTCAGATCTGAAACAAACACACACACACACACACTTACTTGACAGCAACAACACAGACTCAACGGCATATATTTTATACAGGCCATTCATCAGCTGCGCTGGTCAAACATGAGAAGATGGAGTGTGTCCACAGCGTTCCCCGACGCCCGGCTCACTTCAGCTGGACTCTGAGCCTGGCTGGCTGTGTTCGCAAGTTAGTACTTAAGCACTTAAAAGGACTGGTTTTTTTTTTTTGTTGTTGTTGTTGTTGTTGTTGTTTTGTTCCCTCGTAGGCATCCAAGAAGGCTCTGGTCACGTTTCCTCAAGATTAGAAAGGCTGGCGTGTAGAGGCTAAAGCCACTGGCCTGCAGCAGTCTCATGGGCTGTTACAGCACACAGGGGGGCAAAGTGACTTTGCGTGCCCACTAGATGTAGCCAACTAATCACTACCATCACACAGAAAGCTCCCCCCCCCCCCCCCCCCCCCCCCCCCCCCCCCGCTTTGTGGGTGCGTCCGACTCACCGCAGCCTCTGGACGCGCTCAGCCTCCTCGTGGCCCAGCTGCTCCAGCTCCTGCAGTCGCTCCGACGTGATCCTGTCCAGCCACGCTTGCCTGGATCAAAAGACAGAGAGCAGCTCTGTAAAAATGAAATGTGCACAGCAGGTGACAGGGGATGTTTAGTGGCGTAAATTATGTCGAAACACAACTGAGCCCTGGTGAGAAAAAAAAGCAAAACGATACAATGAAGAGGAACCCGCCACCTGCAGCTCACTGTGTGAGCATGCGCAAAGCTATAATTATTTCATTAATAGGAAAAGACTTCAATATGTAGCTTGATTTGGAGGCCTGCGATGTTTTCGAATGAACTTGTATCGGGGAGATATAAATGTCCCCCCATTTGATGGGTTCCAAAGTGAAATTTATTGGGGAGAGATTAAGTCTGAATTGGAATCAAAGGGGTGCCTGCGGCTCTCTGCAAATGCAGTTTGTCAGGAGCTCTTAAATGAATTAATTACTATAAGGCACAGGGGGAAAAATCCATTACAAACCCCTCGGTTTCCAGTGTAGTGCCACAACTAATTTGTTTGCCCAATCTGAGCCAACTCACGCACACACAAATGAAACAGTGGGGGGAGGAATGTGCTAGCAGAGCAAGACTGATATGTTAGTAGCCTGTGTCTTCAGCACTGGTGTGCTTTACAAAACCGCCATCACCACAATCTGTTTGATTGTTCCACCACTACGTGTTAAGCGTGTAAAACATGCTGTTGCTATGACACTATCAGTGACTTCAATCACTCCCGCCTAAAGCATTCACATTCAGTTGAGAGCTCGGAAGAAACAAAAGCGTCTCATTCTACCCTGCAAATTTAAAGACTGAAGGAAAAAGGACAGTTTTGTAAAAAAAAAAAAAAAAACATCCTTTGTTTCCACCATGACAAGTCTTGCTCAGAAGGGGGGAAAAAAACAAAGATCACAAAAATTCTCTCTCAATTCCCTACTCAAAGCACCCTGGGAAAGCACTTGTATATCTGCATGAGGGTTTAGACTCAAAGCTCCAGACCTGAGGGCCTCTTGGTGGGCCTGCTGCCTCCGCTCTGGGCCCAGGCCTGCTGGGCCCGGCTCCTCTGGTGGCCCGCCTCGGCCCTGCTGCTCAGGAGGACCAGCGGAGCTCCGCAGCGTGGAGAAGAGACACCTCGGCTCCGGCCTCTTTGATACAGCCCTGCAGGAAAATACAAAAACAAGTGCCCTTTGCTTGTATTGCTGATGAATGGCATGCTTTTAAGGAACTTGGTGAATTATACTCTACCTAATATAAAATATCTTAATCTCACTGACCATTTTACTAATAGTATAAGATGGGAAAATACAAGAACTGGGTTTTTTTTTTTATTACTGAAACCATTCTGATGGCAATAAAAACCCACTGCTGGACATATAACAAATTAGTGAATCTTACTGTAGGACGAGAATGCTAGGCCATTTCTCCAGACTTTAGCCTGAAGTATAGCTCTGTTCAAAATATCAGGCCACTCCGACCACATACAGGTTCAGCCAATGCAGTGAACATAGCTTATGAGATGTTATGTGAGGAGCGAGTGTGCTTGAGTCTCACCGTTGCTTGTTTGGCGATCGAGGGGATGTGGGGATCCAGGGGACAACGGCCTCCTTCTGCGGTATCTGGCTCTCCTTCAGCCTGGAGGAGACGGTGGGCTGCTGGAAGCCAGACTCACGAGGCAGCCCACCCTGCTGCGCACACACACACACACACACACACACACACACACACACACACACACACACACACACACACATATCCATTCCAAACCAATGGTAAAGTATATTAATTCTTTGCCAGAAAGGTAGTAGCCTTTATTGATCTGATTCTTTTATACTGTCAGGACTGGATGTGAAGGCAAAACATCAGCGGTCATCTCCGTTACTCCATCCCCAGTGACCCTGTCCTGTACTTCCCACAGCTCATCTGTACTACATCAGACACTAAGAAACCCTGGATCACCCAATAACACTGAAAGCCTTGAGTAGCCTGCTGAATGCTTCAGATGAAACGCCATCTGTTTCAGGGTAATGATGCACTGCTTTTCCCTTCACCTTGCTCCTGTCAGGGTTGGATTCGGCTGCCTGGTGGCTGGTGCTAGCGCGGGGCTTTGGAGGAGGAGGCTGGGGCCGACTCTGCTCTGCCTGCTCCTCATGGCCCCTCAGCTGCAGCAGGCTCTCCAGCCCGGCCCGGAGCACCGCGCTCCTTGCCTTCCCCCCCGGCCTCTGCACTGCTGGCCTCGGTCTCCTGGACACTGGTGGCCCTGTGAAGGGCGGGGGATGGAGAGAAAGATGGGAGATGGAGAGAGAGAGAGAGAGAGAGAGAGAGAGAGAGAGAGAGAGAGAGAGAGAGAGAGAGAGAGAAAGAATATTTCATTTCAGTCTGATCTGTTAGTGCTGATTGCATCCTAGAGGGATGCGACAGTATCACACTGCTGGGCAACCAAAGCCCACAGATTAGCTGTGAAGTGAAAGTTTAGGAAAAGGGAACGGGAAGTATATCTTCGTTTCCAAGGAGACTGTGTGGCTGCAGCAGTCTCACCCCATGAAGTGACTGGCAGGGATGCACTTCCCCAATAAAACGTCCAGACACACACACACACACACACAACACACAACACACACACAGAGAGAGAGAGAGAGAGAGAGAGAGAGAGAGAAAGTGGAGGCTGGGGCTCAAAGTGCCGGTGTGTCCGTCTGCCCCCCAGCTCCCGCAGGCAGGCTCTTCATCTGCTGCCCTGCCACAGCCATTTCACCTCAGCAGGAGAGAGGCGCAGACGAACGCAAAAAGCTTCAGCACATTTCCATGCCCACAGGAGGCCAATGGCTCACTCTCGCTCGTAGGGATGGAGGTAAACAAAATCACAAAGGGCCACCAGAAATGGGAGATTTAGTTCACCATCACCCCATACTTTGTCAGGAAATTGGCTTTCCAGGAAATTGGAACAGACTCTCAGCTTTTAGCAGGACTGAAGGATTAATCCGTCGGCTTTGTATCGTTTTACTTAATATCTAGAAACATGACGAAGGTTGACTTTAAATAAGAAATTGTCCTGATTTTTAGAAGTTTCATGGAAACTGTGTTATTCAAACAAATATGTGCAGAGAACGTCCTCGCCTGTGCACGGACCCACCTATGTTTGCGTATAAACAGGTGTTGCGTGGTATAAATTAGTTTGTTGGTATTACTGTATTGTTATAAATTAGAGCCCAGATGAAAAACGTACAATGTCCTGTTAATTCACACTTCCCAGTTAATTACCGAATGGTACCGTTTCAAGAGTTTCAAGTGCACATAGGCAAATTCTCAAGCACCAAACAGGATGGGAGCTATTTTGATAAGACACACACGCTACACAACGACATGTAATCTTCCACAGCACCAGCACTCAACTGAGAAAAATGTGAACAATTTCCAATGTGTGTAAACTCATTAAGCTGACCACTTGAACAGCAAAAAAGCACTTACGTCATGACAAATTAGATTTTGGGTTTTAAATTAAAATAGTTGATTACTTTTTCCTGCTATGGAAATTAGAACGATTAGTGCTAACATAGTCCCTGATGGTCATTCCATTAACTATAATGACTTGTTGCAGGATTTCCAATCATGCTTTCATGCTTTATTAAAGTTCACTGCTCAATTTTAATTTGGACCATTTGATTAACTTCAATTATTTGAATAATTGTAGTCATAATAAAGTTTGGAATACAATCTATAATCAGAAGAGAAAACATTTCACCAAGAAGCCAAAAGCAGCTGTTGACAGTTTTTCCTCCAATTTCTCCACTCACATACAGCTATATCCATAACAGTGTCTGAAAGTTATCAAGGGAAGGTGCTCACCTTTGGGCTTCTTCCTCTGTGCTGGGGGCTTGCGGGGCCCCGGGGCCCTGGGTGATCTGGGAGGGGATATGCTGTGCCGTCTGCCCACAGGGGACCTCAGTCTGATAGGGGACAGGCTGCACGTCCTTAGCTCTCTCCTTTTGGGGCTCTGCTGCTTACTCAGGGCTGTGTCCAGTGTCTAACACAAGGAACAGGGAGAAGGAAGCCTCTTCAATAAATTATCCACTTAGGAAATCGATCAAGGCTAATCAATCAATAAATGAATTACCCAGTCAATCAATACCAGAGTTCTGAGAAAAATATTAATATATTTCTACACGTATATCACAACACAGAATAAATCTATAAGCACTTGGCTTAGAGCCTGTTTGATTACAAGATGCAGTGAAGATGACAACTAACCTCCAGCTTCTGCAGGATATCGATGGCTGTTTCTGGGATCGCGGAGTCCTGGCCCGCCTCCACCTTGGCCGAGCAGAGCGAGAGCTGGCGGATCAGCTGGCCCAGCTCTTTGTAGTGGGGGGGCACCCTGCAGTCGGCTGGATCGGACAGCTGGTTGGTGAACACCTGCATGGCCCTGACCGCTCCTCGATGGGCCGCAGTCAGTCGGTCCATGGCCCTGGACTGACCACAGATACATATGCGTGTTCATCACTGTGATCACTGGATCATTGTAAAAGATGGATACACTGCCTAACGCATTGTTCACGCCAAATAAAGTCAGCAAAAATATATCCACCAGGTGTGCGATGTATACTAGTTTTTGACTTTTCAATAGTTCTACTGCACACCATCAGCACCTGGAGAAAGAAAGGCTGTGCACAGGGATTTTGAACTTTGATGGATACACTGCCTCCCTGTGTTGGGACATCAGAAGTGCATCTATGTATGAGATCTGATACATACATACCTTCTTGGTGTATTTGATGTTCTGGGACCGAAGCTTCTCTACATCCTCCTGAATGTCTTTCACCTAAATCAAGAGAAAAAGAAAATAGATATCAGACACTAATTCATTTTATTGTTCATTATATTCAAGTGCTTTTATTTGTCACATACAGTTATAAACAGTCTACAACTTGTGTTGAAACGTGAAATTCAATGCAGGCATGTTCAATACCATCAACAAACTGGTACTCTTTGTATACTCTTTGAGTATAGGTATACGTTTGTATACGCTATACTCTAAAAACCCTACCTACCAACATTGACCCTAAAATCCCCTACACCAGGGATTCCCAATCTGTGGTACGTGTACCACCGTTGGTGCGCGAGCTTCCACTACGGGAAGCTCATAGACCAGTTGCACGTTTTGATTTTGTTATTTGTTATCATGTAGGGCGGCTAATTAAACACGATGCCTGGAATGTGTCAACAGAATGTGTTACGTTTTTATGTGTCGGATGGTGGGGGTACGCGAACCGAGTCAGAATGTAGGTGGTGGTACGCGGGTAAAAAAAGTTTGGGAACCTCTGCCCTACACTATTCCAGCTGTAATGTCTGAGAAAGAGAGTGCACTGACTGAGTGTACTGACTGAGCCAGGCAGTATGTATGGTCAGACCTGTTGCTGGAGGTTGTAGATGATTCGAGCCGAGCGTGCAGCCTGCTCCTGTCGACGGATCTCCATCCTGCGCTGCTCCTCCGGCTCCAGGGGCTCTCCCATCAGCGGACCTGGAACAACACAGAGCACACATGCAGACAGTCACAAATGCACATTACTGCTTCGCATATTTACACAAATACTCTTAGCACAGACACAAGATGCACGACATACCATGCATGTACACCTACACAAACAAGGACACAATTTCACATAGGCCCAGCGCAATGCACAGAAGGTCTTAAAACACTCTTCCTACAAAACCTTTTCTTTCGTCCAATAAATAATATTTGCTGTCACACAAACACAGCAAAGTATTCATCCTCAATAGACATACCTTTATTAGTCAGTTGCTCTATCCTCTGGACACAAGTACCCAACTCCTTCTGAAGCCTGCGTATCTCTTGGCTCAGTTTACTGCCGACTTTGGGCCCCGGGTCCCTGGTGGGAGGCGACTGGCCATATGCTGATCCAGTGGGAACCGAGAGCTTCTGAGGAGTGTACACCAGCACCTCTGCTCCTGACTTTGTCACAGACCTTTGAACGTTCCTAGTCTGCTGTCCTTTAGAGGTAACCTTCTTCTGCTTCTGAAATTAATATATTGTTCCATTCACAATTACAGGCATTTTACATTCATTTTAACAATGATGACACAAGAGAGCTCCATTCGCTAGCTACCTGCTGAAGGTCTGTGATGCTATCATCCTGAGAGTCATGCTCTTGTTTGCAAGGTGAGCTGGTGAGAGGGGTGTTGATGAGGGACTGTTGGCGCCTTCTCCGTAGGTCTCTCTTGGCAAGTCTGACAGCTGTCTGCAAACGTTCTTCTGAGAGCACGGAGAAGCGCAGAGAACTGCCGCAGCTGTCCCCATCTGCAAGCTCGGTGGCCCGCTGCACGAACTTCTCAATTACAATGGGTGCCGGAGGCCCAACGCGGGTTTCTCGGTTGGAGGGGTCCAACGGTATTGCCTCGTTGAACAGCAACTGTAATGTTTCATATTTAGAGTACGATTGCTATTCACCGACCCATGCTTATAACGCTAGGTACAACTTACATTCAGAAACGTCTAGACTTAAAAAGCCTAGGCAATTTTATGAAAATATGCTTATTCTGTGACGTTAAATAGATACAGTTATTTATAGGCAATTACTGCATACCACAATTACAAATAAATTAGATGACTGATGAGCTATTTATCGCTAAATCATTTGTTACTGGTACTCATGCGCATCAATTGTTAACTCAACTTACCCGAGTTTGTGGTCTCTGGGTGCTGCGAGTTGTACCCACTCCAGTAGGGATCCAACACCCCTTTAAATGACTAAAGTCTTCAAATGACACTCTCTGAAACTTAGCTGTCATATTGGCTTTGATTTGTTATGAATCTAAATATTAACCTAAATTGTTACAGCGTACATTTACCTACATGTTGTACGTTAGGGTCATTGGCTAATGTTATTGTTAGCAACCGGTAGAATGGAGTTTATGAGGAGCTGTCCTTTATGCGTGGCCAGGTCCGCGATTTTGGCCATGGCATAATTGACAACTCAAAGACACGAGTAGTAGCGGGAAAAACAGACATATGCCAACTGTTTACCCTGAAGTACCTGAGCATGCCGATTTAAATTCAGGTCGTCGAACTAGCAACGTTAAAGCTAGCTGATTAGCCATGTTGCTAAACTCATTGGGAAATGTCAAATCCAGGTACGCGACGTTTGAGTTACAAATTTGATCAGAATGAACATCAAATACATATGATATTACTGTACAGCAATGCTATAATCTATCCATATACATTTATCGGCTGTAATTTACAGGCAACTAAGCGACTTTACAAAAATAACAAACTCTGCTATGCCACAGTTTAAAACCGCCGCCGCCATGACAACATACAAAAGCTGCTTCTTCTTTTATGATGCGAGCAAATACTTTGCTCATTACTGCCCTCTCTCAATTTGAATGAAAATCACAGGCTGCCTTATAGTAGACAAAACTCGATAAAGGCCTATACTCTTTGCAGACTTCTTTGCAGAACTCTCTCTGTCTCTCTCTCTCTATTGTGTGTGTGTGTGTGTGTGTGTGTGTGTGTTACCAGAGATAATTTTGATCATTTGCATGCAAGGGCATCACAGGGTGATGTAAAATCTCTGGTCAAACACACAGAGGCATAGGCACGGAGAGGAATGTTGGCTATGTGGACATTTTCAGACAGTGCAGCCTAGATAATTGTTAAACCATGCTGTGTGGATGTATGTTCTGTATAGCTCTGCATAGCCTACTGGTGGTATTAAGCTCACATCTGAGGTAGACCTACTCGAGTAGATCTCTGGTGGAAGAGGGTACAGCGGCAGAAAGGTAGGCCTACGTTTTGAATATGTGACGGGATCACGCATTTGGAGAATAGACAACTGTCATTTTAAAATGTAATTATTTTACACTACAGATGGACAGTGTCTTTAATGGTGCTGCTTCTAAATCTCTGTGGACTGAAAACGCATGTTCTCAGCTCTGTCTCACTCGATGTTACATGGAAGACGGGGTAGGTATGAAAATCCCATCTGGTGAGGTGACATATGCGTTGCAATATTCTACTATGTCACTATCTATGTATACTTCTTTTCCAGTAGGTGGCGGAGTGTACTACCCAATCGGACAGAAACGAATAGAAGAAGAGTGTTTTAAATCCGACATGGCCGCGGACGCGTAGTTTGTAGGAGATGCTGCTGCAGCTGGATTCTTTATCTCAGCAACAATGTGCATAATATTGTGGAACACTGAATAGAACGTGGGAAATGTCTCTTTACAGGGAGAAGATGATATGGGTGATATCACTCTCTCCCTGCTGAGTTCGGTAAGTTTGATTTAACTGAGTCTGGTTAGCCTCGTGCACAGTGCTGTCATTTTAAACTTCACGTGGTCTGTTGCGAGAACTAAGAATGTATCCAATCACATTCAACCAAATGCGGCTCTGTACGGCTCTGGTTTTGTCCAATGAGATGGAACATCGTTGCCCACTTTAGGTTTGGTTGTTGCACTTAGCGTATGTTTTAGGTCGGATAAGGAATGAAATGTTGAGTTTACAGTCTATTAGTAAAGGCAGAGCAAGACAAAACACATAAGAATAACAGGTGTGGCAGATGTCAAACAGTATCTCAGAATAGCATACGGGTGATGGGCTACAAAATTGCATTATTGACCTATCTATTTGATATTAGCCTATATTTAGATTAAACAATATATAATCTTGATTCCTACTGTAACTGTTTGAGTTACAGTGGTTCTGCGCCCTCAGCCTACTCCGTGAAGTCCCATGACCACATTTTTTCGTGGACTACCTAGGTGGATTTTCCCCCCGGAAGCTAGTGCGGCTATGCGTCAGGGTCATGGTCGATCCGATCTCTCGACGCAGTGAGAATTTCATGGAATGTCAGAATATGGACTCTGCCTGCCCATATAATTCCTCTTTAGATCAGGGATTTGTCCCATTTTAAACATTAATGTGGTCACTTACTGTCTATGCATTCCTTTGATTTGCATTTAATGCAAATAATAATTGGTTTGATGTACGCTGTCTGGTCGATTTACTTAAATTTACTTTGAATGAAAAAGCCCAAATATTTAATTTTCCTGCTACTCTCAAATAAAGAGCACAGAAAGGATAATCTCAATTCTCTGTTTTACCCATTCCCCTTCCCCTTCATCTTACCCCAAGCCCTTGTCCCTCGAAACCGAGTGGCAAGACATAGGGGTGAAGAATATTCCCCTTGGAAATGAGATACCACTAGCCAACCATAAGGGAGAGCTGGATGATTGAAACACTTGAATTAACGTAATTTACAGAGATCGTACCACACTGAAAGCTAATATTTTGTCACTAGCAACCTGTCTCCTGTCAAATAGGCTATAATTGCATTTTCAGATCGGAATAAAACCGTTCAGGAATTATTTCAACAACAGCTGAACGTGCCCCTTGCCCTCATCCCTACCCCTCGATCGAAATGAGATTTGAGATAGCCCTTCGTCTCACGTGCACGCGCAAAACTAAGGGGAAGGGGAAGGGGAAGGGGTAAAGTAGAGAATTGAGATGGGCCCGTATCTACCCCTTGCCCTTATCGAGGGGTAGGGATAAGGGCAAGTGGTAGATACCCCTTAAAACCAATTAAGATCGGGAGCTTACTTGAAACCGAGGGGTAAGAGAAATACCCAACACACCGCTCACACCGGAAAAATAAGCACACTGAGAGATTCATTGACATGAAATGTTGGCATTAATAAGGATTATAAAATTAAAATGGTAATTGTTTTATGTTGCATTCAATCTTGTGACCATATATTGAAGGTCCTGTTCTTCACGATGAAGTTTTCAAAAAATCGCTGTTTTGTGAATGTTAACAGCACATAATTATTTGCGCTAATGTCTCGCATTTTACATATTTCCATGTCTACCCCGCGAATTGGCAGCATACCATGTCAGAAATGTAAAGTCCAACAGCAGCTAAATTCGCTGAACTTTTTTACCGTTCGTCTGATATGAATGCTGCATAGGCCTACTGCTGCCGACTCCTCGAATAGGATATTGCAGGTAGCGATTGCTTCAGATGTCAAGTACCCATTTGGATATTATTGTAAAATATCAAAGGAGTTGTGGGATGTTTACATAGCAAACTGCATGTTTATTTTGTCCCCCATCCCTGTTTCATTCACCCGGACCAAGGTAGGCTGCGAACGAACATAGGCACGTTCAGTTGTTGAAATAATTCCTGAACGGTTTTATTCCGAGCTGAAAATGCAATTATAGCCTATTTGACAGGAGACAGGTTGCTAGTGACAAAATATTAGCTTTCAGTGTGGTACGATCTCTGTAAATTATGTTAATTCAAGTGTTTCAATCATCCAGCTCTCCCTTATGGTTGGCTAGTGGTATCTCATTTCCAAGGGGAATATTCTTCACCCCTATGTCTTGCCACTCGGTTTCGAGGGACAAGGGCTAAGACTCTTTTTCATAGTTTCTGGTGTTGTTGTGAGAGAGAAGCTACGTTTGTAGTAACTCCCTGAAGAGTTATATAAACAGTGCTATAAAGTTACAATAATACAGATACAAGATCTCATTTGCTGTGAATGTTTTTATAACACAAGGTCACACAGCCAGCGGTCTCATGGTCATTTAGAGCAAACATAACATCACATAATCCATGCTCAGGAATATTTTCACATATTCAACAGCAAGTTCCATTTCAGGAGCCAAGGCTTAGTACAGTACCTCTCTCTAAGTAGACTTCAAAGACTAATCTTTGCCCTGTGTTTCAAAAGGTGTTAATGATTAGGCTAGAGCACATTCAACTTGGAGCCTCAGTACAGAAGATGTAGCTTTGTGTCAGTGATAGGTTTTAGATAGGGACTATATGGTCTCACGTTGAAAATGAAATCTGAACAGGGAGGACCAGATGATGACAAGATGACTCCAGAGGAGCACATCGCAGAGCGCAAAGGACTGCTGTATGGACTCCGAAGCTACAAATTCAAAGATGTCTTCACATGGTGAGCATAGCTGTTGTGAACTCCTGTTACATTTCAATGCTCGCTGCATTTCACCGAGCTGTAACGAAATGGTGTCAGTAGTTCATCTCATCAGGTGCATTATAGCTGGGCTAATGATTTGGAGAAGATAAAGACAAATGATTGAGTTAAAGGTGAACTGTTTAAATTATTAGTGTATGCTGCACTTACGTGAACATTTCTGTTCTGTGGTTTCTGTGCTGTGTTGGATGCGCTTCGAGTCTTTATTCACGACTTGAATAACTTGTAGTGTACCACAACTATGTAAGCCATAGAGTGTCAACTCTGAATGTGTGTTTGATGTGTTTTCATCCAAGGCAGCTGTTCAAAGCCATTGCCATGGGCCAGTGCCTCTCCACACTTATCTGTGGCACAGCAGTCACCTCACAGTACCTGGCCACTGACTTCCAGTTGAACACGCCAATGCTGCAAAGCTTCCTTAATTACTCACTGCTGTGCCTCACATACACAACTATATTAATCTGCAGGAAAGGTAAAGAACCTATTCATACAGATGATACTGGAATAGCATGTGCTAATTTGTAGCGCCTGCAATATGATTGCAATATCTGACATTAATCCTCCTGCAAAGACTTGAAGACGAGAGTCACATTTATGCAATTTGAAGTTTGACTTGAAGTTTGAGAGTCACATTTATGCAATTTATTTTGTTGTTCTAGTAACCAATAGGCCACTTTTCTTTTAACATAGGAGATGGCAATATTTTGCAGATTTTAAAATCAAAATGGTGGAAGTATTTTCTACTTGGACTGGTGGATGTCGAGGCCAATTACACAGTTGTGAAAGCATACCAGTACACCACTTTGACAAGCATACAGGTAACCACCCATCATCCAATCATAAAAAAAAGAATGTGAATGAGAATAGTGCACTTTTTTCACTTTAAACATTATAATTGCATTCATCAAAATGGATAATCACAGACTCTGTACCCTCAGTTACCTCAAGGTGATGCAAAGACGGCATGGTAACGATTCGTCAGGTTGGAAACGTTGTCATTTTCTTGTCTTTGCCCGCAGCTGCTGGATTGCTTTGTGATCCCAGTGCTGATGGTCTTGTCCTGGTTCTTCCTGAAGACGCGCTACAGGCCCGTCCACTATGTGGCTGTGGCGGTGTGTCTGGTGGGAGTGGGGGCCATGGTGGGAGCAGACCTCCTCGCCGGCAGGGACCAAGGATCCTGTGAGAAAACGTGTTTTATAATCTTTTGTGGTTTATAATGTCCAAACTCTGCTTCAAATATGCAGTTGATGGACCAATAAGACTAAATCCCTCTTTGTTGATGTGTTATGTTATATGCACTGAAAAGACACTATCAATAACCATGATGACATTATAGCAAAGATGTTATAATACCCTTATACAGTCTATGAATAATACTACCAAGTGTTGTTAATAAGAGCATTGTCTGGTATGATTTCCTGTCCTCTTCTCTTCCTCTTTTCCTGCTATCATTCATGTGGATGAATTAGAATATATACTGTATGTATAATGATATAACTGTTATGATAATTAAATAATGAATGAGTTATAAACAGTGGAATGGAACGCTGGTAGTTTCAACTCATTCCCATGTTCATTCTAGTGATGGGTAGTATTTAGTAACTGCTGCTACTTATAAACATGTTTCTATAATGTGCCCATTTTAAAGTGTGCTGTTTCGCTCCGTTTCTGTCTGTACAGCTGCCAACATTCTGCTGGGAGATGGGCTGGTTTTGATCAGTGCCACGCTGTACGCGGTGTCTAACGTGTGTCAGGAGTACACGGTGAAGAACCTGAGCCGGGTGGAGTTCCTGGGCATGGTGGGCCTCTTTGGGACCCTCATCAGTGGGATCCAGATGTAAGACAGCTCTCACATAACTCACTGTTAAATACACATACACACATAGCATGTTTTTAGTCTCTGCTAGTTACCTTTTCAAGTAACTAAATTCTAAAACAACAGAATTCCATCCAACTGTTTGTTTCTCCATATGTGTTTAAGAAAATAATGAATGTGTTAGTTTGTTAGTCTTAGCCCTGCCTTGCTTCACCTTGTAGGGGCATTCTGGAGCACAATGAGTTGGCTAACATTCAGTGGAACTGGAAACTCGGTGAGTCTTTACATTTTGGAGCACAGCAATCATCACAGCAATCATCACAGACTGTCATAAATACATTTGTAACAAAGGTTAAAGGTACAAAAATAAATATACTTAACAATGTAAATATACTTAACAATGATTATACTGTAGCGTTTGAAGGCCTGATCAAACAGCTGTCCCTGTGTTGCTGTCCATTTTATGTGTCTCTCTATGAGGCAGGCTCAACATAAAATAAATAATGCATTAAAATGGCTGAATAAAGGAAATGTAGAATGCATAGAGACATTTTTCATTTTTTACTAACTACAAAAACATTAATACAATAACAAAAAAAATATTGGGTATAACAGGGTCACATTTCTCTCTTTCTCTCTCTCAGGGCTGCTGCTGGCTGGCTTTGCCCTCTGCATGTACATACTGTACAGTTTCATGCCTGTGCTGGTCAAGATGACCAGTGCCGCTGCAGTCAACCTCTCCCTGCTCACCGCAGACCTGTTCAGCCTCTTCTTTGGCCTTTTCCTTTTCCACTACTCGGTAAGTCAGTCAGATGCCTTAGTTAGTAGATGTTGTATCGCTTACTGAGATGAATGCAGGAAAGCATCAGGCCTCTCTTCTGAGGGGGTTACTTATTTATGCTAAAAATGCCCCTTGGATGCAGTCAGCTGTTTGTATCTTCACATTTTTTTCATATTTGATCACATTTTGACCAGTCTTCTCACCTGTCCAAAGAAGTCTTTTTTGGGCTTTAGATGACCTAACTGTGACAATTCAAAGCCACTTACTCATGACGGGTCACCCTGACATGCCATGATTACATTTGACTTTATCTCACCTTAATGTGTAAGCCATCTGCCATTGTGTCAAGACTGGGTCAAAGTACCATGACTCCCTCCTTGAGATGTTCTCTTTCCCACATGAATAAAAACATTTGCACTGTGTGACCTACTGTCTTAAACAAAATGGTGAATTTGATTTGAAAGCCTGGTATATTACATCTGTTGAAAATGACCTTAAGATTATCAGTACTTTGTGTAATCTTTGTTTGATAAGAGCTGGTATAATGGTCCATCTCTAGAAAAGAGAAATAAGCTGAAGGCCCCTCCACTTTCCTCTACTCTGCCCTGCTCTATTGTGTCTACAGTTCTCTGTGCTCTATATTGTGTCGCTGGTGGTGATCCTTGTGGGGTTCGTCATGTTCAACGCCGTGCCAACACTGACCTTGGCCCCCGCTGCCGTCCCACAGCCGGAGGACGGGCATGTGTACCAGGGCTCTGACTTTGAGGTGACCTCCACAGAGCCAGTTACGCCACAAGGCGAAGGAGAGGAGCATTGTGATTCCAACGGCCTTACATGGAGGGAACCAACATATAACCAATTAATGAGTGGAGAGGAGAGGGGAACAAGACTGTAGCCTTTTAAAGAATGGTGCCTTGTTCATAATCTTTACCATTTTCACTCCATACAAAGTACATCATCTAGTGAACAACGACACAGATTATTTCACTATGTAGAGTACTATAGTGAAATAATGAATATTTCAAACAAGTTTAGGTTCCTGATAATATTTTTTATAGTCTACCGTACTTTCTGTCTGTGGTTATTTATCATTTCTATACGTTTATGGCCAAACTACTTTCCAAAGTGCTGCTAACATTTCCACAATCAAAGAACTATGGTGACACAGAACTTCAAAGTTCAGTGTATGTCAAGCAATGTGTTCTGATTTTATAGTAATAAATGTTTTTAAAAATCCATACCTTCTTGTGTACTAAATAATAGTACTGATTTAATTTTAAGATTGTAAATCCACATTACGTTAGCATGCCAAGTCGAACTCCTGTCTGTGCTGTTGTGTACATGGGAAATAATTGGCAGGTATTCTGACATAATAATTGGCAGAGACACGGTCTGAAGGTTTCCTTCTTACAGCAAGTGTTAAAACATAGACCCCTGATTTAGGCATCTGTTATGTTGATGTTGGTCAGATATGACCTTTTAGGCCAAGTAGTCTAAAAATGCATTAAAATATGCTAATAATCAGCACTTTCCTCTACGAACAAACCATATTTCTGACAAAGCATAGACAGGCTATTTTCTGATGGTGTCCCAAGTGACCTTGCAAGTCATACTAACAAACACAGTAAACCTTAAAGAAATAAAGACACTTACTAAGTAGTTAAACGTAACAAGATTTATTAAGGATCCTTATCTTTTGTTCTCTTGTATTAATTTTTCGCATTTTTCCTCATACAGTTCTCTTAAACATAATGGACAGTTAGATCTAAATGCAGCCCCGAGTCTACAGGCTATATACAACTTTAACTTTCTCCATAGGGAAAACACACATTATGTATATATAATATCAATGTGGAAAGAGGTCTGAGAAGTTGCCCCATTGTATACAGTACTGTACATGGTCCCAGAAAAAAAAAAAAAACATTACAACAAAACTACATGCGAAACCAGGCAGGTCAAAATGTTAAAATACATAAATTTGAAGGTGAATGCTTTCATATGCCTAGATGTGCATACATAAAAAAAAAATGTGGCCAAAGATGTTTTAAAATATTCTCACTATTTCTCTCACGCACACACAAGCATAAAATGCAGGGAACTTTTTCTGCCAGTTGAAATGGTACAGCTGTAAACGTGTTTTTGCTCGTCATGGGGCCGATGAGCAGCAACATCACAGTGTTGGAGAGGATAGCTCCCTCCTCCAGAGGGCGCCGTGAGCCAGGCATGCCGCTGCGCCCCAATGGAATGGAATACTAATGCGGGCTTCTGACTACATCGCCATTCATCGAGTCATTTACCAGAGTTAGTCAACGCCATTCGCCCGGTCAGTCATTCATACTTCATCCATTGTCATTCAGGCGGAAACAGGCCGCATGGGAGAGGAGTGTGCGGTCAGGACCTTCGTGCGGACATTACAGTACCAACACCCACACACGCACAGTTCTACACGTGACTGTTCGGTCTTTTTGGGAGATGTAATGAGGTGGTCTGTCACAATACACTTGTGACTTGAGTTGCGCTGCGTTCACATAAGTGAGCAGATGACCAGCCTCACCCCTCTGGTCATTATTCACCCGCACTCGCACTACGGTGCGAAAACGTATTCCTGGGTGAAGTGAGTCGGTCACATTCGCATACACAAGCTCCAGGGCTCTGCTGGTGCACTGTCGCCAGCTCCTGGAAACAGCTCACACACTCACACACGCTACTGCTCGCTACGACAGCACATGATCAGACACATGCAGGTCAACCACAGTGCCCACACCACAAAAAGCCTACAAGCTTAACACATTCACCAAGTATGAGGGACATTATCTTTTTTTTCCTTCTTTTTTATAGGCTTTTCAAAATCTGATTGCCAGTGTTCTTCCTCCACTCACACCAAATAATTCCTATAATTTCTTCATGATGCAAAGACAAAGGCATACGATGCAATGCAGTAATTAATCGCTTTTATATACATTCACAACGTCCGTCTGGGACTGACACCACTTTTGTGTCATGATATACTATCGAATGCTCTTTTTAAATGCCATGATCCTGCTCCACACTAGCGGTGTGCTTCGGGAATGAGTACTGGTGAATGTCCTGTCTCACAGTAGGGATTAGCGGCAGTGCACCAGGCTGGACAGCAGAGGGCGGAAGTGCAACATGTAACACTAGAGCACCAGAGGCACTGAAAGGCAACAAAAACGGCACTGCCGCCAACTGGGGATCCCCACATTAACCTCCTCGGGACGTCTGGCCGAGGATGGTGAGACAGGACCACATATCCTTGCCCAAGGTGATTCTCAAGAGCTTACAGACAGAAATCTGATGTTAAAGGGCCTTCTTTTGAGCGGTTGCACCGAAATGTGATATAACAAGGTTTGTGCCCGACAGTGACACGACGAACAATAAAAACCTGTGGACCTCGAACCACAGTAATTACGGTGTAACAACACCCAGAACACCCGTCAGGTCGATCAGGTGAGGCATATAGTATCTGTGAGGCTTTAAAGCGTGGCCTGCTCTCGCTGTGATGGGGTACTTCATGTGCACTGGTATATATCAAGGCAATGAAACCGCAGAGGTGTGCATGTCCATAGATGGGACAACACTGCACCTTCTCTGGAAATTTGGTGGGGCTACATGTCACTCAGAATTCATGACCCATGATTTCACAAGCTAATACGCACAGCAAGTAGCAAACAATCACTCGAGACAACATACCCTTGCTCTACCCACACACACATAAACACATTTTTTTTTTTAATCAAGTCAATATATAGCTATAGATATTTATAAATTCTTTTTTTTTCCGTATTTTAATTATTAAAGTCTTTCTTATAGTTCTTTATAGAGTTGTGTATTTTGTGCATGTGTGTATATTTATTTGGAATGTACTGAGTGTTCTTTATAGCGGCGAAGCCTCGACTGATTCCGGAGTGGGTTCGCGCTGCGACCAACCACAGGCTTTCGCATCAGCGGGGGGGAGGGGTTGGGTCCCGAAATGTGGGCCTCTGATGCCTCTACCCCCTAGTCACAGATCTCAAATCTGTGTCTTCGTCACCATCGTCTTCGTTCACCTCAGGCCAGCTTCAGTGTACTGACAGGGAAGGAGGGCATGGTCACCATGGTGACAGGGTTGAGCACCGTCTGGCCCACCAGCTGCGGGTGGTGGGCGACCACCTGGGCTCCCGCCGGCTTACCCATCTGCCCCGGCGAAGCCCCGTTGACCTGGGCGTGGGTGAGCGTGTGGGCAATGTGGCTGACCATGGCTGGCTGGGTGACGGCCACGGTCTGCGGGTAGAGAGTGGGCAGGTGATGCTGGCTCAAGTGCGCCACCGGGTGCACGGTGATGTGGCCGATGGGCTGCGGCGTGGCACCGGGTGAGGGCGCCAGGTGGGCCAGGGTGGCGTGTTGCTGGGGGCCAGGATGGCCGTGCTGGCCAGGCTGCTGCAGCACTTGCGGCGTCGGCTTGCCGGCCGGCTGGATGATGTGGTTGACCGTGGCCTGGATGACGGAGGCGTGCGAGACCGGAGCGGCGTGGGCGATGACTGTGGGCTGCACCATGCCCGCCATGCCGTTGTTGATGGCGCCGACGCCGTTGCTGGCGCCGGGTGTGGCAACAATGCGCGCGTGGGCCGCCAGGAGCGCCTGGGGGGCCATCAGTGTCTGGGCCTGGAGCGGAGAGCTGGTGACGGGGCTGAGGGCCGGCACCGGACTGGGGATGGTGCTGGGGGCTGTGGCCGAGACAGGAACAAGGGCCTGGGCCTTGGCTGGGGCGGTCAGGGCCGTGGCAGAGAGGGCCAGCTGGGGTGAAAGCTTGTGCTGGACGGTGGTGGGGGAGTGGTGGTTATGGTGGTGGTTGTTGTTGAGCAGGGCGGCTCTGGAGGGGACAGGCGAGGCCTTTCTCGGCTCAGGCTGAGGAGCTTGAGGCACTTTGCGGGGGGGTGAAGCAGACGGACTTTGCTCCTCAATATCATCATCATCGTCATCTATGTTGTCTTCACCCTCTGAAACAACAACAACAAAAAAAAAAAAAACACACAAAAGATTTACAAACACATGACAATAAACTTCTTGTGAAAGTGGGGGTTTCCCAGGCTGTGACAGTACTAAGAAAAGGCAGCAAATAACAATTATTTTCATTGCCAATTTTTGTTTTCAAATAATCGATCAGTTTGTGAAGAAAATGTAGAACAGAAGCCGAAGATTATGTCCACAAATGCCTTGTTTTGTCCACACACCGAAGATATTTAGTTATCGGTTAAGTAATTAGTCCCCATTAATCATGGTGGTGAAGTAGTTGTCAACTAATTGATTAATTGTTGCAGTCCTAATCAAGACAGAAGACCGCATGCCTCTGTAAAGCCTCTAATGGCCTGACCTGAGCAAGGAAACTGACTCACATCACCTTTGGCGACACTTCCAAATCAGTAACAATGCCATGAATCATAAGAGGCAGTCTTATCTCCATTTATAGACTCGTGTTGAGAAGGGGCCATCGCCACCTTCACTGTGAGTGCGGTGGTGAGGGCGTGCTGTCTGACCTGAGGCTGTGGAGGTGGACGCCTGATCGTCTTCGGGCTGCATTGTCTGGCGGAGGAGGCGGTCGATCTCCAGCACGTCCATCCACTGGCTCAGCTCGTTCTTGAGCTCGGCCAGTCGCTGCTGCGTGGCGATCTTCTCCCGCGCCAGACGCTCCATCTCGTGCTCAAACTCCTTCTCCTTACGCTTCAGCGTCTGTGGAGAAAGAAAGAAAGAAAGAAAGAGCGAGAGAGAGAGGGTGAGTACATAACGTACATCAATCCCACAGACCCACACAAACAGCCAGGCTCCAACCCTCTTGTACCACAGAGCGTGAGAACAGAAGGCTTACACTTTTCTAATTCAATATTTGTGTTCACACGATCCAACTCCAGTCCAACCCAGAACAGTTCCACACAAACACTTTTTATATAAACTAGATACAAATATGAACACACTCATCCAAACCCCTGGTTCAAACCCCTCATTCTTTCCTTGCTGGAGGGCAGGAGTGGATGGAACATTGTGTTTGTTTGTGTGTGTGTGTGTGTGTGTGTGTGTGTGTGTGTGTGTGTGTGTGTGTTTGTAGGTGACACAAGCACACACACATACACACGTGTTTGCCCTCACTGCAGCCAACAGTCACTACCATGCTCCTACTCCGTGTTTACCTAACTGCCAACACAAATGAACGAGCAATGACGTCACCGTAATGGGCAACGGTCAATCGCCAGTGCCCTGCCCAACCCTGCCCCCGCAGCACAAAGCAGGTCACTGGAGGAGGAGGGACAGCAGGAGTGTTTGCAAATTAGCTTATCGCCCACCGAAGGTCTCACTTACGGCCCAGCACACCATTCTCCAGTGAGCGAACATCCTGTGCGAGGCCGTGAGTGACCTTACAGGACACCGTTAATGAAAGAAAGACGAGGGGGGTGGGGAAGGAAAAATGAGGAGGCTCTAAATTGATTCAAGGCCTCCTACTGGAGCAAGGCCATAGATTAGTGGTTTTTCCAGCAATGGGGGAAATAGACAGCAGCCTGTGAGCAGAGCAGAACAGAGCCGACAGGAGAGTGTATGGTTTAGAGCAGTGGCTCTTAAACTTTGTCTGGCAACCCCCGAAAAAACATTGGCAAAGTCTCACAACCCCCTTCTCTCCAATTAGTTTCACTTTGGAAAATGTTGTGAGGTAGGCACTGGAGGCAGAAAATGTGTTCTTTCATAGCTAATTGATTACTTTCCAATGGATAACTAGCACTCATTCAGTGTAACTGACATAACTGGCGCTCCTGTGGCAAAAGAAGGCTGCATTGTGTTCCGTCATTGGTAAGCTCACACAGCATCTTCGAGCTAATTATTCATTGCAAGAGGCGCGCGCAGGTAGGCCTAAAGATTTGCATAAACAGCATCCACTTCTGGAGGAACATCATAGAAATACTGAACTGTAAGCCTACATTTAGGGCTACTGAATATACCATTTCTTAAACATGTTTGTTTAAAAACGTTTAGAAATAATAATTTCACAACCCTTCCCTTGATTTTGCCGACCCCAAATTTAAGAACCACTGGTGTAGAGGTTCATCAGCATGTGTACATTGTGCGTGTGTGTGTGTGTGTGTGTGTGTAAGAGTGTACTCAAGTGCTTCCCCCTTCTAACCTTGTGACAAAGTTTCCAGCTCCCTTTTGGGAACCTGAGACATTTGCTTGGTAGCGGTCAGTGTCATCTATGTGTTGTGTGTATATTCTAATGTGAGAGAGAGAGTGAGTGTGTGTGTGTGTGTGTGTGTGTGTGTGTGTGTGTGTGTGTGTGTGTTCTGTGTTTGCTAAGAGCCAATCAGGTGGGGCCATCTGGACCAAGGAGCAGTGAGTAAGAAAGCCGAGGCAGACTGCCAGCAATCAGCCAACCACCACTACCCTCCTCACTGCGCTACCCTGCCCACTACTGCTACCCACTCTTTCCCATCGGAGCCAACGAGGGAAAAAAAAAAAAAAAAAAACGGAGCAAGAGGGAGAGAGAGGAAAGACACTGGTAGGCCTTGGACTGTGTCCGGAGGGAGGGAGAGAGAGAGAGAGAGAGAGAGAGAGAGAGAGAGAGAGAGAGAGAGAGGGAGAGGGAGAGAGAGAGAGAGAGCGCGCTCATAAGGCACATGGATGGGCCCTCTGTGACCCACTTTCCTGCCCCCCTCCCTTAGTGGGTCAGCTGACACTGGTGCCCCACACAGGGCACAGAGGCTCCACTAAGGTGTTTACAAGAGAGGAAGACAAGAGAGAAAGGAAGATGCTGTGTGTGTGTGTGTGTGTGTGTTTGGCCTGCCCACAGACTCCTCTAGTTGTCACCTGGAGATCCCACAAACAGACAGGCGCGGGCGGAGAGAAAGTGAAACCAAACACCTCCACACAGGGAGACTCACAGGGGCAAACAATCCAATCCCAGGGCTGTACCGAGACAAAGCGAGAGCCAAGAGCAGCGTAGCATGAGACAGATGGTGAGCATTAAAAATCTGTGAACACCATCATGATTCTCTGTGAGACTTCAGTCGAGTCGTCCAATACTGTAAGACCCATCCATAATTACCTGCAATGTAGAAAGTATTAACCATGTTAATATGTGGTTGAGTAGTTTTCCTATGTGGCAGAGAGCCTTTTAATGGGAAGCTTTTACAATCTACAGGCCTGTGAGGCTAGTGAACATAAATGGCTGCTAACCCCCTGGGAGCCAGTAGGCTACAGCACCTGCCTAAGGATCAGAGACCTACTGTATGTGGTCTACACACACCTCTAATTGTGAACTTGGAGTTCTTTTTGTTATTCGAGACGTGTCATTAGGCCTCCAACATTGTCATTCTCTCTCTCTCTCTCTCTCTCCTGACAAACACAAGCAGGGGAACAGTAATGACAAACATTCCGGGAACGTCGTGAAAGCACTTAGGAGCAACTGGTCTGTGGTGGCTGTCGTGACCGGAACAGGAGCCTGTCAGCGAGTAGCCATGCAGCAGCTGCTAGCTCTAGCTTAGCTCACAGGATTCGGTTTAAGATGATGGATGGAGTCCTGCTACAATCGACACCCACGGCATCTGATGGGGGTGGGAGAGCGGGAGGAGAAGAGCATGCCTTAAACCCCCCCCCCCCCCCCCCTTACTCGAGCAGTTAGGGGGGGTCTTTGTCTCAACAAATGAGATGCCAGAGTGGCCTGCTGTTGTCAAGGTGACGGCTGAAAACCCACCACAGTTTCCTTGGCAACCGGATTCATGAAGAGCACAGTTTGTCAGTGTGAAGTGCACCATTGTAGAATGCTGTGGCACACACACACACACACACTTGCTTGCGTAGCTGTTGGATTTTCCCCACACGATACACTAATAGGGTGCAGCAGCACATTGGCTCACTGCGGCATTTGAAACACTCTGCCAACTGAGAGTGAGCATCAGACGCTGCTCTTCATATGAAAGCTGCCTGTGAGTCTGTCTGCCTTTCTGTCTCTCTCTAAAGATGGTTTTACAGGAACTAGTCATGATCTCCATCTCTCCGGCCCCACCCCCTCTTTCTAAGCCAACCAACCCCCACCCTCTCCTAAGGAAGGGGGGAAGGGCTTTCCGAGAGGCCCACTCCCACCCTTCCCCCATACTCTTTGCTAGTCTGTGTTAAGTGTGCATGTTTGTGCATATATGTTCACACAAGTATGTGTTGTGTTGATGTGTTGTTGCGTGCGTGCGTGCGAGCGCGAGCTTCACTCCATGGATGGGAGCCAGAGACGGAGCTGCCTGTGGCCCCAGCTGTGCGTACCAGCCAATATGAGTCACCTGCCACCAGGCCTGCTCTACAAACACCCAAACCCCCTGAACTTCAATAGGAGCCCTGAACACCAACACACACCCACATTCTCACACACAAACGCAATCACACCACCTGGCTAAACTGAAAGCTGTGTGACACACCAACTGTACCCGCCTCTCTCTTTACACACACACACACACAATCATCCATCCTGCCCAAAGTCTGTCATCCTTTTCCGCTCCAACATGGAGACACACACACACATAAAAATATTGGCTGTGTACAAACACGATAAAACCTAAGACTCCACAGGCTACAGTGGCAGCTCCACTGCCTACTTGCAGGCTCACTGCTTGGCTGGGTTCAACAGGCTCACATGGCCCCCCTGTAACATGAGCCCAGCATGGAGGCTGCTTGTGTCTTACTCACACACTCACACACACACACACACACAAGCAAGCAATCTCCCCTCCCATCTCCAGCCCTCCTCGCTAACTCCATACCGAGCCTCTAATCCTCCATGTGCTGTGTGTTTGGCTGTGAGGATTGGGTGTCCAATACAAAAAATGTGCATTATGTGTACTAACAAGGTGGACTACTGTATGTTTGTGTGTGTGTGTGTGTTTTGTGTGAGGTCTGGATGTCTGTGAATATGTATATAAGATTTGTGTATGTTCTTGAGTTCTCTGTGTCTTCCTGTGATTGTGTGTGTGTGTGTGTGTGTGTGTGTGTGTGTGTGTGTGTGTGTGTAAGCGGAGCTGGCCTGTGTGTGTGTGAAAGTAAGCGGAGCTGGCCTGTCTGATTAGTCCAGAGTGGGAGAGGAAGGTAAACATGGCTCAGTCAGCGCCACATGCAATGCGAGTGAGGCGCACATGTCCTGACCGATACGGTAGGAGGGCCCTAGAGCGAGCGGGAGGGGGAGGGGGAGGGGGAGCGGGAGGGTGAGGGTGAGGGCGGCAGCACTGCTGCACTCACTGACTCACTTTTGCAGCACACGAGGCCAGTCATCCCGCAGCTCCAACTCCAGAGGGGAGGGCGAGGGGGAGGCGCGGGGGAGGGG
The DNA here is from genome assembly GCF_018492685.1 of Alosa sapidissima. NCBI lineage: Eukaryota > Metazoa > Chordata > Actinopteri > Clupeiformes > Clupeidae > Alosa > Alosa sapidissima. The sequence continues at coordinate 10,510,755 of NC_055971.1, read as the reverse complement.
CATGTTGCAAACTCGCTCCTCCTTTAACGACTGCCTGGCTCCAGGCCGGCCCTCGGCAAGATCCTCTCTCCGTCTCGTGACTGAGCTTGGGTGTGAGTCCTGCTTGGTACAGCAACCCCCACCCACCCCAACCTCTCCCACCCCTACCCTCCCCTCTACCTACAACTCTGGACTGCAGTAATTCTGACCGTGACTAACCACTCTCACGTGGCCCCTGACTCCCTAGGTAGCGTAAAGGAGCCGGGAGGGGCCGACGACCCGGAGCACTTATGTCAGTTTCTCACTTTACTCAGCCCACCGCCATTATCTACACTAATGTATGTGTCTGTCACAACCCGAGATGAGAGCTCGCCAGCTCTCTCGAGCCCAGTGCCACAGTATAGAGACAGTGTGTGTGTGTGTGTGTGTGTGTGTGTGTGTGTGTGTGTGTGTGTGTGTGTGTGTGTGTGTGTGGTTGAAGGGGTAGGTGGGTCTCCTCTTTTCAGCCTTCACCTGCCATTTCTTTCTGGATGAACACAGGCTCTAGACAGATGGCAAATTACTGTCTGGGTCAAACAGAAAAATGGCAGGGAAAGAGGGTGCAAATGAGGCTTTCTGCTGGAAAGAGCCCTATATTTCCCACCCAGCAGCATGTCGGCTGAGAGCAGCTCATGTAAGAGACCTGTTGAGCACACGGAGACCTGGGACATAACCAATCAAAAGGCTGTGATTAGAAAGGATAAAACACCCACACACACACACACAACTGCCCTAAAAGACAGATGACAAAATTTCGACAAGTCAAAACAACCACACCCCCTCCCCACACACACACAGACAAAGTAAAGATTGCATGTACATGTTTTTTCAATCTGTGTGTTCCTGCATGACACCAACTGGTCTCTCCCAGTGAGCACACAGCACTCTAAACCCACTCACTGAGGGAGAGAGGCAGAGTGAGAAAAGACAGATAGATAGATAGATAGATAGATAGATAGATAGATAGATAGATAGATAGATAGATAGAAATATAGATAGATAGACAGATAGATAGAGCGAGAGACCGTGAGTGAGTGAGCACATGGATAGACGATGTGATCTGGTCAGCTCATACACTGCATACATTTGGCCAGGGTAAAAAAAGAACAGAAAAACAAATACATTTTCAATGTTTCCGTTCTGAAAAAGGACCCCTGCAGTCAGACTGAGGAAGGATGTGTTCTACAACAGGAAGATGGAGGCCGAGCGGTGGACAGCTGACCCTGTGGCTCCCTGCAGGTCCTCTAAACGTCCACTGCAGCGAGATGGAGGGCAACGCGACAACAACAGATAGCCTAGATGTGGACAGCGGCTTATTTCTTATTTTCCTCCAGTAGAAAAAAAAGGGTCTACTTTTGTTCGCACAAAGTGGATTTCCAAATGTCAGAGCCATTATAAAAAGAATTGCTCTCACTTAAGTTGGTTTTCTAAGAATGCACACATACCCCGCCAAAAAGACATTACTTGATAAAAGAATCTATCATAATTCCATCCACAAATTCAGCCACTTGTTTATCAAATGTTATCTTTGGGTAGCAGATTCAGGTTGTCCTCCAACTTATCTACTAAGTAGGTTTGGGATTTATGTCTCTCACTAAAAGGGGAAAGAGAGAGATACAGGGAGGATTGAATATATATCAGGACTGAATTTTAATATGTGAAAGGGAAGTCCAGCGCGTGGGCAGCCGGCCTCCATCTCAATCTGCATTGGTGTTTGGCGATTTCGTACGACCACGCACGTTACGTAAATATCAAGGGGACTGGTGGTGCCGCAGTGCATGGGAAAGCAGATCAGTGGGACACAGAGAGAGCGGGGGAGGGAGGACGCATGCGCACGGGATGGAGAGAGAGAGAACAAACACAAGAAGGCAGGGGGAGAGGGCTATTGAGGGAAGAGTGTGCGAGAGAGAGAGAGAGAGCGAGCAAGAAGAGGAATAAAAGAAGAACAAAAGAGATTTGGGGAAGAGAGGAATATGGAGAAGGACAAGAAAAGCCAGGGCAGTAGGGCTGAGCGGAGAGGAGAAGAGAAGTGAGGAGAGAATAGGAGGAGGCGGTGCTCACTGGGCTTAGCCTGAGTAGGGAGGGGTGTGTGTGTGTGTGTGTGTGTGTGTGTGTGTGTGTGTGTGTGTGTGTGTGTGTGTAGGGGGGGGGTGGGGGTGGTGACGTCGTGTGGCTCCAACAGGCCATGTGCTCGGTGCTCATGCGGCCAGAGGAGCCAGAACACAGCAGCGGCAGCAGGAGGGACAGCATGCATGGGGGGGGGGGGGGGGGGGGGGCTTTACTCCAGAGCCACACTGACCGCGTTTCACACAGGTGAAACCTGACACACACATCGCTGATAGCATCGCCACACGTGGGAGAATATCCTTTAAACAGGCAGGCTACATCCTCACAGTGTAATTGAATACAACACACACTACAATAGAAAATAAAAGCAGCCGTCAACTTCCAAAAGGGGGAAACTGCGCAAGCGGGTGTGGTGAATGGCTGTGGCTTCTTTGCAGGACTTGACGCAAACACACAAGCACAGGAGGAGTGAAAAAAAAACACACACACATGCACATGATGTACTGAAACAGGAACAAGAGTCACTGTTCCCATAGTTGCTTATTGGCCAAGCAGTCACCTTTCAGCAAGACAAACACAGCTGAGTTAAGTTTGGATGTGTGTGCGTGTGAGGTGGGCTTGGCCCTAACATCAAAGATGGAGCTGGCAGTTACATTAAAGACAATACATTAAAGACAAGACTCCCTGACTGATAATTCCTCTTTTTAATCTCTCACTGTGACGCTCTCTAGTCACATGGCCACACTCTGGCCTCAGGTTGGGCAAGAGCAGCTGAGAGAGGAGGAGGAGGAGGGGGAAATAAGAGAGAGAGAGAGAGAGAGAGAGAGAGAGAGAGATTAGAGAGACCGGAGGTGAGAGAGAGGGATGAGGGAAAAAGAGAGGTGGTAAAAAGAGAGAAAGAGAGGGAAAGAGAGAGAAAAAAAGGAGGGGGGGGGGGGGTACTGCAAGGGTGCACACGCATGCGATCTGAGACTCGTGGCCCTGCTCTCTCTCTGGTGTGTGTGTGTGTGTGTGTGAAAGTGTGTGTGTGTGTGTGGGCGCTGCCCCTGGCTGCCTCTTCAGACGGGGGGGGCTGAGGAGGGGACACCCTGTTCTTTCTGAAACTCCTCACACAGCCTTCCTCACACCCTCTTTCTCCCTCTCTCTCTCTCCCCCTCCCTCTCCCGCTCTCTCCATCTCTTCAGGACACACCTGCACTTCAGCAACACTTGCACACGAGACGCCGTGACCTGACAGACAATAAACTAATCTGAGCTAATCGCCTACTGGAGACGGACCACGTATCAAGACACGGTCCTTCTGCCGCTCACTGTTGACACACCGGCAACAGATCCGCCATTATGCTCTCTGACAACACAGTACAGTATTATAGTTTCAGTCAACGCTAACTATTCCATAGCCTAAGAAAAAAAACAAACCATATCTAAACCTTACACTTCTATTCTGGTGCACAAACAGTTTACTGAATGTGGATGTGGACGTTTTTTTATGTGTTTTATGTGAGGATAATGGGGGTGAGATTTCTTGTCCTCTTTAACTGCCCTGTGGCCGACAGGGGAAAATGGCCGGTTGTTTTTGACCGGCCACACGCTTTAAATACACCGTAAGCCTCGCTGAGCTGCTAAAGGGGAACACGGTGTTGCTGGGTTAGTTAGCCAACAGTGCAGCATGCACACAGAGTCACACACACATGCACTCTCTCTCACACACACACACACACATTAACCACCACGCGGCTGAGGGAGAGGGAGGCGGGACTAGCGCTGCACAACACAGCACCGCTGACACGAGTTCTGCTCTCACACGCGCGCACATGCACACACACACACACTAATGTGCACGCACACACATACGCACACAAACATGGGCGCGCTGCCCTACTTTCCCCCCCCCTCCCCCGTCACCACGGATTGGGCGGAATCCATCAAGCACCTCTACTACACACGGCAGGATCACGACCCCCCCCCCCCCCCCCCCCCTTTGGGCCCCTCACTCACACACTTTCGTCGTTCCTTCTGTCATTCTTTCCCTGTAT